>NC_042302.1:5000-305000 GCF_901000725.2 Takifugu rubripes | reverse complement strand
GAATTTCAATTTTGCATATGTGCAATGATAAATTATATATTGTATTGTGTTAAGCTTTGCTTGTTCCATGATCAGTTGTTGAGCAAAACTAGTTTGGGTCCATATCAAAAGGTTCTGTGTTATAGCTGGAGGAAGATTTTTTCAATAAATATCAATGTTGGCCCATGACTTTGTCCCAGTTTTGAATTTTGGCCCACTGGGTATTTGAGTTGACACCTCTGATCTATAGGTTCAGGGGACTAAATGTGCTGGTGCAGCACCACAACAAAAGACCCTGACCCTGAATATCAGAACTATCTGAGCGTAGATGTTAGTGAGCCTAAGATGAGACAACTGTGCTCACAAACACATTCAGCTTCAGCACACCTGTAATGAAGATACACCTGTGTTGGTGCGCTGGCAGTCAGTGTTTGGTTGTCCACAGGTCCTGTACATGAGCTGTCCACGTGTCCTGTACGTGCGCTGTCCACGTGTCTGCTCTCAGTATTTGCTGCTCCGAGGGTATTTCTCTCCTCTGCTGAACGTCTCTGACTGTGTTCACTGGGTTAGTGTTCTCCATGAATACATGGTTCTTCTGACATTCTCCAGTATTCATCTGGGCTTTATTCTCAGTAAACCTATCTTTAGTCTTGGCCAACTAATCTAATTGGCAAGCCACTCCAACAGTAATATCCCTCAAAAGTATTTAATCCTTAGAGGCCACTTTTCTTCTGCAGAGCCTGTCTGAGAGCTCATGGCTGCACTAATGAAGCCCTTATTCTGAGACCTGTCTGTGTCTGGAAGCTCATCTTAGAGCTCAATCTTCACTTAAATATCCACCAGCCGGTCGAACACGGCCTCTGACAGTGGGCCCAACTGGCTGGAAATCCCCCCCAGCCGAACAGCAGCCCCCACGCCTGATCTCACAGCCTACACACACACACACACACACACACACACACCTCCTAATGAGGCTGGACAAAACACACACACAGACACACAAAGTCTGTGTGTGCATAGCTGACTGACTGACAACACACGTCATTAACCTCCTAAAACACACATGAGAGCTGCTCTTCCAGGGAGAGCAGGATCTCCTCCCACCATGACGTCTCCCGGACCTTCTTGGCAGGAAACAACAACACCTCTTTAGCAGGCGTGATCTTCAGGTGCTACCACAGCAGATCTAAACCTGACCCAGAGCCGACAGGGGTCTGCAGCATCACAGTCTGGGCTCAAACGCTTGACAGGGTCTTCTCCACGATGAAGACGTTGGGGCTGTTACTGCTGCAGGTGGCACGCTGTGGAACAATGAAGGGAGGTAAATTCATACTGGCCAGTCCACAGGTGTTTCCATATTTGAAGTGAGGAAGCAGGAGGTCTCTAAGTTGTGTCCATAGAAGGGAGACTATTATATTCCCTCAGCTCAGCCCGTCAGATAATAACACTACTATTAGACTCATTAGCTTAATAATAGTTTATGGTCAGAACAGCAGAAATCTGTCTGCCTTGGGATTATAAGGTTGGTAGTGTTATGTAAAGGACCCCCCCCCCCCCACACACACACACACACACACCCGCCGTCTGTCTGCACCCCTAGGAGATGTCCCTAAAACCATGTAATTACCAGCCCTGTGTTTGTGAGACATGGACAGAGGTCACGTGGTGGACTCACGACAGTCTTCCCCCTCGACTGGCTCTGGAAGTTCCAGCTGGGGGGGGGGGGGGGGGGACTGGAACTTGAGCTTCTTTTCCTCTCTTTTTACACAGGTTGGTTTACACTTGAAATATAGTTGCAAACAAGCAGATTATCTACGCTTTAAGATCATTAACTTATTTGGCTAAACTCCTCTGGGTCATTTGATGTACAGCACCTCAATAATGTGACGGACGCTCGTGGTTTTAGTACTAATCTGAGTAAAACTTGGTGACAGAATACTTTGAGACAGTCGAGATCAGGTTAGAATGTTTAAATTAATGTTTATGATGTCTGTGATGGGCTTTAGCATAAGAGGCTAAGAAAACGGGTGACAGCAGATTTTCACAGTTGGATGCCTCATCTTCTTGGTCATGGATGGTAGCAGCTTCAGGGGAGGCCCAGAGGCCACTTCCACCGGCTCCTCCAGGGGGCCACAAAGGCTTTCCCAAGACACCTCAGAGGTATCACCTCTCCAGCATGTCTAAGGTCTGCCAGGGGGTCTTCTCTCAGATGGGCATGCCCATGACACATCCTCCAGGAGGCGTGTAGGAGGCATCCTAGCCAGAGGCCACAACCCCCCTCAACTAGCTCCTGTCAACGTTGAGGAGTAGCAGCTCCATGTTGAGCTTCTCTTGGATGCTCGGGTTCAGAAGATCAGGCAGGCTGCTCCTCCAAATCACCCCTGTCCAGGTTCGGCTGTCAATTGCCTCAGTCTGTGGTGAAGTGAGGCAAACACAGGAAAGCTGGTTGCAAACTAGTTTGTTGGAGACACCAAACTGTGAGGTTTCCACTCACCAATCACCACAGTACTGGGCAGAAGGCTGGATTGTCATGTGATGGTGGGAGGCAGGAACAGCCATGCAGCTTACAGATGCCAGAGTTCAACCACCGATTGTTATTACCCTAGAGGGCACTAGCAGCTTGTACCAGTTGGAAGCCCCTTTTCTGGGTCTGACAGGGACTCAGAATAGAATGAAGGCTGCACTCTCCTGATGAGGATGGCTGATCTGCCGGTGCTACCAGAAGCTACCGTTAGTATTTTAGCTGACAAACATCTGAGGTTTGGATCGTTGACTGGAAGATCTGCCTCCCTGGACGGATGTCTTTCCTGATCCCGGAGGATGGATTTAGATGTACGAGGCAAAGGACATCCATCCATCCGTCCATCCATCCATCCATCCATCCATCCATCATCCATCCATCCATCATCCATCCATCCTCATGTGAGTGTGTACACGTGTGTTCTCCTCTGTTCTCGTCTGTCCTTCTGTGTTCTCCTCTGTTCTCCCGTGTTCTCCTCCGTTCTCGTCTGTCTTTCCGTGTTCTCATCTGTTTTCCTGTGTTCTCCTGTGTTGTCGTCTGTCTTTCTGCATTCTCCTCTGTTCTCTGTTCTCCTCTATACAGTATGTCACAGCCCCATTCCCCCAGTTCCCTCCTGTCCCGGTAATTTTCCACTCCACCTGCCAGCCACTCCCACCCCGTCAGCTCAACTCCACTCACCTGCAAGCACAGCTGCAGCCAATTCCCAATCAGCCCGGTTTATAAGCCTCCCCTGCACTCTCAGTCTTTGCCAGATTGTTCTTCTGCTTCGATGCGAGACTTTCCAGTGTTAGTTCCCTGCTACCGACCCTGCCTGTCTCCATTCTGCCTGCCTCGCCTGTTCCCTGGAAAACCTACCTGCTTTCTGCCCCTGACCACGACTTCTGCCTCAGCGTTCCTGCCCGCTCGCCTGGTCCTGACTACTCCGCGTGGCCCCGACTTCGCTGCTGCTCACCCCCAGTCTGCTCAGCTACATCGTCGGCCTCACCTCCTGTAAGCCCCATTCTGTCACTCCTGCCCGCTGTAAACGGGACTGTACGGTTCTGAGGATTCACGTCCTCCCCCCTCGGTTCCGCACTCCGACTCTGCTCGACCCAATCCCTGAGCCTGAAATCCACTGACGTTGTGTGGGCCCTGGGCCTGAAGAACGGACTGTTTCCTGTGCTTCCTTGTCTGCATGAGTTCCTGTTTGCCCGTGTGCTAATAAAGGTCATTACCACGGTCCAGTTTTCCAGAGTGCTGCTTTTGGGTCCTAATCGCACCCGGCACACTGTACATTCAGGCCTGCTCCATCTTTGTCTTCAGTGGCTTGCTTCAGGCTTGTTATCTTCCAAGGCCCGTCCCAGAGGAGCTGGGAGGGAGATGTTTTTATTGGAAAGCAACCCCTCCCTGATGATGTAGAAACATCTGATGCATTGTTTACTTGTAACGGTCTGACTTTCAGTCACTTTATTCAAAAGTGTAGTTTTTCTTTTCATCTGTTTGAATTTTGGACTAAATTCTTGATGAAACCAACAAACACGAGAAATAACAGCATGTGAGTGAGACATATGGGGATGAGGGGTCCCAGGGAACTGCTCATTGTGTGTGTGTGTGTGTGTGTGTGTGTGTGGCCATATGTATTATGGTCTGCCATTCCATGAACTTGTCTTCTCTTAGCCTAGACATCCCTCAACCAAACTGCTCACAGTGAGACCAGAATGAGATGAAAGATGTTCTGAGGTTAAATCCACGTCCACCAGAGTCAGCTACCATTCTCTGAGGGTTCCAGCTTCTACTGAAGAGAACAGTGAGACTGCTAACAACCATGTAAAGGCGGTCGTTGTGGTTCAACAGTTCTCTGTATTTTGTTGGCTTTTGTTTCGCATGTTGCAGTTTTTTGTCTCGACTGTTGTCACCTCGGCAGAAGAACGATCTAGGTGCTGTCTAAAGCTGCTGCCTCCCGCTCACCTGCATCAGATCGTGTCAACGGTTCTTGTTTCTTCTCGTGGTCACCACCTCTCCACCCCCGGAAGTAGACTTGTTGGGTTATTTTTGGATTTTTCCCAAGCTCTCCCGTCCAGCATTTCAGAGCCTCGCCTCTTCTTGGATTTTTGGAATTTTTTGAGAGTCGGAGAGGTTCATCATGTCAGCACTTGATGGTCTCAGTCATCACACTGACATTAACAGACCTCCTTCTGTAACAGTGAGGTCTCCTGGTCTACTAGGAGATTCTCCAGTGCCTCTAGGAGAAACAGTGCAGTCCTTTATTCTGGAGGTGATTTGAGGACAGGAGCGGAGCAGATTTACACCAGCAGTGAGGGTTTGCTGTAAATGTGAAGGAGCTGAGCAGGGTGCTGTTGAACTGCCCCCTAGGACGATACTCCAGCCTTGTTTCTTCAGGTGGCAGAGATGGTGCTCCAAAAACAGCGCAAAGCCCAATTATCACTCACTCCCTGACAACGTGACACTTTTCCCGTAGTTGTCACTCAGCCCACCAGGCGACAGACCACATTCCAACATGGAGACCTCCACAAACACTGAGGGAACATCTTCAATGAAGGATTGTCAACCTCATCCTCCTGACAGCAACAGAGACAACCACAGCGTCTTTGGTTCAGCAGAGTGACCTTTACTCTGCAGCTACTGGGAGGAGAGAAAGACCAAAGAGCTGATTCATCAGCCATGACTACAGCCAGAAGAAATTCTCCTGCTGCCCCCCAACCACAGGAAAAACCGCAGACAGGACCCTAGCCGCCTGCTAGAGTCATAGACCGGAGGGTGCTGATCCTCTCACAGAGATGCAGCACACAAATTCCTGTTTTGTTGTTTTCGAAACAAATGTGCTGTTTTCATGACCTTCTGCCTTTCCATTTATAGTCTGAGAATCCATCTTCAGATGCCACAGATTTCTTGAAAGCAATCTAAAAGAGAATCATTTGCTGAAAAGTGATTTAAATGGTGTGGAGGGAAGGAGGAATGTGTTATTTCCAGATGAGAAGCTCCGACATGGTCACTAAAGCAGAAGGACGTTGCTCGTTATCTCAACATGAGTCAGAAGCTCTTTCCACAGCACATCTCCTGGAGCGGACAGGAAGGTGTCCTACATACAGGAAGTCTGGATCCCCTAACTGGACCAACCCACCTTCTGTCCCGGTTCGGCCAGGCTAGGGAGCATCTTAGCAATGAGACCAGACACAGTCTTTGAAAGCCTCAGGTCTCCACAGCACCAATGCTGCTCTTGCTGCTGTGGCGGCAGAAGCACAACCACAAGACTGACTCATCTTAAATTCTAATGGGGACAGTTTGCCAGTGGTTGCGTGCAGTCACTCATCTCAGCAGCTTCTTCAGTAAGTATGACCTTCCATGATTATTTACGCAGCAGGTCATTGGGAGCTCTGTGAAAAGGCCACTGAACAAACGCAGCAAAGATCCTTTTAATGTGGTATCGGTCTGGTTTCTGGCCAGAGGCTGTGAAGCAGAGCACGTGGTTGTGGTGGGTCAGTTCACCCTCATTTAACCACAAACAGCACTGGTACCGATGCGCTTTGACATGTCCACAGAATATTGCAATAGAAGGATGTGACCCATGTTGTAGCTGCGCTCCGATGTGGGTAAACCTTGATAATTGCAGTATTTGGGTCAGATGACTTTACCGTGACAGCGCTGCTGCTGGCTGTGGCACATGGAAACCATGAGTCTGTTCCTCCTGTCTGCTGCTCTCAGATATCGAATCCTCAGCAGATTTCAGGCCTTCTGCTGCATTAGGGGTGTTCACAGCTGCTGCATCTTCTAACAATATCGCCTCTATTGCTTTTTGTAATCTTTCATGAAAAATACATCACTGATCCTGAGGTGTCAGCAGGTTATAGGCCAACATCCAATTTTATCTGTAACGTTCTTGAGAAGGTTATGGTGACTCAGGTACTGGAGCACCTGCAGAGGAACAGATGTTTCAGTCAGGCTTTAGAGCTCACCAGAGCACAAAAACAGCACTTATTAAAGTTACTAATTATTTTCTTAGAGCTTCAGATCATGGACTGGTTTCTATGCTGGTTCTGCTGGACCTAAGTGCTGCTTTTGATACAATTGATCACAGCATCCTGTTCCAAAGACTGGAACTGTTCATTTGGATTAAACTGGTTCAGATTTGATGTATCAAACACATTCCAGTTAGTTCATGTTCATGCTGTCTCCTCCGTCCTCTTTACTTTGTACCTGCTTCCCCTAGGTAAGTGCAATTGTTTGATTGTCAGTTTAATAATTTAATATTATATAACATTTTCAGACCTTTAATTTTCCAAAGGCCCATTCGAGAGTGGCTGATCCAAAAATTAATTCAATTAAATTAAAAATACTACAATAATGCCAAAGAAAAAAAAATCAATATCAATTAAAAATTACTCGTTTTTCCAGCTGTAACACAAACATTGACCTTTATAGTCAAACCTGAAGGTTAAAATGGTTAAAGTTTCTGTGACTGGGTTGACAGAAGAATAATAAACCAAGAGGGCAGAGGGTTGATTAGACAAAGGTGAGACACATGAAGGATGCCTCACTAGGGCTTGGACAGACAGATGCAGGGAAGGCAGGACAAGACAGAGACAACCCAAACTAGGATCAGATAGATCCCAACACAGAGGATCATCAATTGGGGGAGCAGTTGAATCCACTGTGGTCCATCAGGCTCCTCCTGGAGGCTCAGTCAGGTCCATCTGCTGAAGTCAGCATGACACTCTGGGCTGCTTATCACCAGGTTTCATAGATGTGGTGGGGTCCATCTCACACACACACACGCACACACACACGCACACACACACAGATGATGACAGAAAGTACAGCTGGCAGGACAAGACGTGTTGATGGGTACGCTAACATACACTCTTGAATTTGAGAACGGAACGGGCGCCATGTTTAGCAAGGATATAAAAGAGTCCAGCATTCATTCCCATCATATCATTTGAAAGAAAGAATGGGTTCTGAGCTCTTTAAGGCGCCTTGAAGGGCAGACGCTGTCCACAGGACACGCACTTACATCTGAATGACTTTAAATTATGCATAAAATCACAGGAAGAGATGCAACTGACTTCCACACAACTGACTTTGGATAACAGCAGAGCTCTTACTCTGAGCAGCTTTTTGTGGTTTCCTGTACTGTGAAAACAAAAAGAGATAATTTGATAAATTAAGAAGGAAAAGTCCAACATCATATCACACGTAGGATATACGTCACCCAGGGATTTAACTGAGCCAATAGAGTCCCACTTTCTGTTAACCATTCCATAGAAATTACACTCGGGTTTCTGACTGATGTATTGGCAGTTGATTTGATGGTCAAGCAAGAGTTCTATTGTCGTTGGACCCGAATTCTGCCTTTGATATGATGGATCTTGGCATACTAGACTCATGTGGTCGGGTTCTGACCTGTCAGGAAGATCTCAATGTTCTCTGACTTATTTCCCGTCAGCGAGCTAAAAATGAGCTAATTTCTTATCACTAAAATTACAAAAGCCTGAAATGACTCTCATTTGAGCAGATAAATCTAGACAACTGCAGGATCATCTCAGTGTTGGGTCAATCTTGGGGTTCTTTGACGCTGTGGATTATGGTGTCCTTCTCACTGAATTTTCCTGGTACAACTCCTCCCCTAAAACCATCTCAACTCAGAGTGTAAGGCTTTTGGTGCCCCCCAAGGCTCAATATTGAGACCACTGTTGTTTAGTCTTTACATGAATCAGCAGTGAGTCTAAAATCCAGATGTTTGCAGATGGCACGCTCGTTTAAGCAACAATGCTTAAACGAGCTAATCAATTAACGGCAGTGTCGCTGACTTCCTGATTCCCTTTAAAGTTGCTTGGGAGGGAGAAATTAGGTCCTGTATTTGTGTGACAGGCTGACAGAGACAGACAAAATACAGGTAAGTTTCAGAGGCGACGACATGCGACTAAACATTTCTGGCCAGATTGGGGAGGGGACCAGAGAATGCTACGGAGTCCGACATCGTTTTTGCCTAATTGCACACTGATTCTATGTTCATTTTGGTGACCTCTGACTGACGAATCCGGGTGTCGTTTGCTCCGACATGAATAATAACTTCACTGAATTTACGTTTACTTCTCGCCAGCAGCTTTAGATTGGCTACTATGTTGCCCGCTCTGGCCCCCAGAATGCACTTAACTATGGTCGCTGGAGTCGGCTTCACGTAGCGCAAAAAAACAGAGTCGCCAATTACCAGGGTCAGAAGAGTAACCAAACATTTCACACACTGAACAGACACAGGGTGATACACTAGGTTAAACAGATGGTGAGGCCATGCTAGTGCTAGTGATCAGTCGGATTGGCGGAGTCCTTTATTTGTTTAATATGAATTATTTCTCCTTGTTGTTATCGAGTAACTAGAATTTCCCGAGTATTCAATTTTAAATATGTGAATCCAACACACACCGTGCACAGTGCACCAATGAACTCTATTGAGAACACAGGAAGTGACACAATATGTTACCCTACGGAAGCCAACGTGGTCCTGCTCAAGGTTCCAGTTACCACTCAAAGCCTCCACAAGACCATTTGTTCAGGGTTTCACTTCATTTAAATGAGGTTTAGGTCAAATCCAGGAGATTCTGGAGGCAGAGAGTCCAGCGGCAGGGCCACTCTGCCGTTCTGTTTTCATTCAACATAGCTCATTTGTCCTAACTTTGCCAGATCCCTTCATTCTCTACATGCTTCTCCTCCTTCTCCATCTCCCTTCCTCTCTTCCTGGTCCTCCTCATCACCAGGCTCTGCTGCAGCGTGTCTTCATTGTCCTCCAGCAATCATCCCCACAGGGAAGGAAGGAAGTGATGGAAGGAGGGTTAATTACTGATTCTAAGGAGTGAAGGAGGAAGTGATTTTGAAATTATGTGTTTCACCAGGCGCATCAGCGATGATGTCATGTTGTTACAGTCAATGCACTATAGTTGTACTTGATCCACACCTGGAGCGGCCTGGCCCACCGGCCCGGAGCGGCCTGGCCCAGCTACTGCTGAGTAGGGTTATCCTGAACACATGAATGATGAGTTATTGAAAGGAATGGTGAGAAGAGGAGGTCCTGCTGCTCTAGCTGGGAGGTTAGCTATCAGCTAACTGCAACTGGACCGGATCCAGCTGTGTTTTTTTTTTGTGGTGTTTGTTTTCAGCCACTATGTGATACACTAGAGACCGAGCAGCTGAAGTGAGTCTCTGCAGGATTTCTGGGCTCTACCTCAGAGACACAGTGTAAACTGTGGGGTTTAGGGTGTGGGGTGTAGGGTGTGGGGTGTATGGTGTAGAGTGAACAGTGAACAGTGAACAGTGTACGGTGTACGGTGTGGGGTGTAGAGTTTTGGGGTGTAGAGTTTCAAGTGTAGAGTGTAAGATGTAGAGTGTGGGGTGTAGGGTGTAGAGTGTAGGGCAGTGGTCTCAAGCTCGCGGCACATGGGCTGACTGCGGCCCCCGGGACAGTAGTTTGTGGCCCCCACCTTAATATGAAAGTTTAATGTTAGTGGAGCCCATGAGTTTGATATGAATGGCACTTTACAGTGTTGTGTGCGGAGCTGAACGAACCCACCAATCACGGTGGAGTATACGGCTCTCGCGGGCGGGAGATTGGCCGGGCTTGTTGCGAACTCGTAACATTACGCCTCCTCTCTTCGAGGACCAATCACAGCCCTCGCGGCGTCCAAGACACGGAGCCAGATTGGTCCTCGAAGAGAGGAGGCATTCCATGGTGGAGAGGAGACGCCTTGCATGTGGAGAGGAGAGCTCTGCCGCTTTTTCTAAACACAGAACTTTGTCTTGTAGAAATGTCGCTTCACAGCAAATTTTACAATTCAGCCGCTTGTGCAACTGTCACATTTTAGTGTTGATGTATGTGTGTGTGTTGGTAGGGACTATGATGGACCTCTACTTTCGCGTGGGTGAGGTTAGCTGACTGGCGGCACCACTAATGTCCATCACTCTGTCGCAGCCAATGAAATAGCGGCGCATGGCGCACTGTCCCTCTGCAGTCGCTCCCACATGGTGAGTTGAGTAAGGAGCAGAAAGTAGATCCTTCATTGAGAGGGTTGTTTGACCAAGTTTCTCCCATGGAGGACTTTAATGATGCGTCTCAGGGTTACTTTATACTCCATGACCTTCTGGTGAGGAAATGGGTTCCTCATATGGACAACCTCTTGGGCAAAGCTGTCATCCAGATAGTGGTACCGTTAAAATTCAGAGACCTGGTGTTAAAGATGACACATGATGATATTGCAGGGCACATGGGGGTCAGGAAAACCTGCGCTCGCATCCTGGGTTGTTTTTTTTGGCCTCGTTTAAGATGGGATGTTTCAGACTTTGTCAAAACTTGTCATACTTGTCAGTTGACCAGTAAGCCTAACCAGTCCATTGCTCCAGCACCGCTGTATCCAATTCCAGCCAATGGAATATTTAATCATTATTGTGTGGGACCCTTGCCTCCTTCAAAGTCTGGTAGCCAATATCTGTTAACGGTCATGTGTCAAGCTACCCGTTACCCTGCTGCGTACCCGTTGCGATCGATAACTGCTAAATCCGTAGTTAAGGCGCTGACTCAGTTTATTTCAGTGTTTGGCATTCCAAAAGTGGTGCAAAGTGATCAAGGCTCCAATTTCACTTCTAAGTTGTTTGCACAGGCATTACAGCAATTGAACATCCATCACAATGTTTCGTCTGCGTACCATCCAGAAAGCCAGGGTGCTTTAGAGCGTTTTCATCAAACCTTGAAATCACTCCTGCGTTCTTTCTGCACGGAGCTTGGTCGTGATTGGGAGGAGGGATTGCCATGGTTGCTGCTTTCGGCCAGAGAGGTGGTTCAGGAAAGTACGGGGTTTAGCCCTAATGATTTGATTTTTGGACACACGGTGCGTGGACCTTTGGCTGTGTTGCAAACAGAGTGTCAACCCTCTACGCCACCACAAAACTTAATTGAGTATATTGATGGTTTTAGACACAGATTGTATGTAGCTAGGCACTTGGCAAAAGAGAAATTACAAACTTCCCAGAAGAAGATGAAGGCATGGTTTGACCGTTGTGCTGAGCAACGGCAGTTTACTCCTGGGGACCAAGTCCTGGTTTTGTTGCCAGTAGTGGGTTCACCATTTCAAGCTCGTTTTGCTGGCCCGTTTACTGTATTGCACAAGGTCTCTGAGCGGGACTATATGGTTGCTATGCCTAAACGGAGGAAAATTTGTCATGTCAACCTGATAAAGCCTTATTTTGTTCGAGCCACACTGCCTGTGGGTGCACGTACATCCCTGTCAGGGGGAAACCCAGCTCTTTGTGTTAATGAGGCCGCTGACCAGGTTGGTGCTGGTGGGGGGTCAGCAGAGGGAGAAGAGGAGGTGTCACCTGATGATGGGGTTTTGCATGGACGTCTTAAGAACTCGGAAGTGTTACAAGCATTGCCTAACTTTCTGGGGCATCTGGATGAGGACAAACAAGTTAAATTAGTTGAACTCATAAACAGTTTTCCTGAGGTGTTTTCAGACGTTCCATCCCGTACAGGTTTAATAGTGCACGACATCGATGTGGGCAGTGCTGAGCCAATTAAGCAACGTTTTTATCGAGTTTCTCCTGAGAAACGGGTGCAATTGGATGAGGAGGTACAGTATATGCTAGACAATAAAATTGCAGAGCCTTCAAGGTCTAGCTGGGCGTCACCTTGTCTCCTTATTTGAAAACCTGACTCTTCCTTTAGGCCGTGCACTGATTTTAGGAAGGTAAATGGTGTAACCAAAGCAGATGTGTTTCCCTTGCCCCGAATGGAGGATTGTATTGACCAAGTAAGTTCAGCCAAGTATGTCAGTAAGTTTGACTTGCTGAAGGGTTACTGGCAAGTCCCCTTGTCTCCCCGGGCTCGGGAGATTAGTGCCTTCGTAACCCCTTCTGGACTGTATTCCTACGCCTACGTGGTCTCTGGTCTTGCTGGTTGTGCGGTCTATTTGGACGACGTGGTGGTTTTTAGTGACACCTGGGAGGACCATCCTCAACAGGTTAGAGCATTGTTGGAGAGGCTTGTGTGGGCTCAGCTAACAGTTAACTTGGCTAAGTGTGAGTTTGCAAAAGCAACAGTGACTTATTTGGGCAAGGTAGTTGGTCAGGGGGTGGTGCGTCCAGTTGATGTTAAAGTTGTGGCTATCCAGCGGTTTCCAGTTCCTCTCATTAAGAAAGATTTGATGCGGTTTCTGGGACTGGTAGGGTACTATCGGAGTTTCTGCCGTAACTTCTCTACCATCGTAGCCCCTCTGACAGACCTACTGAAAGCCAAAGCCAAGTTTGTTTGGTCTTCGGAGTGTCAATTGGCTTTTGATACTGTCAAGTCCCTCCTGTGTGCTTGTCCAGTGCTGGCTGCCCCACAGTTTGATAAGCCTTTCATACTGCAGGTTGATGCCAGTAATGTAGGAGCAGGTGCGGTCCTCTTACAGGAGGAAAAATCTGGTGTCAACAAACCGGTCAGTTTTTTTTTCCCGAAAGTTCAATTCCCACCAATTGAACTATTCGGTGATTGAGAAAGAGGCACTTGCCTTGATTTGGGCTCTGAGGCATTTTGAGGTGTACATAAATACGGGTGCTCCCGTGAAAGTGTACACTGATCATAACCCGTTAACATTTTTACAGACCCTACAAAATCCAAACCAGCGTCTGGTGAGGTGGGCCTTATATTTGCAGCCCTATCAGCTCGATATTTGTCACATCAAGGGCACGGAGAATGTTATGGCGGATGCCCTGTCTCGTGCTTTTTGAGTGGTAGAGATTTTACTGTTTGTTAGTCTGCCCTGTCTGTTGTCTTAGGTACAAGGTCGCCGAAGCCTAAGGGAATTTCTTCTGCAGGGTTAAGTACTCTGTCTTTTCAGGTGGTGACAGCATACCCTACCAACTTAAGGAATTTGGCCACAAGGTAACTGTAGCCACCTGAATCTAAATACTAATACAGTAGTTGTTTTTTTTCTTAGGTTCCGGGGTCAGTTTTGGGTACGTTTTTTCGGATGACCTTGGTGGTCTCCGTTCTTATGGGTGGGGGTGTGACTACCCTGGCTGTGTCTTCTCTGCCTGCCTCTCTGTTGTCTCCTCCCTTCTGCAGGCAGTGGGTGGGCCAACTTCTGCTAAGTGGCGATCCAGCTCACCTGGACTGATCAGCTGTGAGGGCTATAAATGCTCCACAGTCTGGGCAGTCACTCTCTTGCTTGGCTCCCTACAGGACTGCTTGGGTATTCTGCTTTGGTTTGTTGTTTTGCCTGATCAATCAATAAATTCCCTTTGTTCTAAAATCCATCCTGTGTGTTCTCCGTACTTTGTCTGATCCATGAGCTGGTTCATGACAACATGGATATTAAAGTCTCCAATGATAATGACTTTGTCTGTTCTGAGGACTAAGTCAGATAAGAAATAAGAGAACTCAGATAGGAACTCTGAATGTGGCCCAGCAGAGGGCCGATATACAATTATAGTCTCTGTTGACAAGTGGGGATTAATTATTTTATAATTCTTTCTATTCTTCATGCACCGACATGATTAGAGTCCTCTTGTTACTCCATTCTGCTAAACATTCTTCAGGACAAGTGTAAAAGTGTCTTTAACAGACAGACATGGTGGTAAGAAATAATGGGAACTGCTCTTTTGTCCTCTCGGTTAGCCTTGGGTGTGAACGTGCTCTGCAGACTAGCAACCATCTGCTTATCTCCTCAGCTCAGTCAGACGGCTGCTCTGAGAATGTCGACGCTGTTGAATGCTGAGATAGTCAAAGCCTACAGG
Source organism: Takifugu rubripes (assembly GCF_901000725.2). NCBI lineage: Eukaryota > Metazoa > Chordata > Actinopteri > Tetraodontiformes > Tetraodontidae > Takifugu > Takifugu rubripes. Next base: position 290,737 of record NC_042302.1, on the reverse strand, counting down.
CCAGTCACATGTGGGCTTTCACTCACAAATGAAGCTTTTCCTGTCATCAGAAAGTCACTTCAAAGCTGTGTTAGCTACACTTTAGCTGAAGGTGTAGAGTGGTGCTTATGTTCAAAGAGGCTTTTAGGTCGCAGACGTAGCCTTTTAGCTTTCGGATAATCTTGCTTCTATTTCAGAGAGAGAGGACTCTTCTTATGTCTTACTGCACCTGAACAGCTTGCTAGAGTAGATATAATATATATGAGTTATATGTCTGTGTGCGGCTGCCTCTCTGAAGGAGCTTCAGCCAGGTCTGAAGCTGGTTTCAGCCACAATAGATCACCCAAAACCTGGGAAAGTAAAAAGTGCTGAGGCCCTGCAAATATTCAGAGTTACGGCTCGATGCTGAGAGCTCGACCGTAATGACATCTGGAGCAGTGACTTCATGGATAGGCATGACTGCAGGGATGATGCTTCACCAGGACAGATGGAAAGTCCAGTTTCCAGTAAGTCTGACTGGAAAGGACCTGCGCTACCTCTGTCAGTCCTGGCGACACCTGTTGATACTGGTGGGCACCCAGAGCTGCCCCTGGCCAGACCAGCCCCAGGAAGTAGTTCTGCCTTATTTCTATGTGAAATCATTATTTTTCTGAGTTCCATTAACTTGTGGTGCTTTGGAGCATGCTGTCTCTGATGACAGCATCACTCAATCTGATGTTGAACAAAAATAGCTGCTAAAAAGTAACTTTAAAGGGTCTTTTTCAATTGTTCTGTTTTTGGAGTTTATTTTGTCTTTTGAGGCTATTTGTTCCTTGACTTTTGCTAAAGCAACTCTGGTGACACCAGATTCTCATTCCTGTCCTTGGACATTCGTTGACACAGAAAGTTCAGCTGTTAAAATGTCCTAGAGGGTTAGATTTGTCCTGTTTGCAAAAGGGCCAAATTCTCTCAGCTTCTAAAAGACGACCTTGTGTGACCTCAGGCTTTAGCTGAATCTTCAGATTCTGGACGTTGATGCAGTCACGTGGCTGCACCTTAAATGAAGTGTGTTTTATTGGAAAAAAGCTCCTCCTCCACAGCTCCTATGTAGTGTTTATAGTTTAAGACCACGCCACAGGCTGTTCCACCTGCAACAACCACTCAACAGTGATTTTATATCAGTGTGTAACTGTTAAAAAGGCAACACACAACTTCATATTTCACCCCCATCTGCCGCTCCTGTATCCTCCATTTCAGGATGTCCTCAACTGTTCTCCACCCCCAGCTCAGATATGTGGAACACCCTGAAACACCAGCCAGGTCTCTCTCTCTCTCTCTCTCTCTTTCTCTCTTTCTCTCTTTCTCTCTTTCTCTCTCTCTCTCTCTCTCTCTCTCTCTCTCTCAATCAATCAATCAATCAATCTTTATATCGCGTTTGTTACAATCAAAATTGTTTTTAGGCATTTTACAGACTCCCAGGGCCTAACCCCAAACAAGCAACAGTGGCAAGGAAAAACTCCCCTTTAACAGGAAGAAACCTTGAGCAGGACCAGGCTCATGTAGGGGGACCCTCCTGCTGATGGCCGGCTGGGTAGAGAGAGAGGAGGGGAGGACAAGTAGAAGAGAGAATAGGCAGAGATCATAACTGGGTCAGGACTTGCCACACGCTACGTGTTTCACCACTGTCTTTGGGAAAATAAGAATATCATCAATGTAAATTAACACAAAATGATTGAGGAAGTCACACAGAACATCATTAGTGAGGTCCTAAAAAACAGAGGGGGCTTCACTGAGGCCGAAAGCCATAAACACATATTCAATGTCCTAAAGGCGTGTCGAAAGCAGTCTTCCATTCGTCACCCTTTCAAATCTGGGTTAAATGGTAAGCATTCCTTAGATCCAGTTTAGTCAGTATCCTTGCTCCTGATATGTGGAGGTGATTTAAAGGTGGGGCCTCCAGTGTGAACCTTGTCTCGTCAGTACCCAGACCATTACTGTAGAGCCCGGTCATTTAGCCACAGTGTGTAGGCTGAAACAAAATGTCCAATTTGACCACAGTACAGACACTCACCACCTCGAATCCTGCGGAAGCACTCATCAGGGGTCAATCTGGTGCATCCCAGCTGCTTTAGTTCTCCCACCGAAGATTGAGTGTAAGAGGGTGAGGCACCGCGTGGCTTGGCTAGCGTGGTTGGTGGTCAAAGGGCAAGCTTGTCCTTTAAATGATCCCTAAGGCCATGGAGAAACACTCCCTGAAGAGACGTTTTGTTCCATGCAGAATCCGCCGCTAGTTTCCAAAGATCCACTGAGCACTCTGCCACCGTACGGGTTCCTTGATGGACAGAGTGGCTGCATTACGAAGATGGTCAGGGTGGTTGAACACTGCCTGGAAACTTTCCTCCAACTCCCCATACAGCAGCATCCCGAGGTGAGTACAGGAACTCATTGCCTCTGCCCAGGCCAGTGCCTTGCCACAGAGTAAGCCAACAAGATAATTTACCTTGGAGGCATCTGTTGCAATTGAGAGGGGCCATTGCTGGAAAACCAGGCTGCTGGAGGAGAAAGCCATAACACTTATCCAGGTCACAGCAGAAAGACTCTGGATCATAAATGTGAGCAACTAGGAAGAGCCAAGCTGGTCAACTTGAAAGCTGCTGCGCCAGATCAGAAACCACCTGTGCATTGAAGACCTGTTATCCAACAAGGTCCGTATTAGTTGTTTGTGCTGGCAGAGCCCCCTGACTGGACGGAGCACGCTGCGTGTCTAAGGGGGATCCATTTCCTTTTGGCCAGTTAAGACTCTGACTAGGAGGCACAGCCTGGATCCCAAAATGCAGACACAGGAGATGGAAGCAGATTCTTTGAATACTTTGCAGAAGACAGGAGGTTGTACAAAATGAGTTGCTGACTTCAGGACCAAACGAGAACGACTAAGAACGGGCTCGATACAGGACAAGTCTTGAACAGAGCTGAGACGGTGATACCGGCAAAGCTGAAAGCACTTAGGTTTCTCAACGAACTGGCGCCCAACATGGGCAAGAGACCAGCCTTTAACTGGCAGCTGGCCAGATGATGAGCGCATATAAGGTGGCGGGAAAAGACCTGGTCCCAGCTCCGCTCAGCCTAGGAAAAACCAGACACACATGGAGATACCAACCATACACACAGGGGGCAGGGGAGAGACAAGCACCAGGGAGGAGTCCTAACACTGTTGCTATGGTAACGTTTGATATTTGAGTGTCAGTGTCTGTCTGTGCAGTCAGGTGCTAGCTGAAGATCTGAGGTCTGTCTGCTCAAACTATAAACAAACTGTGTTTATTCAGAGCCTTTCATACCATCTGGGTCCTCTCAAAGCTCTTTACATCACACACACACACTCTCTGCAGGACTTCACCCAGGTAATACACCAGATGTTTTCCGTCTCACACCTAAATCCACCGGCTGCCTCTTCAGTGAGCAGCAGTGGGGGAATCGTGCAGGATCACGTGATATCAGCAAGAAAACATGGAAAACAAGGGAAGAAAACATGTTTGATTTAATTCCGATTTATCTTCCTTTAATATCCATAATTGCATTATTTCAACTCAAGTACCAGATTATTTATTGTGGCTCCTCCTGCAAGAGGCATTTCTGTCAAATTGGGAGCTCACAGACCATTAAGACCAGTTTGACCCTTTGACCTTGCATAGATTAATGCTTCAGGCCACTGTGAGGTTCTGTGGGACAGAACCTGAGCATTCTCATCCCAGTTTACCAGCTAAATCCCAGTGGCGATGCTTAGGTAGAGACAAAGTGGGTGACAGACCTTGTTCTTGGGCATCATCTGCTCTCCTCTGCTGACATCTTGTGGACAGTGACATCATACAACTTTTTAACGGTTGTTGATTGTAATTCAGTTCCAGATCGTCTCAAAAGTCATGTTGAGATTTAAAACATTTACGATAATCTAATTTTAACATTTAGGTTCTCTTCTTCTTGACGGCCTTCTCCCTTTTGGGGTCACGGGAAGGGGGCATATATGGGTGAAGGCAGGTCCCCCCTGGATGGGTCACCAGTTCATCACAGGGCCCTATGTGAGCATTTGTCGGTTTCATACTTTGCTTAAGGTCACCTAGGCAGCGGGGCTTGAACAGGGAACTGCCTGCTTCCCAGCCAGGCCCCAACAGAAGGAACTGCTGTGCTATTAGGTCCAACAAATGTAATGAAATTATCCAGCACAAAATGTAAAACACATAAAAACCTGTAGAGGCAGAAAAGATTATGTTTTCTTAGTCAACTTAATGTACAATAAATAACTTAATCAATATTTAGTCCTAAAAATGTACATGTCCTCAAGTTAAAATCTCAAGTTTAAAAGTTTTTCTGTGGGGATATTTTGTGCTGAAACAAGCGTCAGTCTAACTGGGACATCTTCATCAGCTTTCTCCAGCCACTGACCCGTGTCCACAAGGTCCTTACCCTATCACCAGAGGTGGGCCCACGGCCCAGACAGAGGCTCCTCAGAGGCTCCCAGATGCATGCCAAAAGCCCTGGCTCTGCTGGTTGGCCCAGGTGCTCATGGGAGACGTAGTTGATTCTCCTGAGCTGGCTGCTGTAGTATCTCCTCAGGTGGCAGAGCTCCTCCACGGCGGCCTCAGACGTGACGGAGGCCCGTGATAGAGAGCTCCCCACCGGGTCCTCTGTTGTTGTCACCCTCTTGCTGTGATGCTTCCTTGCACACTTGGGCTTAACCGTGCGTGATGATTCCTGCCGACGTTTGCTATAATCTAGAATTTCAACATTAACATCGATGGAATGATGAGTGAAGGTGGAACCCTTCTCCTCCTCCTTTATCCCGCTGTCCAAGCGTGATTTCACTTTCTGTTTTCTGGACTGGTTCCTCTGCTCTTTGGACAGTTTGTGTTGGAGTTGTGGAGACTCTAAGGTCACATCAGTCTGCTCTTCAACCACCTTACCAGCATTTCTGTCCTAGAAGCATCAGAAACATAAGAACTTTAACAGATGGACTGAGAAGAGAGGATCCTGCTGACAACAGTGATGAAATATTTGTGGCGGTTATGAATAAAGCTGGTGTAAACATGTCCTCTCACTACCGCAGCAAAGCCCAGAGACCCTGGATAGAATTCGTGGTGTCACCCACCCAGAGGTCTGTCAGGTGGAACGCTGAAGGTGGAAGGCTTGTGAAGAGCCGGCTGAGTCAACAACTCTTCAAATAAAATGAATAAATGAGCTCTCTGTGAATGAGCTGAGGCTGATCAAACAGGCGACAAACACATTAGCAGAAGAACCACAAGCGTCAGTCTGTTCCTCAGCACACGTGAGCTGAGCTCCAGGGTTGGTTCACGACCCGGATGTGAGCGTTGGGTTCATTGTTTTAGAAAGCTTGTTCAAAAGATCCATTTAGCAGTTGAGGGAGGATGTGACTGGTCAGGTGCTTGTTGTTGTGTAGTGGTTGTCGGGTGCTGGTTGTTTAGCATTGGTTGTTGGTTCAATCAATAGCGTATTTTACAATCAGAAATGTTTCAAGGCGCTTTCCAGAATCCCAGGGCCTAACCCCAGACAAGCAACAGTGGCAAGGAACCCCCCCTTTAACAGGAAATAACCTTGAGCAGGACCAGGCTCATGTAGGGGGACCCTCCTGCTGATGGCCAGCTGGGTAGAGAGAGAGGAGAAGGGGGAGGACAGGTAGAGGATAGAATAGGTAGGAGAGGAGAGGAGAGGAGAGGAGAGGAGAGGAGAGGAGAGGAGAGGAGAGGAGAGGAGAGGAGAGGAGACACATGCTGTGAAGACGTCCTGTGTCCGCGCCTCAGAGGCGGGCCTTCGGCTATATAAGATCAGAACTGTGTACGCTTAATAGATATCTCTCCGCATGCTTCCGTGTGTGTATCCTGACCGACTGACTGGAATAAACCATCTCCTACGCAGTAACTTAGATTCATTGTTTACTTCTCAAAACAAAAATTCCGCGACAGTTGCGTATTGGTTGTTGGGTACTGGGTGTTGGCTGTTGGGCGCTGGTTGTTGGGTACTGGGTGTTCGCTGATTGTTGGGTGCTGGTTGTTAGGTGTTGGTTGTTGGGTGCTGGTTGTTGGGTACTGGGTGCTGGTTGTTAGGTGTTGGTTGTTGGGTGCTGGTTGTTGGGTACTTGGTGTTAGGTGCTGGTTGTTGGGTATTGGTTGTTGGGTATTGGTTGTTGGGTGCTGGTTGTTGGCTGTTGGTTATTGGCTGCTGGTTGTTGGTTATTGGCTGCTGGTTGTTGGGTACTGGGTGTTGGCTGTTGGGTACTGGGTGTTCGTTGTTGGGTGCTGGTTATTTTGTACTGATGTTGGGTACTGGGCGTTGGCTGTTGGGTACTGGGTGTTCGTTGTTGGGTGCTGGTTATTTTGTACTGATGTTGGGTACTGGGTGTTCGTTGTTGGGTGCTGGTTATTTTGTACTGATGTTGGGTGCTGGGTGTTCGCTGTTGGGCACTCATTGCTGGGCACTGGTTGTTAGATGTTGGTTGTTGGCTGTTGGCTGCTGGTTGTTGGGTACTGGGTGCTGGTTGTTGGGTGCTGGTTGTTGGGCACTGGTTGTTGGGTGCTGGTGATTGGCTGTTGGGTGCTGGTTGTTGGTTATTGGCTGCTGGTTGTTGGGTACTGGGTGTTCGTTGTTTGGTGCTGGTTGTTGGGTACTGGGTGTTGGGTACTGCGTGTTAGGCACTGGTTGTTGGGCACTGGTGATTGGCTGTTGGTTGTTGGGTGCTGGTTGTTAGTTGTTGGGTGCTGGTTGTTGGGTGTGGGGTGCTGGTTGTTTGGTGTTGGGTGCTGGTTGTTGGGTACTGGCTGTTCGCTGTTGGGCGCTGATTGTTGGGCACTGGTTGTTGGGTGCTGGTGATTGGCTGTTGGTTGTTGGGTGCTGGTTGTTGGCTGTTGGGTGCTGGTTGTTGACTCCATCTCTACTTTTAAGATCAGACTTAAAACCTTCCTCTTTGAAAAAGCTTATTGTTCCCAATTCTGTAGTTCCAGTTACTAGACAGACAAATTATCATAGACAGACAAATTATCATACTTAGGGGGTCGTCTAATCATTAGGTTAACATCTTAGCTATGCTGTTATAGGCCAAGGTTGCCGGGGTCCAGAAACATGATCACCTGACAGGCCTCTGTCACCCCCCTGGGTCATAGTTTCCTCTCCTCTCCTCCTCCTCATCAAGTAGACTAGTTATGCTGATTCTTGTGTAGTTTTTCTGCTTCTCCCCCCCTTCTGTATTCATTTACAGGTATCACCGCCTTCGGGGCTGCATGATGACCTCCGGTCCCGCTGACCCACTCAGCCAGCGGCTTGCATAAATAGTGTATTTTTGTATGTGTTTCTGTGCTCTGTGCCCATCCTCTCCTCTCCTCTGGTTGTTGAGTACTGGGTGTTGGGAACTGAGTGTTGGCTGTTGAGTGTTGGCTGTTAGGTGCTGGTTGTTGGGTACTGGTTGTTGGGTAATGGGTGTTTGGTGTTGGGTACTGGGTGTTGGCTGTTGGGCGCTGGTTGTTGGGTGATGGTTGTTGGGTACTGGGTGTTGGCTGTTGGCTGTTGAGTGCTGGTTGTTGGGTGTAGTTCTTGGTGTGTCTTCAAAAAAACGCTTAGCACCGCCAGAGTGCTGAAGTCTTGGTTTATTCAGACACAGAGCAATACTCTACTGGCAGCTGTAAAAGCTTCAACTGAGCTTTGGATCACAGAATGACTGTATAAAGTATCAGCAGCTGGATTTGAAGCATCCAGGTTTCAGGAAAACCAGAGAACAAACCATCAGATCAGACGGTTCAGATCACATCACTAAAGGCTTTAGAGTCATTTGACAATGTCTCTGACGATGCAGCTGTAAAGCCACAAATACTGCTGGACTTCAGTCAGTCCGGTCCAGATGAAGTGACTTCAACAGAAACAAGCTGCACTTCGCCTGTTGGTCCTCAGCAAAGATCCAGATCAGGGCAGGCCTGTCTTGGCTTTCTTGGACTTGGGGGCTTCGTCACAGCCTGGAACTGATGTGTTTTCCTCTGTGGCTTTAACCTGCAGGTCATTAAAAACAGCCTTTACCTGACAGCAACAGGACCAGGACCTGGGCCTGGGCCACAGACAGACAAACATGGACAAATGCTGGACTGTGTCCCCAGGTTAGAGAGTAATGAAAGGTTAAAAATAATGTTCTAACCATGTTCTCAGCTCTAGGGGCAGCATACCTGAAGAGCTGCTGGTTACTCAAAAGGTAGCAATAAAAAAATGATCAGATGTTGAAGTCGTGGGAGTGGATTTAAACCAGAACTGGAGCATATGTAGACTAAACTGGACCCTCATTAACGATCATCTTCAATCGTCAGTGATCGACTCAGTTTGCCGGTGTGTTAGGAACAGGTTGTGTAGAGGGAAAGTGATTAGGGAGACGTAAACGTAAATTTGGTAAAGTTATTATTCATGTCGGAGCAAACGACACCCGGCTTCATCAGTCGGAGGTCACCAAAATTAACAGAGTGGGTGTGCAACTACGCAAAAACGATGTCGGACTCCGTAGCATTCTCTGGTCCCCTCCCCAATCTGGCCAGCGATGAGATGTTTAGCCGCATGTCATCGCTTCGTCGCTGGCTGTTACGGTGGTGCCCCGAAAACCAGGTGGCCTTTATAGACAATTGGAGCACTTTTTGGGGAAAGCCTGGTCTGATTAGGAGAGACGATGTCCATCCCACCCGGGACGGTGCCTCTCTCATTTCTAGTAATTTGGCTAATTTTATTAGACCCAAAGTGACCTGGCAAACCAGGGTCCAGACCAGGATGCAGAGTTGTAGTCTTACACACCTCTCTGCTGCTTCCTTAGAACCCTCATCCACCAACAATAACATATTTAACACTATAGAGGTAGTCTCTGTTCCACGGTTAAAAGTTCACCAAGCACAGAACAGGGGAGCGGTCAATCACCATAATCTTATTAAAATTAATACCAAAGCACAAGTTGGAGAAACTAACATCACAATTAAATGTGGAGTATTAAATATTAGATTTCTTTTGTGTAAATCCCTGTTGGTGCACGACCTGATAGCGGATCATCACATTGATTTATTTTGTCTTACTGAGACCTGGCTTCAGGAGGAGGAGTATGTTAGCTTAAATGAATCTACTCCTCCTACCCATCTTAATTATCATATTCCTCGTGTTCCCGGTCGAGGAGGGGGAGTGGCAGCAATCTATCACTCCAAGTTATTAGTTAATCCAAGACCAAAATATGGTTCCAGTTCATTTGAAAGCCTGACTGTTGGCATCACCCATCTGAACTGGAGGACAGAAAAGCCACTTCTGTTTGTAGTTGTATATCAGCCCCCTGCTGGGCCACATTAAGAGTTCCTGTCTGAGTTCTCTGATTTCTTATCTGACTTGGTCCTTAGAACGGACAAAGTCATTATTATTGGAGACTTTAATATCCATGTAGACGTTGTAAATGACAGCTTTAGAAATGGCTTCATTTCATTACTTGAGTCAGTTGGTTTCCTCCAGCAGATAAACCAACCAACTCATAACTTCATCCACACCCTAGGTCTAGTTCTGACTTATGGTGTTGAGGTAGAACATGTGTCAGTGTTCCCTCAGAACCCACTCCTGTCAGATCATTCTTTGATCACTTTTACATTTATGATTAAGGATTCTTCTATGCTCAGAACAAAGTCTTACTATAGCAGATGTCTTTCAGATAATGCTGTAGCGAAGTTTAAGGAAGCAATCCCTGTGCTGATCCCAGGACCACTGTGTGTTTCCCCAGGGATCAGTCATTATAATCTTAGCCCTGCAGAGGTCGACTCTGTTGCTGAAGGTGCAGCAGCCTCACTGAGAATCACGCTTGATTCTGTTGCCCCCCTGAAAAAGAAAATAGTAAATCCCCCTGGTATAGTTCACACATTAGGACCCTCAAGCAGAAAGTGCGCAGACTAGACAGGAAGTGGCATTCTTGTAAAATAGACAGCTATCATGTAGCCTGGAAAGACTGTCTGGTAGTTTACAAAAAGGCCCTCTGTAAGGCTATAACAGCTTATTTTTCTTCTTTAATTGAAGAAAACAAGAACAACCCCAGATTTCTTTTCAGCACTGTGGCCAAATTAACTAAGACTCACAGTGTTTTAGATCCACGTATCCCTTTTTCCCTTAGTGGTGAAGACTTCATGAGCTTCTTCACTGATAAAGTTCTAGCTATCAGAGAGAAAGCTAACCAGGCCATCCCAACAACTGGACCATCACCGGATGTGCTGACCGTGGGAACATACAGGGTCTCCAACGAGCCCTTAAACTTCTTCACCCCATATATTTTTCTGAGGCATCTTCCCTAATTCAGAAATCCAAGTCCACCACGTGTCTTTTAGATCCCATCCCAACACACCTGTTGAAGGATGTTTCGACATTGATAGGCAGTTCTATCCTGGACCAGATCAATGGTTCTTTAGTGTCAGGTTATGTACAGGTTATGTCCTACAAGGTGGCAGTGATTAAGCTGTTGCTTAAAAAACCATCACTGGATCCCGATGTGTTAGCAAACTATAGGCCGATATACAACCTTCCTTTTATCCTCTTTTTAAGTTCTTGAGAAGGTGGTGGTGACTCAGTTACTGGAGCACCTGCAGAGAAACAGCCTGTTTGAGATGTTTCAGTCAGGCTTTAGAGCTCATCACAGCACAGAAACAGCACTTCTTAAAGTTACTAATGATCTTCTCATAGCTTCAGATCATGGACTGGTCTCTATGCTGGTTCTGCTGGACCTCAGTGCTGCTTTTGATACAGTTGATCACAGCATCCTGTTACAGAGACTGGAACATGTGATTGGGATTAAAGGGACAGCACTAGACTGGTTTAGATCATATTTATCTGATAGATACCAGTTTGCTCATGTCCATGGTGTTCCCTCCTCTTACAGTAGGGTTAGCCATGGAGTTCCTCAAGGTTCTGTACTTGGACCAATCCTCTTCACCCTGTACATGCTTCCCTTAGGAAACATTATTCGGCAGCATGGGATAAATTTTCATTGTTATGCTGATGACACTCAGCTTTATTTATCCATGAAACCAGAAGAGACAGAGAAGATAGTGAAGCTTCAGACCTGTCTTAAAGACATAAAGTCTTGGATGTCTTCAAATTTCCTCCTCCTTAACTCAGGAAAAACTGAGGTCATGGTGTTTGGTCCTGAACCTCTCAGGGATAGATTAGATCACATGATCACTCTCGATGGTATCTCATTAACATCTAGTCTCTCTGTGAAGAATCTTGGAGTAAGTTTTGACCAAGATCTCTCCTTCAACTCACACATTAAAACAGTCTCTAGAAGTGCCTTTTTTCACCTGAGGAACATCACAAGGATTAGAAAACTACTGACCCACCATGGTGCTGAAAAGTTAGTCCATGCATTTGTTACTTCCAGGCTGGACTATTGTAATTCTTTATTATCAGGGTGTCCAAACAACTCTTTAAGAAGCCTCCAGCTGATCCAAAATGCTGCAGCCAGAGTTCTGACAGGTATTGACAAAAGAGATCACATAACTCCTGTACTGGAGTCTCTTCATTGGCTGCCCGTTAAATTTAGAATAATTTTTAAAACCTTTCTTTTGACCTACAAGGTCCTCAGAGGCCTAGCTCTATCCTACCTGGAGGAGCTAGTGACACCTTACCAGCCCAATAGACCGCTCCGCTCTCAGAATGCTGGTCTACTTGTGGTTCCCAGAGTTTCTCGGAGTAGAATGGGGGGCCGAGCATTTAGCTACCAGGCCCCCCTGCTGTGGAACCAGCTCCCTGTCCAGGTACGGGAGGCTGACTCCATCGCTACTTTTAAGATTAGGCTTAAAACCTACCTCTTTGAAAAAGCTTATTGTTACTAATTCTGTAGTTCCAGTTACTATCATAGACAGACAAATTATCATATTTAGAGGATTGTCTAATCATTAGGTTAACATCTTAGCTATGCTGTTATAGGCCAAGGCTGCCGGGGTCCGGAAACATGATCACCTGACAGGCCTCTGTCACCCCACTGGGTCATGGTTTCCTCTCCTCTCCTCTCCTTACCTCCTCCTCCTCATCAAGTAGACTAGTAATGCTATTTTCTGTGTAGTTTTTCTGCCCCCCCCTCCCCTCTGTATCCATTTACAGGTATCGCCGCCTTCAGAGCTGTATACTGACCTCCGACACCACTGACCCACTCAACCAGCAGCTTATTCAATTCAATTTAATTCAATATAATGTATTTTTGTTTGTATTTCTATGCTCTATGCCTCTCCTCTCCTCTCCTACCAATTCTATCCTCTACCTGTCCTCCCCCTTCTCCTCTCTCTCTACCCAGCCGGCCGTTAGGAAGAGGGTCTCCCTACATGAGCCTGGTCCTGCTCAAGGTTTCTTCCTGTTAAAGGGGAGTTTTTCCTTGCCACTGTTGCTTGTCTGGGGTCAGGCCCTGGGATTCTGGAAAGCGCCTTGAAACAATTTTGATTGTAAAAGATGCTATATAAATAAAGATTGATTTGATTTGATTTTGAGGGACAAGTGGAGGAGGACAGTTGTCATATGAAGAAGAACAATGCTTTAAATTCAAGTCAGTTTTACTCCAGGATGGAGGATACCGTCTCACCTCAGAAGGTCCACGTCCCGGGCTGTTGCACATCTTCATGCTGACGGTGTGACTCTGGTTTCTCAGCAGGGAGGCTCTCGTGCCCAGCTTTATGTAGAAGTAGGTGGTGTATGGAGTGAAGCTGAAGTCCCCACTAAGACATGAAGAAACAAAGGATGAACGGCCATTGGTGGGAGTCCTCAAGGTCACTCGATAGAGCCTCGACCCCGAGCGGCTGCATGTTATCTGACAATCTTTCCTGATGTCCGTCCTTCTGCAGAGATGGGTGAGCAATTAAAGATCTGGAAAGAAGGAGCTTCACCTGAGATAATCCTTCAGCAGCAGCTGTACGACCACAGCCTCGGCCTGCGTCCGGGACAGCGTGGTGGTCTGGATCAGCTTCCTGCGTTTGGCCGGGCCTCTCCCAGTCCAGGCTTCAACGAGCTTCAGAGGAGTCGTCTTCTCATCCATGGATGCTGCCAACTCCAGGATCTGCACCACCTGCCTGGCGTGCTGGGTGATATCCACTGTGGAGACGTCTGCAGCGGAGACCCTGGTCAGCATAGACTCAGAAGCACCTGAACACATCACACCACCCTCACCTTTAGGGTGGCGGCAGGTATCGCACATCTGCTGGCATCCTTCATCGTCCCAAACTTCATCAAAATGGACGGCCATCAGGGAGCGCCGACACCTGGATGCACACACAAACCTCCTTCAACCAACAACACAAGGGTTCTGTGTGCAGGGCGAGACCCGCAGGGGTGTGACTGTGCGTGGCGGTACCTGTCGATACTCTGACAGTAGTCCAGCATCTGTCTGAGCTTCTGCTGACCGACGTTCTCCATCACTACCATGGTGCTGATCCTGAAGATGTCAGAGAAGCCAAAGTAGATGACGCAGTCTGCAGGACAGTCATCTCGGCCTGGAGACACACACGTGTGAATGGATGATAGAACAAGGAGTGATGCAGGGATCCTGGTCCACACCTGCTCGCCCGCTCTCCTGGTAGTAGTTCTCTATGGACTTGCTGATGGTGTGATGGATGACGAATCGGACGTCGGGCTTGTCGATGCCCATCCCGAACGCCACTGTAGCGACGACCACCTAGAGATGGACCACCGTGTCAATCGTGGCATTGACCTTCTACATTCAGCTGTTGCCTTCAGGCTCTCCACACCAAGTCAACTCTTCCCATCGGCAGCTGACATCATATCCACATCTCAGGTCTTCCTCTGGACCTCTTGCCTGGCAGCTCCATCTTCACCAGCTGAACTGTCCCACCTCTGGACACATCCAACCCTGGCCTCTCTGGCTTTGTCTCCACAACATCTAACATGTGCTGTCCCTCACATCTGCTCCTTTCTGATCCTCTCCATCCTCGTTCATTCTTAAAGAACCTCCACGTCTTCGTCTCTTCCCCCTCCAGCTGCGTCTCCGTCTCTAAACCAGACACTGGTCCAACCACCATCTTGTACACCTCGACCATCATTCTTCTCCCCCATCACACCTGCTGCACCTACTTCTTCACCTCTTTTCTTCTCTCTATTGCTCTGGACTGTTGACCTCAAGTCTTTAAGATCCTCCATTCTTCCTGTATCCTCCCTTGGTCTTGACCTGGTTCCTCTTTCACACGTCTCATTTGGACTAACCTTCCCTCCTCTCCAGGACAGAGCTCCACCTCTCTGGGTTCTCCTCTACCTTGACCTCCTCTCTCACCCCTCACCATTGTCCTCTGGTTCCCAGGTGTCCTGGACCACTCTCAGCACCCTGTCAAGTGCTTTCTCTGACATCTGTGTAGATTCTCAATCATCCAGGTCATAGTTATCCAAGCCCTTGTGGACCATTAGCATGTTAATGATCTGGGTGGTCACCTGAGAGTCGTTGGCAGGGTCGTTCACCTAGTTTCAGTTGGTGTGTCTCCCTTTGTCTGCTGGCTCACATGGTGGTAAATCACCAGGTCTCCTGGAATGGTGTGAATGTTTGTTTTGCTGTTGGAAGGAGTGGAGGACTGCATTGTATGTGGGTGATAGGAAGTGCCTTAGCCCACCACCTCTGTTTAAGGATGGTTTTTCCAATTTGACATGGATGGCTTCCTTCACACCCCTCTCAAACCAGCGGTCTTCTCTGGCCAGTACCCGTACTTGGCTGTCCTCAAAGGAGTGCCCACGCTCCTATAGATGTGAGTGGACAGCTGAGTCCAGATCAATAGCATGCCAATGGTCCACAAGGGCTATATTTTCAAGCTCTGTCCCCAGTGAGTTCAGAACTGAAGAAGCCTTCTGGATCTTAAAAAGAGAAGGAAAAACAGTTGACACAGAAAACTACCCAAATACTGCATCTGCTGTCCTCTTCCTTCCATGGAGCCGTACTGCTGCCCACAAACGCTCACTTCTGTGCTCAGTCTGACCTCTTTGATAACTTCATTGTGTGAATCACCTTTTTTCCTCTCTGGCTGCCACAACTCTGCCAGTCACAGTTGCTCTTGAAGATCAGCATCAGTACAACTGCTCTGCTCTTCAGGGCAGGCCTCTTGCTCTCCAAGATGTTGTGAACACCTTTGTCAGAACCTTCATGGGGGACCTTCCCCCTCTTCATCCTCATCAGTCACCTCCAAATCTCTACTTACCTGCTATGCTCCCTCACCAGGTACTGCTCCTGACCGTCTAACCTTACTAGCTCTCCACTTCGTGTCCTGGAAGCTAACAGGTTAACAGCACTGATGGTGGACATTGTTAACCAGTTGTAATTGGGGGGGTCACAACGTTCACATGCACATCAAAAGATAACCTCAACCATTCGAAAAAACCCATGACATAAACAGTCCCTAAAGAAGAGGAAAATACCTGAATCTTGTTGGTGCTCCATCTGCGGTGGACGTGGGACTTGTCTGTGGGGTCCATGTTAGCGTGGTAAGGAGAAGCCAGGATGCCTCGCTTCTGGAGTGCTGATGACACCGACTCTGCATCCTTCTGAGAGAACACGTAGACGATGCCTGCAGGACCAAGGTCAGAGTAGATCCCAGCTCCTCTGCAGGACTTCAAATAACGTGCTGTCGTTCTCTTCTGCATACCTGACTGGTGCTGATATTTGCTCTTGATCAGAAAGGCCATGTCCTCCACAGACGCATCACTGTCACAGTTTTTAACGCGAACCTGAAAATCAGGAGAAGGTTAAAAGCTGCCTTTCAGAGATTAAAGAGTCAAGCTGAGGAAAACGTTTTGGTTCTAACATTCACTGTGTGTGTGTGTGTGTGTGTGTGTGTGTGTAAGAGTGTGTGTGAGTGTGTGTGCAAAGCAGTTATCTGTGTGAGCATAGTTGCCACAGTTCCCACCTCATAGTAGAGATTGGTTCGGTTGAAGGATGCTGTGATTGTCACCGGCTGTCTGACACTCAGGATCTTCTCACAGTCCTTGAGGATGGTGCTGGTTGCCGTGGCCGTGAGGCCAATCAGGGGGACTTTAGGAAACTGTCTCTTCAGGATGCCCAGCAGTTTATAATCTACACACAGACAGGCAGTCACCTGATCATCCCCCACCTTAGCGTCCCCCACCTCAGGGTCCCCCCACCTGAGGGTCACCTGAGCGTCTCCCAGAGCCACTCACCTGGTCTGAAGTCGTGCCCCCACTGGCTGCAGCAGTGCACTTCGTCCACAGCGATGCGGCTGAGCAGCTCAGCCTTGTAGGCCTTCTCCAGACGGGACATCAGCAGCTTGCTTTTGGCGATCTTCTCGGGGGTGACGTACACCAGTCTGAAGGGCACCGTGGGGTCCGTCATTCCTGCCATGACGCTTTTTGCATGTTCCTAAAACAAAGAGATTCCAGGTTTTCACTGCAATGTTTCAGAGCAAAGGTCAAAGATTCCATGTTTCCTGGACATGGAGGACTTGAAGGACATCTCTGATCTTCTCTTCTGATCTGTAAAGTTTCTCCTCTTATTGTCTTTACATGCGCACTGTTCAAAATGTAAAGGAGCGTATTGAGAAGGGCTTATTAAACGGTTCCTTCTCATGATCTTCACCTTGCTGCTGGAAGCATTCAACATAGCTGCCGACACACTGATGGACTGGAGGTACATGAGCTGGTCCTCCATCAAGGACACCAGCGGCGTCACCACCAGCGTGAGACCTGGACATCAAGCACACACACAGGAGTTAAGGGACGAGGAGACCAACAACAGCTGCTGGCTGACAGGCGCAAATGTGAGTCAAGACTCTGAGGACTGTTCTAATAAAGGGAAGTCTTCTCTACGGACACCACTTGTCCATGTCCGAATGACCTTTAATAACATGGAAGGACATTCTTGGACGGAAAGACGTTTGTGTGGAATAACTGTAACAAAGTCAGTTCCTGTCGAGCTCATCCCTTGGGAACGCCATCTCATACGCGACCTTGAGGGTGTCCTTGGTCACACGTTCATGACCCCATGCTGGGGGGGCGGGTCTGGTGTGGGAGTGTGCACCTTTAGAGCAGAGAGCAGGCAGCTGGTAACAGAGGCTTTTCCCCCTCCCCGTGGGCATGACCAGGAACACATCCCTGCCGGACAGCGTCAGGTTAATCGCCCTGAGCTGCAGCGGGCGGAACCGCGGCAGATGGAAGGTGTCCTGCAGATGCTGCACCACCTCCTGGGACCATGGGAAATCTACCAGACAAGAGCAAAGAAAAGAGCTGTCAGGTCAGGTCCCCTCAGGGTCCCTCCAGGAGGCATCTACAGAGCTGGGGGTGGACACTACCGCTGCCATCGAAGCGCTGCATCTCCTGCCTGCTGGCCGCTGGTTCACCTCGGGAGGCCTGTGAAGAGGAGGATGGTTGCGCGGCATCACAGGCTTCCTCCAGACGCTGCAGTAGAGCGTCCCTACGGCGATGCAGTTCAGCCTTCTTCTGCTGCAGCACAGCAATCTGTAGGTCAACCTCCTCTAGCTCCGCCTCCACCGTATCCAACCGTTCCTGCACATCTGAAGCAGAAGACCGTAAAGACCGTTAGCAAAGGTCCAAGTCTTCGTCACCACCGGAAAGTTGTTGCTCTGTCTTCACAGGATCCTCTCTGTGGAACCAGTCAGAGATGCTAAACACCAGGTCTCACACCTGAGCGGTGGGTCTCTGGAGGATCACACCTCCACACCTAATGATCTCCTCCTCCTCCTCCTCCTCCCCAGGTCTCTACAGCCTGGCAACACTCAAAACCCCTGCGCATCATTTCATGTTACCGTGAAGGAACACTGGTCAGTAGAAGAAAGCAGAACATTCGGCCCTGCAGCTTCAGAGCAAGAACATCCCTGAGAACCAGCACGTGAAGCGCTCAACTGTCAGCGGGCGTCCTTGACGGACCCAAACCCCTAACTTTATCCCGAGAAACTAAAAAGAGAAACTGAAAACGGCCCCTTTCGGCGGGAGCAGCCGTACCTCTGGTTCCGGCGCCACCGTCCATTTCCCCCGATTTTCCTCATATATTTGATTTCTGTAAAACAAAGTTAGCAGAGTTAAAAGCTCATCGGGTCCATCTCTGCGAGACAAAGTTAGCAGATTCATGACGCTCTTGTCCTGCTTTAAAAAGCCCCCGAACATCGCGGGGCAGCGCCTCCTATTAACGCAAACTCTCTCTCCTTTTACCGTTTTCTGGTCTTTTCCTGCTCAGTTGGCTTCCAAACGAGTGTATGTGGGAATGAAGGCGGTTCTCGGACCGTCGGCTTGGTGCTGCTGCTGCTCACCCGCTGGTTCCTTCCTGGTTACCGGAGCAGACAAAAGCCGGGAGGAAGCGAGCGGCGGTAGAAGGCACAGTAATTGGGTTACTTCGCCCTGGGTTCGTCCTGTCAGGACAAAAATACGGTCTGATTGATGCTAACGTGAACTAGCTTCTCTTCTTGAAAAAAGTTAACTATAAAATATAACGATTTTTGGTTTGTGTCTTCATTTGCTGCCATTACTTTGCTGTTTTAACGCACTCGTTTTATGCTCAAAATAAAGTGACTTTTCTGTTTAATTGTACTTTATTGATATTAAATAATGTGTTTCTGTACAGTGCTAATAAAGATTTTACAAAGTAAAAAAAACAGGACGGTTTTTCTCGGAAGAAACATCGCGAGAGCGCTTATTTCCGGAAGACGTGGCTGTTGCTGCAGTGGCAGCTGTCACCGAACTAAGCGTGGAAAAGAGCCCGTTCTCCGCTTTGGGTTCCGTCTTTGCTTGTGTTTCACGGCGGGGGGTTGACGGCAATCACGATGATTTCCCTGACCGACTCTCAGAGTAAGCCTGCGCCTGAACTCCCTCCATGTTTAAGCCGGCATCCTCCGGAGCTGCGGGCTAACTGTAGTTAGAAAGGCAAAAATGTGCTCCTGAAAGTTAACGCGCCATTTCTAGCCATTAAAGTTGTTAAGATGGTGTTTTGGCTTACAACTAGTCTGAGAACGTGTTCACATGCACCGATGTTCATCTTTGTCCTCACGGTGGAGTTCAGCTGCTGTCTTTCTGTGTGGTTTGCAGAGATTGGAATGGGCTTAACAGGGTTCGGCGTGTTTTTCCTCTTCTTTGGAATGATCCTGTTTTTTGACAAAGCGCTCCTGGCTATTGGAAACGTAAGTGTGTCGATCACTTTATCAGGGAATGACTGGAAGGGGACCCCGTGCAGCAGGTGGGTCAGAACCATGACACAGAACCTCGAGAGACCCTTTGCTCTGAAACCAGAGCTTAACCCGTCCTCTGAGATGTTTCTACACCTGATGGATCCGTCCGTCCAAAGATGATCTCCGTCCATCGCGGGACAGAGGAGCATCATCTCTGGTGGCTGCATGAGCCTGGACCCTGGCTGGTTCCTGTAGGAGCTCATTGTCTTCTCTTCCATGCAGATACTGTTTGTGGCTGGACTGGCCTTTGTCATCGGGTTGGAGAGGACGTTTCGCTTCTTCTTCCAGAAGCACAAGATGAAGGCCACCGGTTTCTTCCTGGGGGGCGTGTGTGTGGTCCTGATCGGGTGGCCCATTGTTGGCGTTGTGCTGGAGGTTTACGGATTCTTTCTCTTGTTCAGGTGAGGGTGCTGTGTTCTTCTCGCTTCTTAATCCCAAATCTTTCTTCTTCTTCATCATCATCATCTTTGTCCTCTGTCCTCATGTGTGCATCTCCCCTCGTGCCTCCTGCAGGGGTTTCTTCCCTGTGGTTGTCGGTTTTATCCGAAGAGTCCCCGTCCTCGGCTCTCTGCTCAACCTGCCCTTCATCAGTTCAGTGAGTATCAGCGAGTCCCCGGCAGCACCAGGCCGGCCCACAATGAGGCCTGGGCCCCCACCTGAGCCGCCCCGTGCGACCAGAGCCACCAGCTAGTGGGACTGTTTTCTGTGTGCTTTGTGAAGGAATGGTTATTGTGCTATCTTGTATTTGAAGCCTTCCTAAAGTTCTGAGGATAATAAGCTCCTGTGGTCAGTCATCGCCGCTCTGCCCCCCCTCCTCCCACACACACACACAGACACACACCCGCATGCTGAATCCACCCCCCCCCCCCCCGTAGATCGAAACTTTAGGACCCTCAAAACTAACCCATTCACTCCTTAGTTCAGGCAGAGGGGTGGCTCTGACAGCCGACCTCGGGGTGCCCCTACCCCTCCACCCCCCGACGTGCATGCTGTCTAGAGTGCATGTGTGCATAGGGAGCTTGTAGGGGTGGATG
Organism: Takifugu rubripes; assembly: GCF_901000725.2. Lineage (NCBI taxonomy): Eukaryota > Metazoa > Chordata > Actinopteri > Tetraodontiformes > Tetraodontidae > Takifugu > Takifugu rubripes. Next base: position 270,531 of record NC_042302.1, on the reverse strand, counting down.
GCTACAATGGTAACACATGTTGACATGCTCTCCATCTCTGTGGTGGGGGGGTCAGTGGCTCAGCAGGCGTGTGTGAATGCATGTTTCTGGCCTTATGAACAGCCCTCTTCAGGTTCAGGAAGTCCCAGTGAGAGCCCAGTATGAGTTCTGGGATGTGCACGGCTCCTAGTTGAGGTTCAGTTTCTGCTCAAATCTGAAAACCATTTTGCTGGAAATTGGCTGTGTCATTCCTCTGCCTAAGGTTGCAGCTTAGCTGCACAGTAATCGGACTCCTTGAACCTGAACAGGAGAAGCAGCCGCTCCCTGTTGGGGGTCAGGGGGTGGAAATGGGGGGTGCCGGAGGGTCAGTGCTAACCCTGCTGCTCTCTCTCCAGTATGTGGACAAGGTGGGCGAGAGCAACACCATGGTGTAACCGGCTGGACCGCCAGCGCCCGCGTCCCCGCTGCAGCATCCAGCCAGCAGCTTCCGGCTTGCAGTGCCACTGGTTACCAGTCCAACTTCACCACTGCACCAGCCTGGAGTCGCGCCTGTCTCCGCTGAAGGAAGGACAGAGGTGAAGACAGACACGCGGACTCCATGCGGACCTCCTTATGGGGCGGAGGGGCTGCTGACACCAGACTCGGCATGGGTGGAGCGCCGGCTGCCATCTTCCCTCTGCTTTTATTTAAAACCTCCTGTCCTCCCCGGTGTTCGCCCCGCTCTGTACCCTCGGGGCCTTTTGTCCTGTCAGAGTGTAAATATGAAAATATATGAGTGCTTGACTTTATATAAACTTCTGCTGTGGGTCCGAGTTATTGCTCACGTCTTTTCACAGCAGGAAGTGACATCATGTTGCTCTCAGCCTCCTGCAGCTCCAACATGAAGGTGCTTCAGAATGAGGCTCCTCAGATGAACACTCCTGCAGCCCCCCCACAGAAGCGGAGCTGGTTCTCCTGTTGCCATTGCTACGGCTCTTCTGGACCCTGAAACTCCTCCTGGCTGGATCCGTCTCACACCTGCCCCGTTTTCGTTCTTCCGTTCACATTTTTCTGTGGTAGTTCATGTGTGAAGCCTTTGGTTCCTCCAGGAACTCGCAGAAGTTCCTGGTGATGTTGGCGGCCGATTGTGAGCGATCCCGATGCAGGGTCCTGATGGGACCTCAGTCAGAACTTTGGTTCAGTCCTCCCGCAACGTCCAGGAAGGACACGTGTACCCATTTGTCCCCAGCGTCTGCTGGACTGTCCAACAGGAAGACCTCAGTCCACCGCTCAGCATCAATTGTTGGGTGTGGCAAGGTTTTACCCTCAATAAACAGACCAACTTCCCTTTCTGATACCTGTGGGTCCTTCTCCTCTTTCTTCCTCTCATTTGACACATTTGAAAGTCCTCATGGATGCCGCGGTCATACCTTCAGCATCATCAGGTGTGTGGTGCACCTGTGTCACCCTGAACCAACTCGATACCATAAAAGGCCACAGACAGCAGGATGACAAGGAGCCATATTTCTGTAGCATTTGGCTGAGTGTCAAATATTCAGCTCTTACCAAGTGTCACGTTTCTCCTCACTGATTAATAAATCTGCATCTCTCTGGTTCTGCTGCAGTCAGCACACATAAATATTCCTGCACAGAAGAAGAGTATCGACCTGCTGCTCCTCAGCTCTGCTCCTGCAGCTCCTCAGCTCTGCTCCTGAAGCTCTTTACCTCTGCTCCTCAGCTCTGCTCCTGTAGCTCTTTATTTCTGCTCCTCAGCTCTGCTCCTGCAGCTCCTCAGCTCTGCTCCTGAAGCTCTTTACCTCTGCTCCTCAGCTCTGCTCCTGTAGCTCTTTATTTCTGCTCCTCAGCTGTGCTCCTGCACCTCTTCAGCTCTGCTCCTGCACTCCTCATCGCTGCTCCTGCAGCTCTTCAGCTCTTCTCCTCAGCTCTTTAGCTCTGCTCCTGCAGTTCCTCAGCTCTGCTCCTGCAGCTCCTCAGCTCTGCTCCTGAAGCTCTTTACCTCTGCTCATCAGCCCTACTCCTCAGCTCTGCTCCTGCAGCTTCTCAGCTGTTCAGCTCTGCTCCTGCAGCTCTTCAGCTCTACTCCTGCAACTCATCAGCTCTGCTCCTGCAGCTCTTCAGCTCTGCTCCTGCAGCTCTTCAGCTCTGCTCCGTCAGCTCCTCAGCTCTGCTCCTGCAGCTCATCAGCCCTGCTCCGTCAGCTCCTCAGCTCTGCTCCTGCAGCTCTTCAGCTCTTCTCCTCAGCTCTTTAGCTCTGCTCCTGCAGTTCCTCAGCTGTGCTCCTGCACCTCTTCAGCTCTGCTCCTGCAGCTCCTCATCGCTGCTCCTGCAGCTCTTTAGCTCTGCTCCTGCACCTCCTCAGCTCTGCTCCTGCATCTCTTCAGCTCTGCTACTCAGCTCTTTAGCTCTGCTCCTGCAGATCCTCTGCTGTGCTCCTCAGCTCCTCAGCTCTTCAGCTCTTTTCCTAAGCTCCCTAACTGTGCTCCTCAGCTCCTCATCTCTGCTCCTCATCTCTGCTCCTCAGCTCTGCTCCTGCAGCTCTTCAGCTCTGCTACTCAGCTCTTTAGCTCTGCTCCTGCAGATCCTCTGCTGTGCTCCTCAGCTCCTCATCTCTGCTCCTCATCTCTGCTCCTCCGCTCTGCTCCTGCAGCTCTTCAGCTCTGCTCCTCAGCTCTTTAGCTCTGCTCCTGCAGCTCCTCGGCTCTGCTCCTGCAGTTCTTCAGCTTTGCTCCTCAGCTCTGCTCCTGCAGTTCTTCAGCTCTGCTCCTCAGCTCTACTCCTGCAGTTCTTCAGCTTTGCTCCTCAGCTCTACTTCTGCCCCTGTAGGTGTAGATGTGTGACATTGTGTTGGCTCAGCCGTGGAACAGGAGCAGCTGCATTGATTGATTTCACTCCTCGTAGCTCCGCTCCGACCCCGCTTCATCAAATTGGCGTGACCTATTGCTACTGGCGTCACGCACAGCAGCCCCACACGTATAAATAGAGAGCGGCAGAGCGCGGCTGAGGGCCAAAAACCGTCCTGAAGCTTTGTGCTGATCACCGTTTCCGACACCTCCGACACAATGACAGTGAGTAAAAGGGTTGCTTTGAATTTTTCTCACACCCGCAGACACACATGCACGCACCAAGAGTTAGAAGTAGGGCTCTGTTGCTCTGTAATGTCTGATCTGTGTGTACGGTGACGCTTTTATTTGATTTTCTTCATGTTAAAGTCAAGCATGTGGCCACCTACGTGCACCCTGCGTGCACGGTTTTATCCACAGCTGCTCTCTTCTCCCACAGCATCTGAGGAGCCTCACCTTAACCTATCTCCTGACCCTCCTGCTCTTTGGGACCTTCATCTCGCAGTCGTGGAGCGCTCCTAAGGTAAGTCCCCTCTGAGGACGGCTGGTCCGGAAACAGACCAGACTGAGGACGGCCGGTCTGGGACGAGACCGGGCTGAGGACAGTCGTTCTGGGACCAGACCAGACTGAGGACACCCAGTCTGGGACCAGACCGGAACAAGGACAGCCGGTCTGGGACCAGCAGCAGGATAACTTTTCTTTCCCCCTCTAAGGGCTCCTTCCAGCGCAGGAACTGGACCCCGCAGGCTATGCTCTACCTGAAGGGAACACGTATGTAGGCTCTTTACTGTCATCTCAGTAGCGGACGATGAGACTGTTCATCTGCTGCTGTCTCCTCAGAGGGACGGAGGTTCATCTCGGAGGACAGGAAAGAAGGAGACGTCTACGACACCTTACACCTGGGTAAGAACGGCACTAGAAGCCCTGATCCTCCTCCCTGAATTCATCGCTGTTTTCCCCCTCCAGAGACCCGGAGCCAGAGCCCAGAGAAGCTCGGTGTGGAGCAGGCAGCCTCCATCCTGCTCAACTTCCTCCAACAAGCCAGGGAGAATGGTGAGAGCGGCGGACGCACTGCTCCTGAGCCCAGGATGGTGCTTCATCATCTGCTCATTGTCCTGCACACGTTCACCCTCCTCATCTTTGTAAAGGCATTGTGCTGAAAACAGCATCTGATGTTGCTCAGACGAGGTGACATCAGTGTTCAAGTGTCTTAAAGTATTACTTCATCAGCAGCATCTTCACCATCATCATTATCATCATCCAAAGCTTTTCTCCCGCATGGAAACTTCGGTGTCTTTTGTCACATCAACTTAACGGCTCCTTGGTGTGTGTGTGTGTGTGTGTGTGTGTGTGTGTGTGTGTGTGTGTGTGTGTGTGTGTGTGTGTGTGTGTGTGCAGCTGATGAAGCCCCAGATGAGGAGTATTTGCAGGAGCTGCCAGTGTGGAAGAGGGAATATTTCTGAGCCTTTGGGATGTTGTTGTTGTTGTTGTAGTATCCTCCAGCTGTGTTTCTGCCTGTTGTGATGTTTTAATAAAAATAGCTGGAATAAAAGTCAAACTCGGTGTGTGTGAATTACTCACTTGGACATTTTTCTGACGACATTAAGTAGATGAAGAACAACAGCAATAAGAAATAACAGCCGTTGACAACAACCGCCTCAGCATTGTAGAGCAGCAGAGTCCTAGAAGAGCTCCACAGCCAACATGTGAACCTGAAGGTTTCCAGCTCATCTCTAGCTGATCCTGGAGCAGCAGGAAGCTGCTGGCACCATCATCATCCATCACAGTCACGCTACTAACAATCAGCACAACAACAACCACAATCACAACTACGCCGCACCATTAATAACATGAACTACAATCACACCAACAAGAATAACAATCACAACAACACCCCCACTACAAATAACAACAATAATAATAACAGCAACCAGAATCACAATCATAACTATACCCTTACTGTGAATAACAATTAAAAAAATAATAACAAGAATTACAATCACTATACCCCCACTAGAAATGACAACAATTATCATAATAATAACAAGAATTAAAATCATAACAAAAACCCACTCTGAACAACAACAACAATAATACACTGCTCAAAAAAATTAGAGGAACATTTTTTAATAAGACTATAGCAACCTATCAGTCAAACATCTGGGGTATTGATCTGGTCAGTTAAGTAGCAGAGGGGGGTGTTAATCAGTTTCTGCTGCTTTGTGGTTAATGAAATAAACAACAGGTGCATCAGAGGGGCAACAATGAGACGGCTACAGAGGTTGCACAAGTAGTCCAACTCCTCCAGGATGGCCCATCAATACGTGCCGTTGCAAGAAGGTTTGCTGTGTCTCCCAGCACAGTCTAAAGGAGGAACAGGATAAGCACTGCCAGAGCCCTACAAAATTACCTCTAGCAGGCCACTGGTGTGAATGTTTCTAAACCCAATAGAACACCTCTGGGACATTATGTTTAGGTCCATCCGGTGCCGCCAGGTTGATCCTCAGACTGTCCAGGAGCTCAATGATGCCCTGGTCCAGATCTGGGAGGAGATCCCCCAGGACACCATTCGTCGTCTCATTAGGAGCATGCCCCGACGTTGTCAGGCATGCGTACAAGCATGTTTGAGCCACACAAATTACTTAGAATGATTTTGAGTTGCTACAATGACATTTGTGGCAAAATGGACCAGTCTGCTGCATTATTTTTTCACTTTCATTTTTGGGGTGTCTTTGATTTCACCCCTCTAAAGATATTCAGGATTCCCCCCCCCCCCCCTTTAGATCTGATGTGTTTTCTCTGCAGTCCTGGAGGACTGCCTTTGTAACATAACAAATAGGAAGCACAATTTGGTTGTAATTTTCATTTATTTTTGTATGTTTCAGTTTTACAACGTTTAACCAACTTCGGTAAAAATCTGAACAGTGAGATGCTTCCTGGTGTTTATTGGAGAGACTGTTAGCTACGTTAGCTGCAAAGCTAGTTCAACACATTAGTAAAGGCAGACAGAAATAAACAATAATGAGTATTATTGTTATCATTAATATGAATGCACCTAATCTTGGATGTCAAATCAAAACATTTGTGTCCTTAACCAAATCCCATAGAAAACTGTTGACAAACTGCCTTTTTTTTTTAAATCTTTTCAGTCTTGACATTTTGAATGAGGGCCTGAGGCATCAGGTTTGACTTATTACGTCTCATTTGCTCAACACTGAGCTTCAATCAGGACCAACTCATTCGTCCAACTTTCACTTCATGATGTTGTTGATTATAAATCCAAGGCAAGGATGCTCAACAGCAAATATAATAAACTCTCAGCGACCAAAGAAGAGTGTTTCTGTCTTTGTGGAACAATAACGTAAAGATGAGGGTGAGAAGATCGAGAGTCCAGACGGTCACCAGGTGGGAAGGCCGGTCATGTGTGTGTGCACGTGTGTGTCTGTGTGTGTGAGTGTGTGGTGGCTGGGACTGTTTCCTGCAGACCTCCAGCAGGTCACGTGATCCACCCTCTTTAGTTTCCAGACTCTCCTGGTTGCTTCTTCTTGCCCTCTGGAACAGCACCGAGAACAAAGGGAGCCTTAATGTTTAGTCGGTCTCTTTCAGCCTCTTCCTCCTCGTTGTAGGGCTCACCATCATCGTCATCATCATCATCCTCCACATCACTATGGTGGGGGGTGGAGTGGAGGGAGGCAGAAGGGGAGGGGGGCACCGAATAGGGCCGAGGGTAGCGGAAGCCCTCTGTCTACAGCAGAGACACCACACTGTTAGACAAGTGTGTGTGAATATGCAGCACGCTCACACACACACGCACACAATCTAACACACAATCTCACTCACAAACACACACACACACACACACACACACACACACAGTCTCACACACACAGCATTTCATCCTTTTTAGTTACAGTCTATTAAATGACCGCATACACTATGTTTATTATCTGGTTTATTATCTGGTTCTGGAGGGTTCCATGCATTAATTGCAACAGGGGGATCCAAACGTGCACATTGTTCAGAAAGACAGTGACTTCACGCTGTATGAACACTGAAACATTAACAGCGTGAGGGTGGGCTGCGGGGGTCCTATCAATCATCCAAATGTTAGCCTGTCAATTAAAGGCTGACCCACGGACCAAATGCAGCTGTTTGCAACTGTCAGTGGGAATCTGAGACAAGTGAGACATTTGTCCTCGTGCAGGTGAGGACACATGTCTCACATCTGTCCACTCAGACCACACGTTATTATTATCTGTCACACTGGCCAAGAACCTTGATGCCAGATGCCTTCCTGACACCAAAAATCAGTTTGCATTGTTATCAGGAAGGAAAACAACTCTGTGTGTGTGTGTGTGTGCGTGTGTGTGTGTGTGTGTGTGTGTGTGAGAGAGAGAGAGAGAGAGAGCATGTGCGTGTGTGAGAGAGCATGTGTGTGTGTGTAGGCATTTGCAGCTTCTCCTATTGTCAGTTTTTTTCTTCTCTCTCTGGTTTTTACCTCCATTGTGTTGGAGATTATTATCCCAATCGAGCTCATTTTCAGTTGCCTCACCTTCAGAGGAGCCACTTGCTCCATCTTGAACTTGTCTGGGAATGCCCTGCTCAGTGCCAGATGTCGAGCGTGCATGTAGAACTGCAAATTACAGAGCCAGAGATGTTCATCATCAAGCAGCACCACAAGATATCCAGCAGAGCAAACTGGCTGCACTGGGTTCTCCACCACTGACCGTTCCCAGGTATCTCCAGTCCAGCAGGTCAGAGAGCCTCTCGGTCCTGTTGCGCTGAATAATGCGCTGGCGGCGGGACTGCTGGCAGAAGGTAAACATGAACTGAGTCAGCTGGTTGCACGACTCCTCTGCGGAGCGGAAGCGACGGTCCACGATGTAAATCCCTGAAAGAGGCAGCAGGTGAGGACCGTGTGTGTGAGCGCATGTGTGCGTGCACCTCCTTACCGTAGGCTGCAGGGTCTGAGACATGCTCCTCCATGAAGCAGCCAAAACCAGAAAGGTTGGTGGTGACACTGGGAATTCCCATCACCGTGCACTCAGCTGGGGTAAGACAGAACAGCTCAGTGGGGACAGATGGTTGGATGGACAGACGGACGGACAGACGGCACAAGGTTACCAGGTGTATATCCCCACGGCTCGTAATAGGAGGGGAACACTCCCAGGTTACAACCACGAACAAAGTCTTCATAGTCCATGGGGAGCAGAGGACTTGTGGAGGACAGAAACTCCGGATGGAAGATGATCTAGATGTCGAGGAGGTAGGTTAGATAGATACTGAGTATAATCCCAGACCACGTATCAGAGTCCTACTGAGCAGATCTACCTTGACTCTATCGTTTCTGGAGTTGAAGAGGCTGATACGTCGGATGTTGGACAGGATGGGATCTGCTGAGTCGTCCAGCATGTTGTGAGTGGTGACTGGAGGGAGACTATGTCTCTGTGTTCACATTGGAAACATGTTGGACACCATCAGGTGATTTTACCATGAACCAAGTGCTGGGAGCATGCTCTGACGTCAGGTGTTACCAGAAGGAGGCACAGCAGCATGATAAGTGTCAGACTCACTGGAACAAGACTGTTAACCTTCCACATGGTCCTCACAACATTTGATGAGCCCACAGTATCTACACTGTGAGTGATTGATGCACATCACAATATCAGGAACCTTCAGAACTGCAGTATCTCCAAACTGTGAAGCCTATCGATACCTTTAGGTTCCAGAACAGCAAAACTATTTAGTTGGTCACGAGAGGTTTTGTAGGGCTTTGTAGGGGCCCAGCGGGTATATCAGGGTTGGGGTATCATGACTAAAGTCTTCAAGTTCTAATTATCAGAGAAAAAGCTAACCAGGCCATCCCAACAACTGGACCATCACCAGATGTGCCGACTGTGGGAACATACAGGGTCTCCAACGAGCCCTTAAACTCCTTCAGCCCTATATATTTTTCTGAGGCGTCTTCGCTAATTCAGAAATCAAAGTCCAACACGTGTCTCTTAGATCCCATTCCAACACACCTGTTGAAGGATGTTTTACCATTGATAGGCAGATCTATCCTGGACCAGATCAATGGTTCTTTAGTGACAGGTTATGTACCCCGGTCCTACAAGGTGGCAGTGATTAAGCCGTTGCTTAAAAAACCATCACTGGATCCTGACGTATTAGCAAATTATAGGCCAATATCGAACCTTCCTTTTATCTCTAAAATTCTTGAGGGTGGTGGCTGAGTTACTGGAGCACCTGCAGAGGAACAACCTGTTTGAGATGTTTCAGTCTGGCTTTAGAGCTCACCACAGCACAGAAACAGCACTTCTTAAAGTCACTAATGATCTTCTCATAGCTTCAGATCATGGACTGGTCTCTATGCTGGTTCTGCTGGACCTCAGTGCTGCTTTTGATACAGTTGATCACAGCATCCTGTTACATAGACTGGAACATGTGATTGGCATTAAAGGGACAGAACTAGACTGGTTTAGATCGTATTTATCAGATAGATATCAGTTTGCTTATGTCCATGGTGTTCCCTCTTCATACAGTAGGGTTAGCCATAGAGTTCTACAAGGTTCTGTACTTGGACCAATCCTTTTACCCTGTACATGCTCCCCTTAGGAAACATTACTTGGCAGCATGGGATAAATTTTCATTGTTATGCTGGTGACACTCAGCTTTATTTATCCATGAAACCAGAGGAGACAGAGAAGATAGTGAAGCTTCAGACCTGTCTTAAAGACATAAAGTCCTGGATGTCTTCAAATTTCCTCCTCCTTAATTCAGGAAAAACTAAGGTCATGGTGTTTGGTCCTGAACCTCTCAGGGATAGATTAGATCACATGATCACTAGATGGTAGTTCATTAACATCTAGTCTCTCTGTGAGGACTCTTGGAGTAACTTTTGTCTCTTAGTCTCTAGAAGTGCCTTTTTCACCTGAGGTACATCACAAGGATTAGAAAACTACTGACCCACCATGATGCTGAAAAGTTAGCCCATGCATTTGTTACTTCCAGGCTGGACTATTGTAATTCTTTATTATCAGGGTGTCCAAACAACTCTTTAAGAAGCCTCCAGTTGATCCAAAATGCTGCAGCCAGAGTTCTGACAATTGACAAAAGAGATCACATAACTCCTGTACTGATTGATTGATTGATTGATTGATTGATTGATTGATTGATTGATTGATTGATTGATTGATTGATTGATTGATTGATTGATTGATTGATTGATTGATTGATTGATTGATTGATTGATTGATTGATTGATGTCAGGATGAAAATTAGAATAATGGAAATGGTTCCTGAAGTTTGGGGACAACTCTGTCTTCATGAGACTCAACTTTGGTGGAAATTAGTCTGCTCACAGATGAGGGTTAATCACCAGGGGGATGTGAAGCTGGCCCTGGAGCTACACGCTTCAGAGACAGCAGAGATGGTGGCTGACCAGCTATTCATTAGTCCCACCATCAGGTGGAAGCTGAAACCGCATCAACAAGGTACAACAGAGGTTGGACTTAGTGCTGTTTCTAACACCCTCTTCATCTCCAACACCTGATGACCCAGCAAAGGATGGCCAGTCTACACCACTCTGCGCCCCCTTCTCTCCTGGTCATCCTCTAGGACCCTGAGAAAAGCAGGTGGGTCTGGGACATGTGAGCTTTCCACGACCTTCTGGCATCACATTAACACAACAAGATGACAGTCACGTTATTTTGCAGTTTCGGTAGTTTTATATAGATTTACATCTTTAATTTCTTTTTAACTATTTCTAAATGTAAAGATGTTCAGCATATGAACTACTTGTCATTGACTGTGGGAATCAGACGAAACTGGAAAGATTAGACACTAAAAGACTGTAAGAAATACCCTAGAACTGATGAGGCTGGTCCAGTCATGCTCCCAGCTGCTGTCCATCATCCTCCATCTCTCCCTTGTCATCAATAAAATATTGGCAATTCCATAAATTCCTCTAATTGAGAAAGACGCGTTTCTAAAGATCCATCAGTGGATGGTACCTTATGGATCTTCTGCCAGAGAAGAAGGTGATTAAAATCAGTGGAGGGTTCAGATTCATTCATGCTTCTGGTTCAGGGAAACCGGGAGTAAAGGAGGGAGGAATGATTCCCCTGTGGATCAAAGTCTGATCTGTTCATTCAAAGAAGAAGACTCCTGTTGGATCATGCTCACAGAAGCATGAAGGAGGTGACCGGCACTAATATTCGAGTGTTAGAGTGCAGTTAAAGCTCCTCACGTATTCACGCCACACACTTTCATTTTCACTCTTTTCTTCCTGAAAGGTCACTTCTACTATCATACGTTTCTGGCTCAAACATTTGTGGATGCATGACCTGAAAGACCAGTGAAAACGCAAATATGCAACCCGAAGAGAGAAGAGTTGAGCATTGAGGTGTTTGACTGGATCACCTGAGTGGCGTATATGGCTCTCTTCATGATGGTGAAATCATCTCGGTCCAGGATGGAGTTCATGTCAGGGATTTCCCCTCTGACAAATTGGACATCACTAATGTGAATTACTAATATCCAAATGGTAAAGCTTCTCTCTTCACTTCCACTCAGCCTGGACTTACTTTAGCAGAGCGTCATACAGCTTCTTGCCAAACTTCTCCTTCACCGTGTGGGCCGTGTCCCTGGGGGTCAGGTGGAAACAGTAAAAATGATAATCTGGTTTTAAGGTTCACATAAAGAGCTCAGCGTTGGTTGCCCATCTTTTTGGATGAGGGTTTGATGATAATCGTAGGACAAGCACGCGCATGTTTGGGCCTGACCAGTCTGCGTCTTCATTAGATGTTTACTGAGGAGAACCTTCTGTTTGCTCCTGGTCAACCATCAGTAATGGTACAGTGATAGTTCACATTCCAGAACTTTCTCCCAACCGCTCTGGGGAGCTGTGGAGCTCAGCCCACCAGTGACCATCGGTTCCTTGGTTTTGGCTCTTCCTAAGACACTTTCCCTAGATTGCCCAGTTTGGTAGAAGAACCAGCACTGGGAAGTGTCCGGGTTCTATTGATTTCAGCATTAGGCCAGAAGATGAAACCATCTGACTCCAGCCTATGTGTAAACCAGGACGTACCAAAGTTGTTTGCGTACTGCTTGACCCTTCAGTGACTCCACGTTAAAGTTGTTGGTCTTAGCCGGCATAATGAAGAAGACTACCACGGTCACATCATTCCTGTGGACCTGTGTCAGGATGGAATCAAAGCAAAACAGAGTGGAGGAGTGATGAAGATGTGTTTGTCCTGCCTCTTTCTGGTGGATGGTTTCATAGCTGCTACAGTTATAACATTCATCACCTACAGGAGTTAGCGTTGAGGACTGGAGCACCTTACCCGCAGCAGGTAGTTCAGTCTGGACAGGGATTCGATGAACAGATCAGCCCCCTTGTTGGAAAACTCATAACGTCCAGCAATGAAGAAGAAGAGAGTCTTCTCCAGGTTGAAATCCAGGTGACTGTCAGACAGGATAGAAGTCTTCAGCCAACACTTGTGGTGTTGCACTAAAGCAGGAAGGATGTGAAGAACATTCACCCATAGAAGTGTCCTCTGACAAACTCCTGGATGTGGACTTTGTTGGTGGAGTGCAGGTTCTGAAACTCGTGCATTGCTGAGAACTTCTTTATGTTCAGACCGTTGGGAGTCACCACATCTGTCGAACAGCAGCAGAAGAATGTGACTGAGGGTGAGGTCACCCTTAAATGGTGCTGCAGCTCATCCAAAAGTAGGCCTTTTTAGATTCTGGAGACTCTTCTAGGTTTTTCTCCACCTGAAAGACATCACAGTTTTGATGTGTGCAGCTTCCTGACCTGGCTTCCTGTGTAGCATGTGGTTGGCTTCCACAGCAGTGATCTGAGACACTGTGGTGAAGACATGAGCACAGTGAACCGCCGCCCTCTCCAGGCAGTAACGGTGGTAGATCTGCCTGTCTCCTGCCTCCCTGTCAATGTCAAACTGCAAGACACAACCAAGAGGCACGCTCAGCCTGGGGGGTCTGTCTGTCCACTCATCTTCACAGCCGTCTGTCCATCCTTCATCTATCCATTCATTATCCATCCATCCAACAGCATCATCCCTCCCTTCCCCATCCCTCCATCTCTCCCTCCCTCCACCCATCCCTCCCTCCCTTCATCCATCCATCCATCCATCCATCCATCTATCCCTCCCTCCCCATCCCTTCATCCCTCCCTTCCCCCCTCCATCCATCCATCCATCTATCCCTCCCTCCCCATCCCTTCATCCCTCCCTTCCCCCCTCCATCCATCCATCCATCCATCTATCTATCTATCTATCTATCTATCTATCTATCTATCTATCTATCTATCTATCTATCTATCTATCTATCTATCTATCCCTCCCTTCATCCATCTATCCCTCCCTCCTTCCACTCGTCACTCTCACAATGGTTGTATTATTAATAATTAATATGCCTGTCTGCCTGTCTGTCTGGCTGTCTGTCTGTCTATCTGTCTGTCTGTCTATCTGTCTGTCTGGCTATCTGTCTAAGCAGAGCCTGAAACAACACGATCAAGAATCATTGAAATGATGGTTCCTCCCAGATTAGGTGCGACAGTTGATCATCCATATTGATTTGATATTGACTGATGTGACCCTGAGGATGGGCGTGACCTTTACCTTGTGCTCATTCTGACCTTTTGTACTTCTGCAGCACTGAAAACAACACTGACCCCCCCACTGCCTCTAATCAGGCTAAATGATATAACTGTTTGATTTAACCTTTTAAATATGAAAATCAATCATACTCAGGAAGGGTTGCATAAAGACTCAGTCTTGGTTTATGGGCAGGATTCCACTCGTTCTTGCTTCAAAATTCAGCCTTTGGTCTTTCTTTGTGGACCTGTTATGAATGTAAACATTATGAGTAACCATAGAGTTACTCATAATAATAACCATAACCGCATCTCTGTAATTGTGTCCCTGCTGGAATATATGATGATATGATATTTGTTTCAGATTAGCGTCTATTCCAGGTCCTTTACAGAGTCCCAGGGCCTGACCCCCAACCAGGAGGGAGGAGAGGAGAGGAGAGGAGAGGAGAGGAGAGGAGAGGAGAGGAGAGGAGAGGAGAGGAGAGGAGAGGAGAGGAGAGGAGAGGAGAGGAGAGGAGAGGAGAGGAGAGGAAGCAGCCATGACCCAGCAGCTAGGCCAGCATTCTGAGAACGGAGGGGCCTATTCGGATTATAAAGCATCACTAGCTCCTCCAGGTAGGATGGAGCTAGGCCTCTGAGAACCTTGTAGGTCAGAAGAAGAATTTTAAAAACTCTTCTAGATTTAACAGGCAGCCAATGAAGAGACGCCAGTCCAGGAGTTACGTGATCTCTTTTGTCAATACCTGTCAGAACTCTGGCTGCAGCATTTTGGATCAACTGGAGGCTTCTTAAAGAGGAGTTTGGACACCCACATAATAAAAAATTACAATAGTCCAGCCTGGAAGTAACAAATGCTGGACTAACTTTTCAGCATCATGTCACGTCAGTAGTTTCCTGATCTTTGCGATGTTTCTCAGGTGAAAAAAGGCACTTCTAGAGAGTTAAAAGACAGATTTTGGTCAAAAGTTACTCCAAGATTCCTCACAGAGAGACTAGATGATAAGGAGATACCATCTAGAGTGATCATGTGATCTAATCTATCCCTGGGAGGTTCAGGACCAAACACCATGACTTCAGTTTTTCCTGAATTAAGGAGGAGGAAATTTGAGGACATCTAAAACTTGTCTTTAAGACAGGTCTGAAGCTTCACCAACTGCTCTGTCTCCTCTGGTTTCATGGATAAATAAAGCTGAGTGTCACCAGCATAACAATGAAAATTTATTCCATGCTGCCGAATAATGTTTCCTAAGGGAAGCATGTACAAGGTGAAAAGAATTGGTCCAAGTACAGAACCTTGAGGAACTCCATGGCTAACCTTACTATGAAGAGGGAACACCGTGGACATGAGCAAACTGGTATCTATCTGATAAATATGATCTAAACCAGTCTGGGTCTGTCCCTTTAATCCCAATCACATGTTCCAGTTTCTGTAACAGGATGCTGTGATCAACTGTATCAAAAGCAGCACTGAGGTCCAGCAGAACCAGCATAGAAACTAGTCCACCTTTAACAAGTGTTGTTTCTGTGCTGTGGTGAGCTCTAAAACACAAGACTGAGCATCCCCCACTGGTGAGGCTGCATACAGAATGAATGACCCCTGACCTTGTCCAGATTGTTGTAAAAGTCAGCATTCCCAGCACAGAGGTATCGTCCCAGTAAGGTGGCGTGAGTGGTGAAGACAGTCGCCAGAGGGATCTTGCGAGAACGGGATAGAATGAGGCCCGGACCTGCCTGCCACTCATGGAAATGACCAATCACATTGGGCTTGTCTCCCAACTGGTCTGTTAACTGGGAAAAGGAAGAAGCATTAGAGTCAGCAGTGCTGAGTAGCATTGTGAGGGAGCACCTGTACAACAGCTGACCTCTTTGAAGAACCAGGCGATAAGAGAGCCCAGGATGAGCGCGTCATTGGCCTCTCTGTCGTGGTAGGGCAGGCCAATGCTGCAGGTCTGCCACAGGTCGCCCTTCCAGCGGTCCAGGTTCCAGGCTGCAGAACCGATGTCGAAGAGGATCACATACGGGCTGCCCTCTATCAGCCATCGGCCAAAATATACCTGAAAACCAGTGTCAGCAGGGGGTCCCAGTCAGGACAGGGACAATGGATGGTGGTCTTCCTACAGCCATTTCCATCAAAGAAATAAGTGTTCCTCTAAAAAGCACCTTTCAAATGTTGACCCGGAAGAACTCAGACTAACTAGTTCACTTGGTCTGACTCTCAGCTCCTTAATTTAAACATTCTGTCTTCTCTGGCGTCTTAGACCCATCTAGAGGCTCATGAAGGCCAAACTGAATGAATAAATGATACAACATTCAGTCATTCATTCCATTCTGTAAAATACCACAGATGATGTGAGATGCTTTCATCCTTCCATTCTGCTTCTACTCCTCTGTCGCTCCTAATCTGCTCTAATCTGATTAGAGCTAAAGTTGTACCTTCTCACATAAAATGATGTGCTTTGAACAGTAGATGCTGTCTCCATTCTGCCAGAAGCACCAGTCTCACTGGTCTCACTGGTCGCACTGGTCAACGCTCACACAGTCCGTGATGGCGTCACGTGGACTACAATGTGACGTCATGAAGCGTTTTGTCTACTTTCTACCACTAGATGGAGCTCTGACTTTAGAGAATGAGCTCAACCAAAAACTGAGGAGTTTGTAATGTAAGAGAGAGAGTTGAAAAGGTATATAGCGCACATGCGCACACGCACACACACGCACACACACACACACACACACACACACACACACACACTTGCCTGACAGCCGTTGTGGAGCAGCGCGTCCATGGCCTTCCTGATGGCCTGGTTTGGGGGCTCACAGGCTTCCACCTGGGTCTTGAAGTTGTGTTCAAAGTAGGGTCCCATCATGAAGTAGTTCTCGCCCCATTCGTCCACAGTGACTTTGGCTTTTGTCTGAATCACGGTGTAGATGCCTCCGACTGCAGCGCCACACAGCACAACACACACCACAGCAGTGAGGGGGAGGACACCGCATGGTTTCATTCATTTGCATATTTGGGTTTTAGAAGTGTGTAACAGCTGGATCCAGGTGATGCTGGTGGAGGGGTCTGACCCATTAATTAGTGAGTCATTATGGTCTGTGAAGGTAATGTGGTCACAGGTGAAGGACAGACGAGGCCGATATTCTTCGGCCAAGGCCACTCCACAGCGCCGGGTCTGTAGGTGGAGCTTTTATGGAGGTTTTTAGAGCAGGTCGAAGTAATGTCCTCCTACTATGATTCAGTTACTTCTCTCTGACCTTTGACCTTATTGCCCCCAGAATATTTACTAGTGAAATCATGAAAATGACCCCTAACTGTGAATGGATGATCTTATTAGGTGTAAGTGGCAGGAAAGGAAAGGGTTCTGTAACGGAGCGAAATGTGCACATTTGCCTCGATGACACCCAAACAGCACCAAAGAGCAGCTATTACGCAAGAGCTGAGGGACGACCTCTGACACGTGGGACAACATCACAGTGCATTAAAACACAGCCTCATGGGCTCCTTTTCTCTATCACAGGTCTTTGGCAGCACTGTCCTTGTCACATTCAGAGAGCAGCAATGTCACAGGGAGGGAGAGAAGGACAAGCTCACAGGGGACATCTGAGAGGAGACTCTGAGTGTCCTCTCCTGAGTGAGACATCTTGATGAAAGAACAAAGTCAAGCCCCACGTCAGATCCTTCACAAGTAACCACTGTGCTCCTAAACAGGCAGGCAGGCAGGCAGGCAGGCAGGCAGGCAGGCAGGCAGGCAGGCAGGCAGACAGACAGACAGACAGACAGACAGACAGACAGACAGACAGACAGACAGACAGACAGACAGACAGACAGGTCGGTCACCAAACCTCTTGAGACCCAGAAAAAACATGCTTGTCTTTTTACCTGTATAAAAGCATTGTGGGCTTTGAACCAGCATTTGATAAGAACCGGGACATGTCCGGAGTGTTGTGGAGTTACGGAGGGGACGGGTTCACCTCCATATACGTCCACATCAAGGCTAACAGGGCTAGCTGGTGAAACTGCTGCTACGCTTCTAAAACCAGTTGGTGAATAAAACTATCAATGGCACCATGTGGACAGTGATTGTCTCTGTGTCCCCATGTGTACCCGTGCCAGTGGTTCTACAGCAATAGGTCAGATGCAAAGATAAGCATATGTCGTTTGTTACATCTATGTATGTAGCATGTAAAGCTATGGCTGCTGATGCTACCAACACTGTCCGACCAACATCTAAACAGACAGAACAGGGATCAAGCTGACTGGATTCCAGCTTTCTGGCTGCTTGTGTCTGTTGGAATGTTCTGAGATGAAAGGTTGAAGTTCTTGCCTTTGTTGGTGACCTCCCAGGCCACCTCAAAGAGCAACAGCTCCTCCACAGGCAGCGGGTCCTCCTCCCAGGCCGGCAGCAGCCCGCTCAGAGATGTCATGGATACGGAGCGCGGCAGCGGCATCTTCTCACGTTGGGACTTCCAAAACAAAGGCCCTACCGAGCAGACCAGGAGCCTTGCAGCAGGTGAAGGTCAGCCGTCAGCACACAGAGGAGGGACTTATCAGGCGTCCAGCCAGCCTATCCAGGCTGCACACTGTTTACCTTCAAGCAGACCCGGGGGTCAAAGGTCGTGTTTGTTTCTGTGAATGAATCTGAAAATGTTCATTTTGGTAGTTGTGACTTGAAGAATTGCTAAATGAGCCAGGTATTTTTGGCCCTTGATCGGACCGTGGTCTTCACGCCCCTTCCATTATTTCTTTTCCAGCCGAGACTGTTCAGCCCAGTCACAACCATCACAAACAGCACACAAGACAAGTGTAGTAACGCTGTAGTAACACTGTAGTTACCTCACAACAGCTCTACATCTGAGAGTGTGTCCTGTGAGGAGTGTGTGTCCTGTGAGGAGTGTGTCCTGTGTTTGGTTGTTCTATATGTTAAAGAGACAGACGGACAGATGGACAAATGGACAGATGTCCTTCCATCGTGCCAGTGAAAGACTGACCAGACAGAATGGGAAAGTAATGAAGTAATGATTATTGTCTATGATCTATGTCTATTCTCTCCTCTACCTCACCTCTCCCCTACCTCTCCTCTCCTCTCCTCTCCTCTCCTCTCCTCTCCTCTCCTCTCCTCTCCTCTCCTCTCCTCTCCTCTCCTCTCCTCTACTCTACTCTACTCTAATCTACTCTACTCTACTCTCCTATCTATTCTATCCTCTACCTGTCCTCCCCCTTCTCCTCTCCTCTCCTCTCTCTTTACCCAGCCAGCCATCAGCAGGAGGGTCCCCCTACATGAGCCTGGTCCTGCTCAAGGTTTCTTCCTGTTAAAGGGGAGTTTTTCCTTGCCACTGTTGCTTGTTGGGGGTTGGGCCCTGGGATTCTGGAAAGCGCCTAGAAACAATTTTGATTGTAAAAGACACTATATAAATAAAAATTAAATTAAGTTAAATTAAATTAAAGCTTGCTGGAAACATAGCATCATTCCGTGATCCGAGCCGTCCACATTTCCCAGAATTGCAGCGGTGATGCGTCAGAGCTGCGGGCAGCTGTGATTGGCTGAGAGCCGCCGGGGCACCAGGTCACCTGGTGAGAGTATAAAGCAGGTGTGACGGAGGGGCTCCGTTCTGAATCTACGGGAGAGGCTGAGTGTTCTGTTCCACCATGAGGGTTCTGGTTCTGCTGCTTGTGCTCGCCGTGGCTCCGGACCGAGGGGGTGCGCATGCCACCATGCAGGTGACTGGAGGATCAGGTGGGAAATGTAGCTGAGTGGTTGCAGGTGTTCCAGGCGCAGACAGTTATTGAACTAGAGTGTTGAGAGGCTTTATCTGAGTGATCACTGATCACTGATCACCGAGCACTGATCACTGATCACTGATCGCTGATCACTGATTACTGATCACTGAGCACTGATAACTGTTCACTGATCACTGATTGCTGAGCGCTGATCACTGATTACTGATCACCGTGCAGTGATTGCTCATCACTGATCGCTGATCACTAAGCCCTGATTACTGATCACTGAGTGCCGATCACTGATCACTGATCACTGAGCACTGACCACTGAGCAGATTCCAGGCTTGGTCATCCTTCTCCTCCTCTACAGGTTGCAGTTGCTTTAATAATCTGTTCTTTTCTGGAACCTCAGTCCAAATGTTGCAAATGGATGCATGGCAGCTTTCTGATTGGATCAGTTCAGATCAAATATTAAATCAGAATAGAATTCAAGACAGATGTTAGGTAAGATTAGAATAGATTACAGTATTTCAGTTCAAATAATGAATTATATTAGATCAGATCTATTTCGTTAGATCAACATTTAATCAGATCACATTAGTTTAGATCACATCAACTGTTAAATGTCATTTTAGATTACTTATTATTAATTATTATTTTTCCGGACTATAAGTCGCACTTTTTTTCATAGTTTGTCAGGGGGTGCGACTTGTACTCCGGAGCGACTTAAATAAATACATTATTACGGAATTTCACAGTTCCTTTTGCGATGCAGAAGAAGAAGCGGTGCTTCGTCTATGGAGTTAGACTTGATTGTTTGGTAAACTTGCTCGGATGTTCTTTATGCTATAGTTATCTGAATAACTGTTAATATGTTATGTTAACAAAGCAGACACGTACTCAGTTCGTTGTGGGTCATGTAGCTGAATTTGTTACGTTAGCATACCCTAACGCTATTGCTAATCCATGCTAATGGATTGCTAATTGCCTTTCAAGATGAAATGTATGTTCTTGGTCTCGGATTTTATCAAATACATTTTCCCCCAAAATGCGACTTATAGTCCGGTGCGATTTATATATCTATTTTTCTTCTTTATTATGCATTTTTTGGCTAGTGCGACTTAAACTCCGGAGAGAAATATAGTCCAGAAAATACGGTAGATAAATTTAGATATTAGATTAGATAAGGTCAAATATTTCATTAGAATAGATAAGATTAGATCAAATGTTGAATCAGATTAGATCAAATATTAAATTGAATTACATTAGATCAGATTAGGCTCGTCTCACATCAGATCTTGAGGAAGTTGTGACATGTATACATTTCCTGATGTGCAGTGTTCCAGATATGAATCAGATTACGGGATGTTCCTATTGGTGAAGGTGGACTGAGGGACTCATGTGAATCCACCTGCTCTAACAGTCCGATGTTCTGCAGGTTCTGTTCAGCTCAGGAGGGGAACTGCAGGACAGCTGCAGCTGCTGCAAGAGTCCAACCCGTGTCTGACCTTCAGGGACAACGAGGACCAGCTGCTGTGTAACAGGAGCAAGTTCAACCTGAACCCGTTTGGCCTCCGCTTTGGCAAGCGCTTCATTTACCGCAGAGCCATGAAGCAGGCACGGACACACACTCGGTCCCCTGTGTCTCAGGAGGTTCCCACCTGAAGACCTGGGACTGCTGCACACCTGTGTCTGTGAATAAAACTTTTTTACCACACTGGCAGGCTTCACCTTTGTCTAGTTCAGATAATCCTCTTTCAGGTTCCAGGTCAGACATGTCTTTCCGACCTGCAGGAGGGTGGAAAGTTGTACACTAACATGTCCTATTAAGCTAGACTTTAAAACAGATTTTAGCAAGTTTTATATATGGAAGTGTAGCTTGTTTTGAAACCCTTAATCAGGTGTTTAGAGACCTCTACTGGTGCTTTGATTCTCTGCAAAAGAAAATCACACTCACCCTCACAAGAATGGCAACCAGGGTCAACTTTATTCAATTTCACGGCTGGTTTCAAGTGACAACAGGTGTGAAACAGGTTTGTGCTCTTCCTGTCGGCCATGTTTGCTGACTGAGATAGTGACACAGGAGGAGAGGAAGAAAGTAGGAGAGCTGCCGTCTTGTGCTCATTTATGTGCTGCAGTAGAGAAGCACCGATACAGCAGGAGGGTTCAAAGGTGGACATGATGGAGCCGCAGCAGGGAGGTGGGTCCTGATCCTGAACTACAACAGTACGGTGGAGAACAAGGACTCACAAACACAGGGACACAGTGATCAGAGCAGATGTTCTCATCTTCATGTTCTGGGGAGACGACAGCAGCGCTGCTGTGGCGAGCACAGTGTGGGTGCTGCGCAGGGGCTCAGATGTCCTTCAGGTCCTTCTGGATGGTCCACAGGGTGTCAGCGCTGTTCCTCAGCTGGGACACCTCTTCCTCTGTGAGGCTCATGTTGACCACGCTGCTCACACCGCTGCTGTTCAGCACACATGGCAGGGACAGGAAGACCTCCTCATCGATGCCGTACATGTCCTGTCCAAACACACATATGAATATATGGATCTACACATATGTATACGATGACAGCAACAAAGTGCGCTAGCAGAGACAGTCCAAGAGAAACAGCTGAATAAATAACCTGGAAGGTTTGGCTGTGGGGGGGGGGGGAGAAAGGGGGAGGGATGTAGAGAGAGGGATAGGGGGGGGCAGCCCTACTTTGACCATGGTGGAGACCGGGTGGACTCGGCTCATGTTCTTGACGATGCTCTCGGTGAGGTCGGCCACACTCAGGCCGATGGCCCAGTTGGTGTAGCCCTTCAGCTTGATCACCTCGTAGGCACTAAGACAAAAGAAGCTCGGTTAGACCTCCATCATTCTGTTCCCAGTGAAGAACTCTCCTCTCTCATCCCTTCTTCCTTCCTCCGTCATGCTCAGACTGACATGTTGCTGCTCCCTCTGCTCACACACGGTGGGTTGGATCCTAAAGGTCAGTGCTTCTGAACATCCTAGAGGAGGAACCTTGATGTTGTTGGAATAGTTGGGTGTGCATGTGGCAGTGCTGTGGTTTCCACAGCAACCATGGCTAATGGCTGATAGCATTTCTTTATTTGATCTGCTGTTCATTAACGGGGGGGTCATGTGATCACTCAGCAGCCATGTTGGGGGAACGTGTCTGCTGTCCATCAGACTGGTGGATCTCAGAACACCTCACCTGTGTCTGTCTGTCCCTCCTTCATTAGAACAAACAATGATGCTTCTTTCAAAATAACAATGGTAATAAGAAGAAAAACAGCTCATCAGATCAAGAGCAATCCCAACAGGATCAAGAACATTCCCAATGGGAAGATTCTGGTTCAATTCTACTCCTCTAACATCCATAATCCAATCAATAAAAGATCCCAAAACTAGACCCTAACCTCAAAGTTTATGGAAAACGAATCAAATAATGTAATTTGGAGGACTTTGATGATGATCTTCTGATAGATGGTTTGATGGGGAGACGGTGGAGGCTCTGGAGGATGGTCGGGGAGAGATGATGCTTCTTTCAGACAGGTAGAAGGCGGAGAAGGTGATTGTGTGTGTTTGGACACCACCAGCAGTGGAACTGTGAAGACTGGGAGGACAAATGAAATGGAGGAGACCTAGCACCCCACTACAGGTGCTTTGTCTCCCAGGAGCAGGACAGGAAGGGGACAGAGCAGGCCAGGAGCACCTGGTGGAGGTGGAGGGTCCACCAACAATCAAGAGTCAATGGAAAGCTGTAACCAGCCAGCTGTGTATGCTGATCAACCCAGGACCAGTAAGCCCCTAACTTACTGGTCTTGCTAATGCTAACTTGTGGGGTGGCTGGCGCAGATCGCTCTATAGACTGCTGCGTTATGAGTCACAATTGCTCTGGCTATGATATGTAGGGGCATCTTTGATCTAGCATGAAATTAGCCGTAGCCAGCCAGAGGAAAACTGGTGAACAACAGCGTGACAGATGAATGATGATGTCTTTGCTGAGGTCCAAAGGGTAAAGATCCGCTGCTACCTGGTGTGTGCATTAGCTACATGCTGAGACTGGCACTGAGCCAGAGGTGGGCTACACTGGAAGAGGGCTACAGCGTCGTTAAGGCAACAACCGAGCTGGACTGCCGAGAACGTACCTGTCCACCACTGCCTTATGTGTGGACTTCCACTCTTCTTTGTCTTCTTCAGTGCCAATGTCAGGATTTAGCTTCTGTAGGTTGACTCCTGCAACATTAGCACCACTCCATACCGGAACTGAAACACACAATCATGAGCTGCCTCACAACCAAAGTGTTCGGTATATGTTGTACTGTGAGTAATAATGATCGAGCCTATAACCCCAAAATAATGAGAACCCTAGGACACACCGCTGGTGTCCCCGTGCTCTCCCAGCACCCATCCGTTGAAGGAGCTGGCGTGGATGCCGAGACGCTCGGCCATCAGGTAACGGAAGCGAGCTGAGTCCAGGTTGGTGCCACTGCCAATGACGCGGTGTTTGGGAAGACCACTCAGCTTCCAGGTCACATAGGTCAGAACATCCACTGTGAAGGTTTAATAAGTTTTCTTTAAATTCAGATTTAGTTATGTATGTTAATTTTTGTGCATAAGCCTGCACACCGGGGTTGGAGACCACGATGAGTGTGCAGTTGGGGCTGTGCTTGACGATCTGCGGGATGATGGACTTGAAGACGTTCACGTTCCTCTGCACCAGGTTGAGGCGGCTCTCCCCCTCCTGTTGACGGACGCCCGCCGTCACCACCACCAGTCTGGAGTCGGCAGTCACAGAATAGTCTGGAGGAGCAGCAGGAGAGGTGATGGTGGCGTCGCTAAAATGCCTGGACAAGTCATAACGGATGCACTCAGTCACCTTTGCCAGCAACTATTTTGGAGGTCTTGAGGAAGAGGCTGCCATGCTGGAGGTCCATCATCTCCCCCTTCAGACGGTCCTCCATCACATCCACTAGAGCCAACTCATCCGCCAGGTCCTGAGTTCAATTCAATTGAATTCATCTTATAAAGCGTCATTATATATAAAGCGTTTGTTACAGTCACTGTGGTCAGAGTATAAAGTAGGATATTGTTGCCAGAATAGTTATATTGCCACTGTTTCTTACCCGCAGCAGGATGCTAATGGCACAGGCCATGCCCACCTGGCCCACCCCCACCACCGTCACCTTGTTCCGAGGGGGCTCAGAGCTGCTACCTGCCAGAGGGCTGATGAGCTTCTGCAGCACGGAGGACATGATGCTGTGGACAGACACATGCTGCTCAACATTCCAAACAGACGTCGTTCCAGAGCTGCCAGCTCACGAGATCTTTAATCGTCTACACTGATAATCTGCATCTACAGGTATCTCTGCCTTCATAGTTGTATGCTGACCTCCAACCCCGCTGACCCACTCAACTCGATTCTACCGGCAGTTTATTTTTATTAATACACTGCTCAAAAAAAAGGAACATAGGAACACTTTTTAATCAGAGTATAGCAACCTATCAGTCAAACATCTGGGGTATTGATCTGGTCAGTTAAGTAGCAGAGGGGGTTGTTAATCAGTTTCTGCTGCTTCAGAAGGTGCATCAGAAGGGCAACAATGATTGGCAACGATTGATTGATTGATTGATTGATTGATTGATTGATTGATTGATTGATAGTAGTAGCAGCAGCAGCAGTAGTAGCAGCAGTAGCAGTAGTAGCAGCAGTAGCAGTAGTAGTAGTAGCATTTGTAGGAGTAGCAATAGTAGCAACAGCAGTAGCAGCAATAGTAGCAGCAGTAGAAGTAGCAGCAGTCATAGCAACAGTAGTAGCAGTAGAAGTAGCAGCAGTCGTAGCAACAGTAGTAGCAGCAGCAGCAATAGCTGTAGCAGCAGCAGAAGCTGTAGCAGCAGCAGCAGTAGCAGTAGAAGTAGCAGCAGTAGTAGCAGCAGCAGTAGCTGTAGCAGCAGCAGTAGTAGCAGCAGCAGCAGTAGCTGTAGCAGCAGCAGTAGTAGCAGCAGCTGTCATAGCAGCCGTAGCAACAGCAGTAGTAGTTGTAGCTGTATTCTAAAATTATAAATTTTAAAGGCACGACTGGAGCAGGAACTGTGATTAAAGACCTGGAGAGGAGGGTGGTTGCAGTAAGAAGGTTGAATAAGGCGTGACAACAGTGACAGGAGTTGTCTTAGTCCATCAGGGACACGTGTGTTGGCTCTCAGTCCAGCAATGACGTACTTTCATCTGAACATTAAAGGCATCATAAATGTGCAAAACATGTTCCAGCAGAGTAGCACAAGCTTTAGAAACAGCCTCTGAAGAACATGGTTAAAGAAGGACCCAGATGCTGCAGAACCCCGCTTTGGAGACTAGTTTATCTGCTTCAACGGGCATCGCCTCACATTGTGCTAAACGGACTGTTGTGAACATTAACCAATAACCCAGTTTAACGCTATATCAGAAGAAACATTTTAACTCGGAAAATAGGAATTAACCCCCCCCACACACACACACACCAAAGCTGTTGCCTGGCTGAGCTGTGGAATCTCTCTGGTCCTGAAACGGCTTTTTCTGACCCCCAACTAACGTGATTCCTTCTCTTCAATTGTGATGATGCCTGATTTGGTGACGCAAACAGCGTCAGGACCAACTCTGGTTGCGTAACAGCGCCGCCATTAACGTCCGTGATGCTGCCACACAGTGGACTCGACCCCCCCTACCCACCCCCAACACTCACCCCGCCACAGTGGACCTAAAACCCCACCAGGCGCTCAAGTATTCAGAAAAAAATGATGATATATTCTGACAAGGTTAATAAAATGGCCGCGCATCTAGTCACGGCATGTGAGTCCAGTGAAGGTGTTTCATTATAGGTCGCTCCAATGTCAAGTGCAGCGCGGGAGAACGTACAGGGGTCGATGTTAGGATCGATGTTCTTCATCACAGAAATCTAATGTATGCTAATAGAAAACTGCAGCTATTATTATTAAGTATTAACATAGTTTCAATTCCGTTATCTTTAATCTGGCGAAAAAACGGATCAAAGATGCTTGAGTCCAAAAGTAAATGTCCTCTTTAAGACCGCCTGAAACTGTTACAGAATCTCAACCGAACCCGCAGCATCAAGTCTGCTCAGCAACGCCACAAAGAAAGAACAGGAACACTCACAGATGCGCACAGGCTCGGTTATGTGGACAAGCTCGGTTCTGTGGACAAGCTCGGTTCTGCGGTCCGGATGGATGAGCTGCGACCAGATACCAGAGGAATAGAGAAGATGGAGCAGGACAAAGTGGCGGAGTGTGAATGTGACCCACAGCGTTGCATGTGCCGGAGCGGTGGGGGGGGGGTTCAGCTTCACCAACAAGTGACCAGTGAGGACCCGGAGAGGGGGCAGATGCATGTGTGTGTGTGTGTGGGGGGGGGGGGGGGTTCTCACAATTTAATTTTGATTCTTTATTTTCATGAGTGGCAGAATTTCTTATATATCCATGTTATTGTAGGCTGATAAAACTTCCATCAGTACCCCCCACCCAACACACACACACACACACACACCGCTGTGCTGTGATGCTGTGCAGTGATGCGGGCTGGTGTTAAACCATGATGCTACAGTTACAACTGATGCCTGTTAATGCAAAGATTTACTTGATTAGTGAATTTGTTTAAAAACCCTGTGTGTGTGTGTGTGTGTGTGTGTGTGTGTGTGTGTGTGTGTGTGTGTGTGTGTGTGTGTGTGTGTGTGTGTGTGTGTGAGAGAGAGAGAGAGAGTGAGAGAGGGCCAGAGCCGGGACGCTGTGCCATTGCGTGCTAAGAATGAGGAGATGAAGAGAGGCTTGTGATTGGTCAGTGGCTGGGGAAGGGGGCGGGGCCAAAACTCTGTTACATAAAAGGGTAAAGCAGCCTCCATCTTTGTCTCTGACAGGCAGCGAATGACTGCAGCGCCAACTCTGTTCTGAAGGGACACATCCAGAATACATAACGTGTTCACACTCAGACTGAAGCAGGTTTGATGCCAACACCAGTATGAGACCAGCGGACACAGGTGAAACATGAGAAAAGTCCTCAGAAAGTTCAGGCCTCCGGCAGCTCTTTCCCCAAGAGACTGTGACTTAACCCCCAAAACTAGACGTCAGTCTGTTTGTCTGCGTATGGTGTTGGTCTCACGCTGGAGGGTGAACCCCAGTGAAAGGATCGATGAGAGAGATCGCAGACGATGAGTCTGATTAGAGACTCATCGAGACTCTCACGTTTCATCAAGATGCCTGCAATCTTGGAAATCTCATATTTAAAATGTTACAATTCTCCTCAAATAAATCTAAAGAGAATCTTGAGATTGCCTAACCTTGTCTAAACCATTGAAAACCAGAGAACCATTTTCATGCAGGCACTTTTTTGGTCCTGATCCTGGGGCAGCATGGTAGTGCAGTGGTCAGCTCTATGGCCCCCGGTAACGGGGTCATGTGACTCCAGAGTGACCAAAGGGAAGCAGTGGCCTGGAAGAACCAGGAATGCTGGATTGTTGGACGGAGGGCAGCTTTGATTCCTGCCAACCATCCAGGTCAGTGTTCAGGTGTGTGTTCAGGCACAAGCAGCAGATCCTCTGGTGAGTCTCAGAAAGGAAACTGAGCCTGGTAGGGACCCGAACCCGACCAGGACAGAGGCCAGGACTGAGACTACACGTCTGATCGTGTGCTTAATGTGTTTCTGCTGTATCCTGACCAAGAATCAGCTGAGTTTCAGACGTTCCATGATGTGTACAAACACAATACTGACAAAAGTTGGCATTTGAAAAGCTAAAATTTAAAGATCAGCTGGCTTTGTTCTGCTTGAAGAGACAGGAGGAGCTAATATGAACAACCGACTTCATCTATCAACAGGTGGAGGACGTGTCATCACATGTTCTTCATCTAAATGTACTGAGTAAGTTGGAATATATCACTACAAGCAACATTCTAGGGTGTGTGTGAGATTTATTAAAATTTGTTTTATGGAACTTTCCTTACAAATGATGTATCTTCATTGTGATATTTACCCAAGGGAGGTCTTCAGGGGGGGACAGTCCTCAGTAACATAGAGACTGATGTCCAAGGGACCCAACTGGCACCAACCATTCAGATGGAGACTGGACAGTGTCTATTTTGGCGCTTCTGGAGCCGTTACCAACATTTGTAACAAGGTTCACTAACATCTGACTCAGATGGAAGAGTAACTCAACCTGGTCTCACCTTACATTGATGTCCGTATTCAACATCAATGAGATCTCTTTTTCTTCGCAGCTTTTCTGGCTCACACGACTCACAAGCCCTCCGCACTAGTGTACGTCTCCTGAGGGACGGATGGGCAGTATGCATACTGGGTACAGTACATTAACCATTAGAGTATGTCCACACCAGATCCTAAAACTGATAAATGCTGGTACTCCTCGCCCTTTTGGGCAGTGCCTCCCTCAGACTCGGGTCCTCTACCAGAGGCTTTGGAGCTTGAGGGTTCTGCGCAAGATCTTAGCTGTTCCTAGGACTGCGCTCTTCTGGACAGAGATCTCTGATGTGGTTCCTGGTATCTGTTGGAGCTGTCTACTCAGCTTTGAGATTTTCTGGGGCATCAGACTTTTTCTGTCTTTGAACGCCAGTCATGTTCCAGCAATACTGCACTGTAGAGCAGACCTCCCATCCAGGGGTACCCTCAATGCCAAATAGAGACTTCACCCAGGCGTAGTGAGCCTTGTCTGGGATCGGTATTTGAGACATGGGAGAACCCTTGGTGTCCTAGGTCCTGCTCCCTTCATGATCAGCATGCACCTCTGGGGGTAGATGCACTGGCTCACCATGGGCCTTGTACCCGTCTATGCACTGAATGTGGACCTGGCCAGTGAGTGGTTCAACCTAAGGACTGTGGAGCTACCTCCCTACATATTTGAGACTATTCAAAATGCTTGGTCCCCCTCAACAAGCTTCACACGGGAAAGCTCCCAGAGTTCTGTCGCTGTGATCCTGGCTTTTAGGACATGGTGTACAGGGGAAAGGCTTTTTCCGTCGTCAATAATAACTGGCAGCTACCTCTGCATGTCATGTTGGTTTTGAGGGGAAGGTCGTGGGGCAGCATCCCTTTAGACTTTAAAGACTGCGTTCTTGTTGGCACTTGCATCAGCTAAGTGGGTAGAGGAGATTCCTGCTCCTTCTGTTAAACAGGCTGTACTACATTTTCTTTAGGAAACACAAGGCGACTTTGCAGCCTAACCTGGCTATTATTCCTAAGGTGTTGGGGTGAGGTTCTTTGATTTATCTGGTCTCTTTCTGTCCCCCGTCATCCTCCTCAGATGGGCATCAGCTGTACATGTTGTATCCAGTATGGACATTATGCAACTACATTGGACAAAACCAAGAGCTTCAGAAAAAGTGACCAGCTTCTCGTATCCTGGGCAAAAAACCACTTAGGAAAGCTAGTCCCAAAATAGTGCCACTCTCCTTGGATTATTAAGGCTATCTCCTTATCTTATGGCTCTGAAGTTTTGCAGCCATCAGAAGGGCCGCATGCACATTCTACCGGAGGCCTGGCCACTTTGTGGGACCTTTTCAAAGGGATCTCCACTTACCTTTACCAGGTTCTAGGCCACAGCCCCTCCATTAGCCCATTCAGTGCTTGCGGTGGCTAACGGTCAGTGACACTCATTTATAGACAGTTAGTCCCCAGGTAACATCTGCTAACCAATCCAGGACAGTTTCCTATTGGGAGACGTCAAACAAATTCTGTATAAGAGAACTTTAGGTTACTTGTGTGTTTCACCAGACCACACAACAGGCTAACATTTTGAGGACCAGGAACTATTGGTCCTGTGCTATCAATGTCTGCACTGTGATGACACTATTGGCATGTAGCCAGCACAGATCAGTCAAAATTGCATGTTAAAGGTTGAAGGAGTTGTCATTTTGTTTGGAGCCAGACCAAGTGCCACCTGACATTTGTTAAAAGTGTGTGAAAATGTGTTTGTGCTCAGTAGGCGGACAAAACCAAAACTGTCTCTCAACAAGCAAACGATCTATCAAGAGGTTTCACCATCATGGATTCATTTATTACATGTTGTTCTTAATTCAAAACTAGTTTTGACACTTACGATCCATTGACCGTCCTCTCCGAAACAGCCCCCTTTAACAGGAAGAACCCTTGAACAGGACCTCTTACAGCAGTCCGCCTGCCGTACCTGGACAGGGAGCTGGATCCACAGCAGGAGCTCTGGTCGCTAAAACTTCTACTATTAGAGGCTCTGAGAAACTAGGAGGAATGCTGCGATGATCTCGTGACGTCAGCTTCTCCAGAGAACTCAGGCGCACGCAGGCAGTTGTGGAGCTAAAACTGGGACAGAATTGTTTCAGCTGTGTGGAGGACAGCAGGACTGGTGTCCAGGTCACATGTGAGGGAAATGACAGCTCTTTGTCTGTCCTGCTTTATGTTTTTCAGCAATAGTAACAACATCTCAAGCTAAGAGCACAAAATGGGATCCATTTCCCCTGACCTCTCACACATTAGCAGCAGCAGGCCCTGCTAGATACGAGTCCCCACCACGAAGAGAGATGGTCCTACGAGCACACAAATGGATGATGACGTGTGTGATGCTGTGGCCCCGTTATGAAGAACATGCCCTTCCATTTACTGCAGCATGATTCCGATCTGCTGGGACTAACCGTCGCGTGTATAGGAACCATTATTCGAGAACCATCATGAGGCCTTCAACTGCAGCTTTTATCCGTCTGAAAAACATCTAATCTTCACTGAGAGTGGGAGGATTTGCATTAATCATCTCTGCGAATTCACGGCAGCGGTCCACTTCCTCCTCCCCTTCTCAGGCTTATTTTAAATATGAAGGGCCTTCAAACTTCCAGATCCAGAGTTCCTGGAACAGTTCTGGTAACTCAGTCTTCCAGGGTGACACCAGCGCTGCTCCTCCTATGTTGAAGGTAAACCCAGTCCCTGTCCTGCACTAGTCCCGACAGGGCCCAGTTTAGAGCCACGGAGGGTGGAGCACCACCTGAACTCTGAAGGATCTGGAGGTGCTTCATTATTCTCTGATGTTTCCACTCCTGGAACAGCCACAGCTGGGTGTGTATTCAAAGTGATCTCATGTGAACCATCATGTCCTCAGAGGATCACTGGAGCTGCAGATCCACCTGAATCCCAAACTCAACAGCACCTTTATGACATGAGAGCGGGTGTGCGACCCTGTTGTAGAGGATCAGCTTCATAACCAGAACCTCACACTCGACTGGGAATCGGTAAACTTGGTAGGACGGTCAGACCGCTGCTGGGACGAATTCTGGACCAGTTGGTGCACAACAGTAGCAAGTTCATTCATAGCTGTGAACTAGAAGCTGCATCAGGTCAGAAACAGAAGTACAGATAAGTTCAGGGAACCTCTTTTATTAGAGTTTCAACACTTTCTAAGGACAGGAAGTGACAAAAGCAGACTGGAGAGAATGTTTGGACAGTTCTGTGTTGAGTATCCAGGAGGACAGGTCAGGAGAGGACAGCTGCCTGTGTGCTGGAGCCCAGGAGAAGACATAAATACAGAAACCTGCTGTGTGTGAGGACAGACTTTAATCCGTCAGGCCCAGCTTCTTCTTCAGAGACTCTGGCATCTCTGGAGGAGGTGGGCGGGGGAGGCGGAAGTAGACCTTGACAGAGTCATAGATGAACCACTGCAGGGCGGTCAGAGTACCGATCATAATGATACGGGCAACCAGACCCTTCCAGACACCTGCCGACACAAACACAGCGGGTTACTCCTCCACCAAGCAGGGGGGCAACATGGTAGACCTGATACAGGAAATGTCCGTCCTCCAGGCTGCCAGCACCGGTGGGCCGCCCAGTGCTGCAGGAGGGCTGGAGGACAGGTGGACTGCTCTAACACGCCAATGACTCAAGCACCTCCGACAGTACAGCAGGAAGCTGCTGAGGAGCGAGGCTCAGGGAGCAGCGCCCTCCAGAGGTGGATCTAAGGAGCGTGTGGGTGCAGACGAAACACTGGATACGCACCTTTGGGCCCCAGCTTCTTGAGGACCTGGACAGCAGTGCTGCCCTTCTCCTTGTTCAGCACGGACACCACAGAGTCAGCAGGGTGGGACACAATGGCGCAGAAGACACCAGCTGTGGACACACAACAGTCATGAAACAGCCTGTCCAGCAGGAGATAATGAGGACATCTCCGTCCACACGTTTATGTCCACAGGCAACATCAAAGTGCAACAACCATTAGCCTCTTTAGAATCAAGAGCTAAAACACAGGTGTCGCACACTCACCAATGTAACCAGCAACGAAGGTGACCACCAGCTGCTCCGACTTGCTGCACTCGCTGCGAGGTTTGGGCACCACGTACTTGTAGAGCGTCTCCACAGTTCGCTCAAAGCAAGCAAACTTCATCATGGTGTAGGGGATCTGCCTCATCCACAGTGGGACCACGCCCTTATAGAACCTGGGGCAGGAGAGCAGACCCAACATTCAGCACCGATTGGCCGGCCTTTGTTCCTCGTTGGACAAACCACAACAAAGACGAGATGTGTCCGTCTCCCAGCACCACAGCAGCGAGAGCTGCCTGTGCAGAACACAGGCTTGTCGGTGCTGCAGGAGGGCTGGAGGACAGGTGGACTGCTCTAACACGCCAATGACTCAAGCACCTCCGACGGTACAGCAGGAAGCTGCTGAGGAGCGAGGCTCAGGAAGCAGCGCCCTCCAGAGGTGGATCTAAGGAGCGTGTGGACCCAACCCTAGCAGCTCCCTCCCCCCGTACCACCTATGAGCAGCTAAGGAGGCGGCATACTCACGCCCAGAGACCCTCCTCTGCAAACATCTTGGGGACGCACTGCCGGAGGGTGTTGGCGTAGCCTGGCTGGGTTTGGATCCGAACCTTGACGGCCTCCATTGGAGCCAGAGCAATGTCTGCAAAGAACTCGGCGCTGGCTGACGCAGCCAAGTACAGCGATGTCCTCCAGAGGTAGGTGTTCTCCTGTGAGACGCGGCACAACACGGGGTCACACATGCACGCCGAGTCCCCCCGCCACCACCTAGTGCTCTGCTGCTCTCACCTCTCCCAGCAGGTCACTGTAAAAGATCTTGAACACTTCGTAGAAGCCAAACTTGCAGAGCCCCTGCATGGAGTAGCCGATGAAGGTGGGGGCCCATCCCTTGGCCAAGCCTCGAACACCGTCCTCCTTCACCGTCACAGAGAAGCCGTTGCCGATGCTTTTGTATTTGTCTGGGTTGACCTGAGGAAGGGCAACACGTGAAGCCGTGAATGCGGGAAGAGGGACAGTGGGCGCCAACAGTCACAGTGAGCCGTCACAGAAGACGACCCGTGTTGTGGAGCTACTGTGGTGGTTTTTACGATGTTGAACTTCCCTCTAAGGGGGGGTCAGAGCCAGCAGCTGCTGCAGCTGCCACCTTCTGTTTAGTTTCCATACAAACCTGCAGGCGGCACTTGACAAGGTCGAGGGGCACCACTGCCGTGTGTGTGAGGCCGCAGCTCAGGATACCCCCAAACCCACACAGGGCATAGTATTTTGAAGAGCCGAACTCGCAGCTCACCTCTGTGATTAAAAAGCACAACATGCAACATGCAGGGTCACATGCAACACAGGACAATCAAGAGCACAGCAGGGAAGGGTCCTGCTGGGGCGGCGGCCTCGTGGCTCTGCCCGAAAACATGCCACCATCACGCCAGCAGGACCACATATCCGTCAGCAAAAGTGAAGTTAAAGGACCACAAGAGCACATAGACACGGCCATCTTTCAAATGGAAGGACCTGACCAGAAACCAGAGTAGGTCAGGTGCAGCGTGTTTAGCACTAAACATGACCTTTCCGCCACTTCTGGTCCTTTAACTTCTGATCACGAGTTCAGTTCATTCAAATCATCAAATCAACAATTTGACCCTGATTCTGCTCATACTCACCCACCTGTGATTAAGCTCTTTTCATTACAACACCGATATCACACATTGTTTATCTCCTCCTGATAACCAGCTGATGGTGTCAAACACCAGTATCACCCTTCTGAGTGCTCCAGCTGGTGTGTGACACCATTGACCTTCACCGTCCACCAGCGTCCTCTCAGTGGGGATCAGGAGACTCAGCAGGCACCAATCAACACAAACCATTGACTCGCCGCTCATGCATCCGTGCTGCGACTGGTCCAAATAACAGGGGTCACGGCACAGAACTGGGATCAGACCAACACTCCCATGCAGGTCAGCAAAATGAGGAAAGGTGTGCTGTTGCCATGGAGACAGACCTGCATTCTGCATTTGACCAGATCGAGCGGGACAACCGCTGTGTGTGTAGTGCCACAACTCAGAATCCCACCAAATCCACACAGGACGAGATACTTCTGAGAGCCGAACTCGCAACTGTCCCCCTCTGAAACACAGTGGAGACTGTAAGAAAATGGACATTTGAACTTTCTGCGTCTCCCTCAACCGCAAAGTCAACGCAACGCCATCAGCTCAAGTAAGAGTACCATCATTGAGTTACTGAACTGAGACTTCAATCCCCCCTTGAATACTGTGACGGGCAGGAAAACGTCCTGTGGAAACGGTGAACGAGGCGCTAAAAGATGACTACACACAACATGAAAATGACATTTCTAGTTGCTATTAGCATTCTCCCTGGCGACCTTTACTACCACACATAGAAGGGACACACGGAGGTGCACCTTCAGGGCAGACTTAGCATTTTAGGGTGGCAAACACCAAACTACAACTATGCAGGATGGTTGCAGCAAAGCTGTTTTGGTCAGTGTCCTGCAGCGACCATGTTAGCTAGCACTTTGTCCTTCCTTGTCCTCCACAGGCTTGTGGCCTGGTGAAAGCCCTGCACTTGGGCTAAATTCTTAAGTAGCTATGCTCAATGACAACGGTACATGCGGTTGATCAGCAATCCCTGTGCACGTTGACCTACGATGTCCCTCCACTGGCAACCTGAAATGTCTAGCTGCCAATGCTAACGTAGCATAGCTGCAGTGGTGTCCGCTCCGGGATTACCGTCTGAGGTGGCGGCTGCGGCCAGTTTCCGTGTGTTCTGCCTGGAGAGGTTTTGTTGCGGCTCCTCGACTTTCTGGAGGGCAAAGAGGGGCGCGCTGAACGGGTTGCCCCGGGCCAGTTGGGTCAAAGCGGTCGGGTACATGGTGGCGTCCTGCCTGCTGGCCGAGCTGCGCTGCAAATGAGCAACAAGTTAGCTTCACGTTAGCTTTAGCCAGTCTCACCGGATCCCATGTCACAAACTCGTCTGGACGTACGCACGTGACGCAAACAGGAAACGCTTATCTTGCCTCAAAAGTTAATTGCTGGACCTGACCTAACCCACCCAACCCGGTCTATAGTAAAGACTCCGATGTGGTCTTGACCAAAAGAAACAGTATTTTCTAGCTGAGAGTAAAGTATCAGGCTAAGCTAATTTGACCGCTTCAAGGTGGGATGCTCTAGCGGAGAGAACACGCACATGTCACGTAAACCAAGGAAGCGGACTCGAGGGTCGTTATTAATAAATAGATATTTTTAATAGCTCTGCACGAAAAAACCCGTTTTTAAAAGGTTATTTCACCTACTTTGTCAGTGTCTTAAAATGGCGCCTCTACTCGGGTGCAACCGGCTCAGAGAGGCTGAATGACCTCGGGGTAAATTCGGTCGTGGTGACGTCACGATTATTGGGAGCGGCTCTTCCGCTTCACAACCAGCGTGTTTTTTTCACAGCGCCACCCAGCGGCCTGCCCCCCCATTGACAGCCGAGCCGGGACAAGCTGTTAGAGTCAATTCAACATTAGATTCCATAAACTATAAAGTTACTCCCGGCCAGAGGGATCTCCAAAGATCTGGTGGTGAGAGGAGAAATGATCCACTCAGATCCACACAAGAAACAGGTGAGTCAGGTGGGGCCCCGGCAGGAAGTGAGTCGGCCCCACCCACCTCGGAACAGCAAACACGGGGAGGTTACTCATGTTTGTCCATATGGACCCTGCAAATCTCTCAGATCAAGACAGGGTCCAGAACCAGGGTCCAGGGCACCCAGCGGCCATGGTCTTCCCAGTCCATCAGGTAACTGCGCCTGCACTGTAGGAGCAGCCAAATGAGCTTCCTACGTGGAGACCAGCAGAAGCTGGGAACCAAGGGAGACCTCCAAAGGACAGAGACCAGAGTTCTAAGCTTACTCTACCTAGGGAAGGTGGACACTCCGGCTGGTGGGATTAGAGGAAGTTACTCCACACAATGAAGGCTCCAACATCTGGTTGTCCTGCTCACCACTGCTCCAAGCAGAAGTCGTGAGCTGCAGCGGGTCCTTGTTCATAATGGTTATAGGGATGAGACTACGAAGAAGGTAACGTGCTCCTGCTGCCCCCTGCTGGAGTAAAGGCAGACTGCAAGCACACAGCACACAATGTATAGTCCAGCCCAGAATCTTACCTCCAGTCCGATTCTGGAGTCTTAGCCAGGGAAAACCCTAACCACAACCGGAGGGTGATTTTCTGACCTGAACAGGGTCAGAGGTCGAGTCCTATGTGTTACCCTAACCTGCAGGCGGCCATCCAAGGCTGAGGCTGGTGCCCCCAGACTCACTGGTGAGCCCCGTTCGTGCACTGGCTTCGTGAATCAGAATCACCACCATCAAGTTTTATCACCAAATAACAGAATGTCCTAGAAACAACCTCAGCATGCACGGACGTTGGCAAAGGACCAGATGTGGAGACTCTCAGCAGCCGCTTTTACCCAAAGACTTGGAAGATCTGACGTTTATTGAGTGAATAGTCAATATTTGTAACAATGAATATATAAGAATATACAGAGATTCACTTGAATTAGAAGAAAGCATTAAGAAAATAGAAAGAATATGATTTACAAGGGTCGGGACGATAAAAATGTCTGTTTCACCATATCAGGAATTCACCTAAAGGATGCTGATCACAGAGAGAGGAACTAGAGCAGAATCTGAAGCATACAAACGCACACACACACACACACGCACACGCACACGCACACACACACACACACACACACACACACAAAAGCAGGATTAAAAGGGAATCAACAATCAGTTTTGCCCAGTTTCGCTGCCTCAGACCTTAAACCTTAAGAGTGAAACTGGTTTCCCAGACTAGTGAAGGTACCGATGGAGTGGAAAGGAGCTGGTTTCTACAAGGTCTATGGATTTTCATCCCTGGCCCTGCCCACTTCTGCAACATTAAAGGGACTGATGCTGTTGGGCTCCATCGTCTGGTAGATGAAGAAGAAGAGAGCGGCCAGGACGGCCAGCAGCAGCAGCTTCACCCAGGGAAACGTGCCGCGGCTCAATGCTTTGCTCTGACCAGCTGACGGTGGTGCAAACACAGGCCTGGAGGGGGAAGAGTTCAGGCCGCTGGAGCGAGGCACACCGGCCAGTCGGTTGGTGATGCGGTTCTCCACCACAGAGGCAGTTTGGGTGGCGAGCGGGGAGAACAGCAGGCTCTCATTCCACAGCTGGCTGGATGTGACCGGGCGCTCGGCGGCACCTTTGATGGGTCTCCGACAGGTGGCGCTGGAGGAAAAAGCACATTTCAACATTCTATACGAGCATCCAGAAGCCAGCGGCGTTGCACCATCCCAAAATACAGGCACATCTCTGGTGGCCTTCACAGCCGCTCACACCACGTCTAAGATGAGGATGAGGATGATGAAGAGGTGACCAACAACAACTACGTCCAGACGGACGTCTACAGAAATGCGAGGTGTCCGTCCCCCCCACCCACCCACAGGTATCATCCTGGGTGCAGTGTTCAAGTGAAGGATGGAGCTGGATGTTACCATGGTGACGGCTCACCTGATTCCCGTTGGGCTGCTGAGGTCAGAGTGCAGCAACTCCTTTAGGACATCCTCCTTCTCCAGGCTGACCGTCTGCTCACTGGCTGCTATCTTCTCAACCTTCAGACAAAACTGGATGAGAACTTGAACCGGTCAGAGGTCCAAACTCTGGACAAGCAGAGAGGAGCTGGACCACTACCATCGGCCCTGGTGAAGCGCTACATAAAACGGTTCCTTGGTCAGCCACCAGGAGCCGGGACCCATCAGACCCCTGTCCGCCCTTAGATAAGGTCCATGGACCCCGAGGGTTGGATTCAAGCCGGGATTTACATCCTACCAGGCAGGAACTGCTTTCAAAAAGGTAGGTGGAACCCCAGGTGAAAGTGTTTACCTATAGGTCAGAAATTCTGGCTTGAATCTGGCCCTCGAGGACTGGATTTGCCCACCCCTGGTTTAAGCGGTCAAGACTCGGCACCATTTCAGAAACAAACCAGACTCCAGGTTTACCTGCTGCTGGTTGGTTCCGGAAGGTTCGTTTCCACACATTTACCTGCCCCTGGGATGGACAGACGCCCCCCAGCCTCGGGAATCCATCTATGCTCATTATAGTCGGAGACTAGGATCATCTGCTACCGGAAGAGAGGCCCAGAACTGCCCCTCAACAGGCCCCAGCTCCAACATCGGTGAAACCCACAACCAAAGGCTTTCTTACCGTAGTGTGCTGCAGGTTCTGGGCATGAGCTGTGAGGGGCCCCTTCCCTCGGCTCCTCAGGGGTCTCTCCAGCACTGGAACTGGTTCTGGTGCCATCTCAGTCTGTGCTGGGGTTTCTGTCACTTCTGACCGGAAGAGAACAAGCAGAATTCTTAACTGTGAACCTTGAGCATCTTCAGGCTGATGGATGGTCCGCTCTAAAAGGCAGCCGTCCCGGTGACAACAAGCGCTCACCATCGTCCTGGTCGCTGTACAGCTCCGGGTCAGAGCTCCCATTGGAGGTGACCTTTGTGTCAGCCAGAATGACCTGTGGGGTGGGGGGGTCATTGTCCAGCAGCTTCTGGAGTCTCTTCTCGTACAGTTTACGGGTGGAAGCTGGAGAGAGCAGAAACGAAGACCTTAACGGGACACAAGGCTCCAAGTAACCCAGCCTAGAGACCAGCTTGAGTTGCACACACAAACCCCAGCGCTGAGGTCAAAGCCCCCATCCATCCTGGACTCTCCGGACTCACCCACAATGGGCCCAGCATCCAGCCCGTGACTGAGCAGCTCATCCCTCAGGCTCTGGTCAGTCAGCATGGTCACATCCAGCTCTCCCAGAAGCACCTTCTTGCTGGATTTCTGCACAGCAACACAACAGAACCAGATCAGCGCTGCAGGGACAGATGACGGCTGGTTCTGGGCCAGTAAGACTCGATTCAGCAGCAATGTGGGGGCTCAGAGGTCAGCTTCTGCGGTGGGACAACCGGCCGTTACAGCACCCCAGAGGAGAGTCTGGGAGGGGGGCGGGGTTAGGGAACGCTGCTGTTAAAGAAACAATGAAAAGCTTGTTTTTAATGAAATGCCACATGTCTATCCTCCTCTCAGACAGGAAGGACCGGCACACATGTGACACACACGCAAAACATTTCACTTGTACAGCCTCCTTCAATTTCCTGAGCAGCAAAACGCACCACAGGCATTCCGAGGCACGGCAGCCATGTTGGAACACAGGAAATGGAAATTACAGGCTCCCTCGCGTCCAGGCCTACCAGCTCTGCTTTCTCCATGATCCCCCTCTAGCAACACCAGCATGTCAGACATACATGCTGCATCTTAGCCTCTATGGGGCCCTTCAGGGTTTGTGGCGTGAACCGGGTCAGCGGTGATCCGTTGATCCGGCTCCACCTTTTGCTCTGCATCAGTTGGTCGTGTTGGCTTTCATGGGGACTTCTGACAGATGGTGATCCAACGTTTAACACAGCTCACATGTTAGCGTGAGTGCACACCCTTGTGTCATGTGACCTGCTAAGGCATAAAAGCTGTCGCCCTTTTGAACATTGTGGGTCCCCTCCAATCCTGTCAAAGCACCCGAGTGTAAACGAGTTCTGACCCAGGAAGGTTTGAGTTGCTGAAGCTCTAGCGAGTCTCCTTCAGGGTGAACCTGAGCTGCAGCAACCTTCCTTCGTTCCTCTGGTGACTCTGCTGCAAAGAGGCACAGCAAAAAATGTGAGGAATGCAAAGACTGCATGTGCAGCAGAGCTGGAGCTAAAGGAGGAAGAGAGACCACCACACCCTGAGAGGCTGAGCCCTCTGAGCTCCCTGGCTACACACACACACGCACACGCACGCACGTACATGCAGCTGGATGGAGGACCGTGGGTCGGGCCAGTGTTTGCACACATCCACCGGCTCAGACCAGCAGACCCAGAGAGGCCCGGCCTCCACGTGCTGCTCCTCTGGCTCCAGTTAAAACGCAGGAATGTGAAGAATGGACATGTGAACCATGTGTTGACTGGAAACCAGCAATCACACGTAAAGAGGTGACACACAACAGGAAGACATGCTAATTACATACTAGCCCCGTCTGTTCACAGCTTCATCAAATGCACAGGTGCTCCTCTGCTTCAGCCCTCAGTCAGCTATTACTACTGTTTTTACTTTAGTTGTTCTTATTGTTATTATTACGAGGTGCTGCCCTGGTGGGATGTTATTGGGAATAATCCAGACAGAGGCCATGAGCTGCATCATGAACTTCCTCCAGTAATACTGGGTGACAACATGAAACAGCCCTCATCTACTCTGCTCACAGTAGCCAAGAAAACCTCTCAGATCGCAGGTTCTGGACACATGAAGATCAGCTAAGAGGTTCTGAAACATGGACCAGATCCAACTTGATAATGGGATTAATTGTGCTGAAGCAGCTCAACCACACAGAGGAAACAGAATATCCAGGGGGGGCACCTGGGACCATGGTGGTCTGTGGGACAGAGCAGAGCCACGAGCAGCTACCAAACTTGGATTCAAAATCTTGATCTTCCCGGCCTGCGACTGGAGCCCTGAGCAACAGGCAGGAAAGAATCCCTTCCCTAACATGCTAACTCCGGGCAACTAAACCCAACTAAAACTTATTCCTATTTCATTTTGGTGCAGCTAAGTAAAGGATCGGGGAACTGGCTCCGGTGGCGGACTGTGGGACCTGGAAACCCGTCCCGGCTGTTTCCCAGTTCTGAACCAGTAAGCGGAAACACAACACGTGCTGGAACTGTGCATTCATGGACTCACCGCGGCGGATGAGCGGTTCCTGTCGGAGAGCGGGGGGGGCGGCAGCTCTTCGTCGCTGGAGAAGGCGTCCAGGGTGTCCGGGGAGGGCTGCGCATTCTGGGAGGTAAGCTCCTTCAGGTACAGCTGCACGTACACGTCTTTGGTCGGGTTGCCGCTCGGCAGATCCACGTTGTGGGCCAGCAGCTCGCTCTTTAGCTTGTCCTTGGTCAGGACGGACGGGTCGTCCAGGTACTCCGGCATGTTGTGGTGTGGATGGAGGGACTGCTGCTCGGGGGAGTTATCTACCTCAAGGCGAGGATGCGAAGCGGCGCAGCGGCTAACCAGCGCCCCTTATCGGCCGAACAGGCGCGCGGAGACCGGCCAGTTCTGGCGGGGGAACACCGGTGTTCGATATTAGTGGATATGGATCAGTGGGAATGTCTGAGTGACTTCAGGCGTCGCTGCC
Organism: Takifugu rubripes; assembly: GCF_901000725.2. Taxonomy (NCBI): domain Eukaryota; kingdom Metazoa; phylum Chordata; class Actinopteri; order Tetraodontiformes; family Tetraodontidae; genus Takifugu; species Takifugu rubripes. Next base: position 228,884 of record NC_042302.1, on the reverse strand, counting down.
TCCTCATCCAGGCCGAACCAGAACGTTCAGAAACCAGCAACGGAACACAAGCGGTCAACGACGGGACCGGAAGTGGCGTCAATGAGCGCTCGACTCCTATTGGCCAAGCAGTGTCAAAAGTCGCACATCGAGTAAGGTGATTGGCTGAGGACAGACACGTGGCTCATTCTGTCGCCGCGTCATCAGACGCTCTTGCACGTGTTCAGCGAAAAAATATTTAAATATTGATCTGATTTGTGTGCCTTTGCTTGGGCCCACTGACGAGCCATTAGCAGAACTGGTGCTAATTTTAGCATCTGGGAATGACGCCATTCATTGTTCCTTCCTCTAGATTCAGAAGGTGCAGTCGTGCTGCTCACATGCAGATATTTCATATCTAAATCATTAACACTACAGGTTCCAGATCAGGTCGTCAGGTCTCTACCTCCCTTTGGTGAAATCTCAACACCACGCAAACATTAAAATTACAAACATTACAAGAAACTTAAATGCTTTTATTTCAGAGAACAAATTGAGACAGAAATAAAATGAAAAAGTGGATGTTTTTGTCCACTCTGACTCTTTTTAAATAGTCTTTAATATTACTGTGGTTGTTTTAAAGAACTTAAAGACCAAGAAATAACCTTGGAAACACTGGAAACTGAACATGAAGCTGTTGGTGCAGCCAGTTGGCCACCTTCAGACTTAAGCCTTCTCCTCTGTGGGGTTGTTAGAGGTGAACTCAGGGTGCATTTGAGCAAACAAAGCTGGCCCGATCAGAGCAAAAGCAGGCCGATGAGCCGACACTCACAGCTCCACTGCTGAGCTCTGCAGACAAGACTGTCCCCTGAGCTCCCACCCACCCAGTCTGGCCTTCAGCTGCTCAAAAAAAAAAAAACGCACGCACACACAGGACGCAAAATAAGAGCACATCAACATCCACACGATTGGTTTGTGATGGAGATGTTGAGGACCCGGCTCCCTCAGGAACACGTCCACCACTCCTCTTTTTCTGCTCTCTCCAGGTCCTTCCTAGGCCTTGATCTCAGGGGGAGAGTTGCACAGCGGCTCAGCGTTGTCTGTGGCCAGGTCCTCTGATCAACAAGACACATCACACATGTCACAAAGGTCAGCACACAGCTGGAGGGGATCAACAGGCCACGGTTTGTTTCAACTTCAAGTCAAATTGGTTTGCAAGTGCAACTGTTTTAGCCTCAGCTGTAGTCTGGAATGTTATCTGCAGGGGGACAGTTCAGGTCCATCATGACGAGGCCACGAAAGATCAGCGTGCACATGAAGTCAAGACTTCAGAAGCTCTTACCAGGTAAGATACACTTCCACAAGCCATAGGTTTTTCCCACAGCGGTCTGCCACAGTCGGAGCGTCCCATCCTCAGAGCCGCTGGCATAGAGCTCACCATCCGGGCTAAAGCGAACACAGTGCACCGGGCCAAAGTGGCCCTTGTAGGACTCTGGAGGGAAACACACATCTGTTAGACTGCAGAGGGGAAGCTGGTGCCCATCAGCCCACCTCCAGTGCTTTTTTACAGTGCTCATGTTGGAATTTGTGAACATAAAGTAGCACAACCATTGACACTTAAAGGGATGGGTTCAGCCAAAGGATCTTTAATTTATTGGCAACCGAAAAACTGATGTAAAACATAAAAATCCCATTGGTTTCTCACCCAATTCCTCCTTGTTGCTGTAGTCAAACTTGTACAGTTTGAAATCCTCTCCTCCAGCAACAAAGAAGTCCTTCTCTGGGTGGAGGGAGGCTGAGTTAATGGGAGCCGGGGCATCCACAGATTTGATCAGGTCTAGGCTGGAAGATGGACACGATCACTTTAATGAGCAAAGTGATACTCTGATATTAACAAGACAAAACGACAGATGAGCAGCCTTCAGCGAAGCTAACGCTCCACCTTCACCCATCAAGGAACCTGAAATAAGTCCTGTTATTGGCGAGCTCAAAACAAGGTGGAACAGCGTCTCTGCTGGCCCTTGAAGCAGAAAGAAGAAGTCTCTCTTCTAAAAGGAGAACAGTGAAATCAGTGGACCTCAGAGCATTGTAGAACGCAATGGTCTTCCCGTAGGTGATGACAAGAACCTCTCCATCAGCCACGTACTCCATGCTGCTCACCGACGTATCAAAGGATAGTCTTTTCACTTCCTCCATTGAGCACCTGTCCCACAGCCTGGACAGACAGACAGACAGACGATGAGTCCTGTGTGTGCATTTTTTGTTATTTTTTTTGGGGGGGGGGGGGTTCTGTTAAAATGTGTGTATGATAAATTGTATGAATCACAAAAGCTGTTGCTATGGCAACCAGTGCGCCGTCTCACCGTATGGTTTTGTCTTCAGCAGCAGACAGGATGTGCTTGTCGCCATTGCACCACAGAGCTTTTTTAATAGCCGACGTATGACCTGCGATCTCCTGAGGAGCTGCACAAGACAGTGATTTAAGGAGAGAACCAAAGCAGGAGCGTTCTACCCTAGACTGACGCCAACGCCATCGTCACCTGCATCAGTGCTGCTGAGGTCGTAGATACGGAGCAGCTTGTCGTTGCCTCCGGTCAGGAGACAGTTGCTGTCCTGTGGGGAGAAACAAAGAGCTTCAGGAAGGTTCCACCAGCACACAGAGGCTCACGTAGAAGCCCCACTGACCTGAGTGAAGGTGACGGTCTTCACGATGTGTTTGTGTGCCAGCGTGAGAACCTCGTCTCCGCTCAGGGCGTCCCACACCTTCCTGAAAGACACAGGCCAGGCGTTAGGCAGCAGCAAGCGTGTTCAGGCTGTTGTTCAGCTCCCAGGAGCCGCCAGCAGGCAGCTCCGGGCAGGATTTAAGGGCCCGAGTGAAGCTGACGCCTCCCAGCTGAAAAGATAACCAGGCTTCACAACCAGCCAAGAAAAAGGGGAAGGTATGAGGGAGGTCATTCTGAAAAATACTCCAATGAAGAAGATTTCATGTTAGGACATCAACATTTTAAGAATACAGACATAAACAGAAAATAACAATGCATAAGCAACTTGACTGGACACACACCTGTGCTGCTACTGGGACTGCCAACATTTGGTCACATCAATTAACAATAAAGATGAATTCAAGATTAAAAATAACGCTAGTCAGTAATCGTCTAATAATGCTGTTGTCAGGTAGGACAGACAGATAGACAGGTGCGCCAGCTTCCTACCCACTGATTTAAACTGCATCTGTGAAGGGGGGGGGGTTCTTTCATGGACCCTGCTCATCCAGCTGGACTCTCTCCTGAAGTTAGCTGGGACCCCACGAGGGAAAAGTCACTAGAGGCGGATGAATGCTTCCATCCAGGTTCACAGCACTCTTCCAACATCTTGCGTATCCTTATGAACATAAGAATGGAGGTAGAGCAGCTGAGAAGCCCGCGCACTCACGCTGTGAAGTCGGCCGCTGCGGTGGCAGCTTTGGTGGCGTCCCTGTTCAGAGTGGCTCCCCAGACAGCACCTTTGTGACCAAGAAACGTGCCGATCCAGTCCCCTGTGTCTCCCTGGCGCAACATGGGCTTGCCATCTGCGAAGAACAAGCACAGTCACATCTTCATTACAGGCACTCTCACATCCTGGAGCGGGTCCCGGTCCGAAGCGGCTAAAGCCATCGTTTCTGTGGAGATGGACGGTTTGCTCACCCTTGCAGGCGCTGATGAGGAAGTAGCCGTAGGGAGTGATCCCACTAAAAGCCAGGTCCACCACCGGCCGAGTGTGGCCGGAGCATGTCAGCGGAGTTTGTCTCATTGCCATAGTCTCCCAGTTGGCCTGGAAATGGGTCACACGATGCCAGGGAACTGCGGAGCTAACAGTGCTACCAAGACAGATGGGTAAGCTAGGGGGCTAATCAAATCCCTACTGGTCGGCGGTGCGCTTCGTGCTTTAGGCTGAAAAGTAGTGCCTGCTGGCTGGTCTGTCACTCACGTCACGACTGTTTTTGGATTGCCAGAATCGGACGACAGCTCTCCCCCACTGATACAAAGGCTTTCGTGCTAATAGCTACAACATTGCAACTAACTAGCAACGTGCGACGCGACGGAACCACAGCGGAGAGAACATACCCTGTCCGCGTTCCCCCGCCCACAGCAGGGACGTCACTTCCTCTTTCCGGTTCCCAACATAAAGCACCCGTCGGAAGTAAACACTAACTTCAAATATAAAAGCACGTTTACTTGCGTTTAATGTAATTTTGTGTACGCATATGAATTATTGAGGATTTAAACTCAATGTCTTTAATATCAAGGATGAGCTTCTAGTTTTCATTCAAATGATCAGAGATGGTGTCGAATCTTAAACTGCTCATTCGTGCAATTGTTTATTTTTTATTATACTCGTTTCTTTTGCCATACATTCACAATTTCCCGTTTTTTTGATGACTCTGAAGAGTCAAAACCTTCGTCTTTTCATTCGTCAGTCACACCTCAAGTGAATAAATATTGGCCGTCGCTTTTTTAGGGTTGATATCTTGATTAAAGGAGCCTTTCCGGTGGAGCCTGGGGACGTCTAACACGTTCCCCAGCCGATGAGATGACGGTCTTCAGGGCGCATGTCAGTACCGCTCCTTCTCTGGCCGCTCTCCGACCTGTGCGCATCTGCTCCGAGGAAGCCAGTATGCCTTGCTCCGCGGCACCAGGCAGCAGTGGCGCCCCGACACCGGTGAATAAGCAAAAATGCAGAGCGGAGGGAGGGGAGAGGATGCGTAAGACGAGCCGCTGCATCACCAGGCTGCGGCCGAGGGTGCTGCCAGTGGTCCAGTAATGGGACGGCTTCTATTGTTTCCTGAGGTCCTTTGTTCTGACCGTCGGCTCTGAAGCTGCGCTGAGAATCCTCGGGGGTGCTGCGGGGCTGTCGTCTAGTTCTCCCCCGCCCCTCCATCGGGAGGACAGGACAGGACAGGACAGGACAGGGGATGATGGCCGCAGGTGGAGCCGGATGCGTGGAAACGGCGCAGCACTGCCGCGCTGAGGTGGAGCGTCTGAGCCGGGAGCTGGTGGAGGCCAACCGAGAGAAGATCCGAGCGGCGGAGTGTGGGCTGGTGGTCCTGGAGGAGAACCAGAGGCTCAAACAGCAGTGCGGAGAACTGGAGGCCGAGCAGGAGGTGCTTCGGCTGGAGCTTGAACAGCTGCAGGAGGTAAGGTCCGCTCCTCCAAGAAGGAGCTGAGTCATCTCCAGCATGGGCTAACTCATGGTTAGGGCTAGGGGACTGGGGTGCCCATGGCTCACATCTTTTACATTATAAATCACTTTTATAAGAATATGCAAGGATGGAGGCTATAATGATGGAATAAGTACTCTGGATAGTCCTCTACATAATGACCTAAATACCTCCAACATAATAAACGCAGTCACATGAAAAATACTCGGCATGCTTTGATTATAGTAATCAAATTACAAAACACAAGTATCACATTTTCAATTAGCTTTACTGATAAACTAAAACACAGCAGGACTTTATACGCTCAACTCTTAATAACTTAGTTACTATTTCATTTCACTTCTTAGCATATTGAATTGGGTCAAAGCACATTCATTAACACGGGTGCGTTAAGCATCAGAACGATGGAGAAATTTCAGCTCAGTCCCGAAGTTACACAACAGACAAAGAAGACAGTCGAACCTCACATCTCCAAATCCTGCAATAGACAATTACATAAGCGACCATGTCAAAACAACCCCAAAACAGACAGACAGACGCCATGATAACAAAACCCTTTGACACCCAGAATTCAGATTAATGGCGTTAGATGAAGAGCAGATATTTAAGTACATGTGAGTCATTTTAAGAGTGAGCTTGAAATTTCAACATTTCCTATTTTCTTTTGTTCAAGTTACTGTAAATCCATCATTGACTGACGCCACAGGGAGAAAAACTAGATTCTAGTCTGACCTCATAAAGAGGTCTTTAAATCATAGCTCTGGTCAGCCATTAGCACTTAGCATTTTCTCCAATTGTAATAATGAGACGATGTGGCGTGTGGCTAATCTCCACATGGATCCTGATAACGAGACATTCTTCTTCTTTGTTAACCCGAGTGGATGGATGAGGGACCGTCATTGGAACAAAGAATCTCCTTTATCTTCTTCTCCGTCCGCTCGTGCCAGCAGGAAGTAAATAAAGGCCTGATCAATACGGCGAGGCTCCAAAGAGAGAGGCTGATCTGACTGTGTCCACCTGAAAGACAATATAGAAGACATTTATTATATTTGTCCACTGAGGCACAACATGGAGGCCTGGAGTGAACGTGCACGGTGAAGAAGAGACGCTTGTGCACTTGGATGCATGTTAGACACGGGCCGGACAACATAACGACCGCATGCTAACTCTGTTCCTCCACTTCCTGTGTTGAGGCAAGAAAAGCGCTGCTGTGGATTCACGCCAGGTGAGATTAAACCTTGAATGGGTCATTTCTTTAAACTTATTGTTGTAGAAATGCCTCTTGTTTGAAGAGATCACAGTTGGGAACCAGCAGCAGACCTGACCTGTCTTCTTTGTGAGACACACGGGGCCACGGAGAGCAGATCTCATGTGATATAAATAGATTCTTCTATCAATGATTTATCCCAGCAGCGTCCGTCCTCCTTCTCATTCAGACTGAAAAACACTAATTTCTTCTCTGTGGGATTAATAAAGTCAAGTCTTGCTCTTCCTCATCCTCATCCTCCTCTTCCTCCTCCTGGCTGAGCTGACCAAAGAGAAGCAAAGCTGAGATCTAAATATAATGACTACAGGACCGCCTACGGACCTCAAACTGAGATATGAAGAAGACCAGCATGAGAGCTCAGGAATGAGAAGAAGCAAAAGCTTCTATGGACACATGCAGATGCTCAAACACACTGACGCTTCCTTACATCCGTGAACATACGTAGACACTTCAGTCACGTGTGTGGATGACTTGGGAATAAACTCCTGGAAGCTGTGAAGGGCTTTTAAATGAATGAAGCCTTGTTCTGGATCAGGGTCAGACTCTAATGTTCATGATGATCAGAGCAGTTCTCTATAACTAGCTTCTTCTCTGTTCCAGGCTTTTGGCCAGGCCTACTCTGTGCAGCGTAAGGTGGCGGAAGATGGGGAGACCAATGAGGAGACACTGTTGCAGGAGTGTGCTTCCAGGGAGACCTACTACAGGGGTCGCCTCCTGGAGCTCCAGGCAGAGATGAAGCACTGCCGGGCCACTGCCTCCAACGCTTTGGCCGACAACGAGCACCTAAGTACTGTTCTGCAGGAGCTAAGAGAGGTACTCTACATGTGCTAGGACTAGGCACCCTTATGTTTAAGGTTAAATTAAAATTGATGAACAACTTTTAGGGCCCGTAAGACATACATGTGCAACTGTAGTCACTGGTGAGCACAGTGCTCCAACATTACTCCTCAGAAGAACCAGTCCCATGAGGATGGAACAAAATGTCCCTCTGGCAGGGAAGTTTGAGTATGAAAAACAAGACAAGAAAAAAGTAGTTTTCAAAACAAGGTTTTTGATTGAGTGAAGCAGCTTCAGCTGAAACAACCAGCTCAACGTGAAGCAAACATCAGACAGGAATGAGCAGGAGGCCTCATCCAAACACAGAATTACTGTGTTTTTGTTCTCTAGCTGAAATAAAAGACTAGACAAATGCATATTTAGTATTTTTGGCCCAACATACTGCATTACCATGAAGTAGGTCTTAATGAGGGTGGATCGAAACAAATCCACGTCTGGGAATATTCTACATGCTAACCCTGCCCCAGACTTTAATATTCCCTTCCCATAGTGTGTGCTCGTGTTTCTGAGCTTTTGGTTACAGCAGCTCCATCTGAACTGTCTCAGCAGAGTAAGGAGATGTTGGAGCTGCAGCGCTGCCGGATGAGGGAGGAGATCCGAGAGTACAAAGAACGAGAGTCCCGGCTCCTTCAGGACTACACTGAGCTGGAGGAAGAGAACATCTCCTTACAGAAACTGGTATCAACCCTCAAACAGAACCAGGTACAGATAAGTGAGCCCATTCAGCTGTTGAAACATACATGACTCAACAAAGTCCTCTTCCTGCCCCTCTAGGTGGAGTTTGAGGGCCTGAAGCACGAGCTCAAAGTCCTGGAGGAGGAAACAGAAGTCCTGAACTGTCAGCTCCAGGATGCAGTGCGTTTGAAGGACATCTCATATGGTCAGCTGGAGGAGGCGCTGGAGTCTCTGAAGAGTGAGCGTGAGCAGAAGAACCACCTGCGCCGAGAGCTGGTCAACCATCTGAACATGTGCGATGTAGCGTACACTGGTAGCGCTCACCTGAAATTCACCTCGGCCCCACCCAGTGGCAGTGCCACCCCGACCGCGCTGCAGTCCCCGAATGCTGAGGAGCCACTGAGGTGAACGTCGCCCCCTGTTGGAGGACAAGTCATATTTAATCATAATGTCGCCACAGCTGAATGTCTGCTAGTCTTTACATCAGTGGTGTGGTCCACTAAAGCTGCCTGTTTGTGGTGTTATGATGACCACATATTTATCAGCCAAACAGCTGTTCTAAAGCCTGTGGTTTACTTTGCTGTTAGGTATAACGGCCACTTTCAGGATGGTCCTGGATCAGCTTCAGGACCGATATCCCGGACTAACGGAGAGTACCAAGGGCCAGGTTGGACAGGTGAGGGCAACATCAAATCAGACCTCTTCAGTGAGATGAACCTGCCGGAGATCCAGAAACTCAAGCAACAGCTGGTGACAGTGAGTTTTTCAGTCTTTCCAGTTGAAAAAATGTTGACTAGCTCAACCGCTACTGAGGGATCCAAGACTGCTCATGAAACATTCTGATAATAAGGAACTAACCCCTACCCCTAACCCAAACCCTACCTCTACTCCTACCCCAACCCGTACTCCTAACCCAACCCCAACCCCTACCCTGACTAAAATGTGATCAGCAGCACAAGGTCTACATGGAGTCTGAAGAAAAAGAAGAATCCTTTGTTTTCTCCACAGACAGGGCTGATTATAACACTCACTGCTTCACTTGATGTTGTCAACATAAAGTTATCATCATCATCAAACTCCTAGATTATGAGAATTGTTCTGAGACTGTTCATTTCCTAAATGTCTTACTTCTTCTTCCTATTTTTTACTCTTATTGACAAGCCAACTAGAGTGACCTGTGAAACAGCCACTGGCAGCCAAAACATTTTATCTCATACCTTTGATTAGCCAGTAAACTTTCTTTTATTTCATATCACTGTAACAAAAGTTTCAAACAGAAGGTTCCAAATGTCAGAACAAGTTTCTGCAAGTTTAACAAAGATAACATCAAAAAAGCTTTCCAGGAATGGTTGAAAAGGTAAATCGGGATGAGGTTTATGACACCAATGAAAAAAATCATCTTTTATTCATCTGTTGTAGACGTAAGAAATGAGAGCCGTCCACTTTTGAGCCTCAAAATTGATATTTATATTTATTATTAGTGAACTATTGAAAAGGAAAAGGTGCCTGCAAAGTTCCTATCCAAGTTTAGGGATGAGCAGTGCAGACTCTCCATTAGGTCTGACCATCTAATAATCCCACAGAGACTATTTATTGGTCTGTCATTCTGAATGTCCTACAGTGAACAAAGTGATCACCATTATTGTAAATCCCAATATTCAGCAGCAAGTCAGGATGAAATTAAGGTTAAGCTGTGAAAGGATGCACGTCTGTTCTTTGGCAAACCTGTGATCCTGTGATGCAGCAAAGGTCTGATCTCTCTTTGAGGAATGTGAACCCAGGGTTTTTAACAACTACACACCCATTTCTATTATTGTGTGCCCCAATGATCCTGGGAGGTAAATTGTCAAGGGCTGTTATGCCCCTGATAGGGTCTCCCATGGCATGGTCTTAGGTGACGGGCCAGACCAAAGGTGTTTCATCTACCCACCATGACAACAAACATAACAGCAAGGATGTTTACGTCACCTGGATTGCCGTTAACCCACTCTGGAACCAGGTCTGGGGTTGGGGCTTATAGGCAAGCTCCTGGTGGCCAGGCCTCCGCCCACGGGACCTGACCGAGCTCAGCCCAAAATGGCGACGCGGGTCCACCTTCCAGTAAGCTCACCACCTGCAGGAAGATCTATGAGGGGCTGGTGCAATGTGGTTTGGGTGCCAGTTGTGGCTGGGGGCCACGACGACTCAATTCTCAGATCAAAACTGTGGCTATAGGGCTAAAAGGGAGAAAGTTGGACAGACCGAGCAGACCCAAATGCATTAAGAAGTTCTTTTGGGAATATCTGGCTGAGCTCTCTGTCAGGGAGGTCCTCAAGTCCCACCTCTGGAAGAGCTTCTCCCAGATTCCGAGGGAGGCTAGGGACATTGAGTCAGCGTTGAGCATGTTCTCTGCCTCCATTGTTAACATGGCAGCTTTAAGCTGTGGACGCACGGTCTCTGGTGCCATTCGTGGCAGAAAACCCATAGCCGGGTAGTGGGCACCTGGTTGTGGACACTGTGCACTGTCCTGGAGACAGAAATACTTCGAGGAGCTCCTCAATCCCATTGATACACCTTCCACCGAGGAAGCAGAGGCGGGGGACTCTGAGGTGGACTCCATCATCCTCCATCGGTGACAAAGCGTTGGGGATAGATGAGATCCACCTCGAATACCTGGCTGTTGTAGGGCTGCCTTGGTTGACACGCCTGTGCAGCATCATGTGGCATTTCGGAACGGTGCCTCTGGAGTGGCAAATCAAGGGAGACTGGACGGTGTGTTCCGACTATAGGGGGAATCACACCTTTAGCCTCAGAGGGAAGGTCTACTTCAGTGTACTAGAGAGGAGAATTCAGCTGATTGTCGGACCATGGTTTCAGGAGGAACAATGTCTTTTTCATCCTGGCAGTGGAAAACTGGATTAGCCTCCAAATACCCTCCACAGGGTGTTTGAAGGTTATGGGAGTTTGTTCAACCAGACACCATGTGTTTTATTGATCTGGAAAAAGCATTGGACTGTGTCCCCAACAGGTATCCTGTGACGGGGGGTGCTCCACAAGTATGGGGACTGGGGCCCTCTGCTAAGGGCCATTCGATCTCTGTACGATTGAAGCAGGAGCTGTGTTTGGATTGCCGTCAGTAAGTCAGACCCATTTCCGGTGTATGTTGGACTTCGGCAGGGCTGCCCTTTGTATAATATTTATGGACAGAATATGTAGGCCAAGCCAGGGGCCGGAGGGAATTCAGTTTGGGACCCGCAGGATTTCATAGCTATATATTCATAGATATAAAACTATATTTAATGATACAAATAACTCTTTGTATCATTAAATCTAGTTTTTGTGTTTAATCATTGTGCATATGAATAAAAGAAAAAAACATATTTTTTTGCACAGGTAGAGTGTGAGAACGCAGCTCTGATGACCAGCCTGCAGGAGTCCCAGACTCAGCTCCATCATACCCAGGGGGCCTTAAATGAGCAACATGAGAAGATGCTTCTCCTCAGCAAGAAAAGCATCACCCTTCACCGTTCGCAGCAAAAAACAACCCATTCAAACCAGGAAGCTCAAACCAGTCCCACCTCTCAGCTTCACAATGAGGCTCTGCGGCAGCTGGGCCAGGGTGAAGAGGAGCAGTCTGGGGAGCATGGAGGAACGGGTGAGGGAGAGACTTTCAGCAAAAGTCAGATATTTTCTTACCAGAATCCAAGTTTGGAGATTCTGCAATGCAAGTACCGTGTGGCTGTGACAGAGGTGGTGGAGCTGAAGGCAGAAGTGAAAGCCCTCAAAGATAGACTGGCCGAGTGTGCAGAAAGAGCAGGAGATGATAAACCCAGGCCCACTGATCAGCTTGAAAAGCTGAGGAGGAAGCTTTCCTCATTGGAGCAGAGCTATCAAGAGGCCCAGCAGAAGGTAACCCCATTCTTCTGACTGTGACTGACTCAACAGAAGGTAGTTGAAGAGTCAAAGCATGTCCTCCTTCTCGTAGATATCCAACCAGGAATCAGAGCTACACAAAGCTCTGGCCATAAGTGGGGAGAGCCAGGTGGCCTTGAATGCAGCTCAGGACGAGCTGGTGATGCTGAGCGAGGAGCTCGCGCAGCTGTACCATCACGTCTGTCTGTGCAACAATGAAACACCCAACCGGGTGATGCTGGACTACTACAGGTCTGTTTGCTCCAGAGGTGTTCAGCTCTTAAGATGGCCACCATCTTACAGTTGTTTACTCTCGATTCAGTACATAGTTTTACTTTATCAGCTCTTTAAGATCCTAAAAACCCAAAACAACAAAAACAAGCTTGTTCTGCGATTGATGTTGTCCTCACTCAACTTTTGGTTCCCTTCAGACAGGGCAGGGGACTCAGGGGCCTCAATGCCAGTCTTAAAGCGATGTCATCAGACAGCAGCAGAATTCTTCTCACACCACGCCTTGCCAGGCGACTGGCCACAGCCTCCTCAACACTCTCTGCTCCTGAGGAGTCACAGGACTCCCCATCCAAGGAGAGCTTATCTGGGGATGGAGGAAGAGAGGAGAAGGAGGTGGACAGGGATGTTCACCACACGCCGTGTACACCACCACCCAGCTCACCCAGCATTAGCGCCTCCTCCTCCTCCTCCTCATCGTCATCTCCTGCCCTGGAACCAGCTGGCGAGCTCCGCAGGGAGCCCATGAACATCTACAATCTCAATGCAATCATCAGAGACCAGGTAGAGTTCTTGAAATGCTTGCGCCTACTTCCTCTGATTATCATCTCTGCCAGGGGAACACACCTCTGAAGAGTTGACGTGGTTGTGGATAAAACCTATTTTGTCCTCTTATTTGTTCATGTCTTACTCCCCAGGTGAAGCACCTCCAGCGGGCTGTGGACAGGTCTCTGCAGCTCTCCAGACAGAGAGCTGCAGCCAGGGAACTGGCCCCTCTCCTAGACCGGGATAAAGAAAGCTGCATGGAGGAAATGATGAAACTCAAGGCTGTGCTCAGCACAAAGACAGAGCAGATAGCGACCCTCAGACTGGTGCTGAAGGCTAACAAACAGGTGAGCCCAGACCTGCATTTGATTGAAGTTGGAAGGGAGAAACAACACACTCGGTTATCTCTATGTGTGTTTTCTTGTAGGCAGCAGAGGGCGCTCTGGCCAACCTGAAGAGCAAGTACGAGGCAGAGAAATCCATGGTGACCGACACCATGAAGAAACTCAGGAACGAGCTGAAGGACCTAAAGGAGGACGCTGCCACCTTCTCCTCTGTGCGGGCCATGTTTGCAACTAGGTCAGCAATAAACAGGGTTGGGTTCTACAGAAAGTCATGTGACTGCTGAACTAAGTCAGCCAAACACAAGGCAACTGTGCTCGGTTCTAAATAAGATGAAATCTATCTTTGAGGTCACCTCTGTGCTGGCACCCAGTTGAGTCTACGTTTTCCCTCCCTCAGGTGTGACGAATATGTGATCCAGCTGGATGAAATGCAGAGGCAGCTGGCTGCTGCCGAGGACGAGAAGAAGACGCTGAACTCCCTCCTGCGCATGGCTATCCAGCAGAAACTGGCCCTCACCCAGCGCCTGGAGGACCTGGCTTTCGATCAAGAGCTGACCAGCCATAGCCATGGGGTTAGACTGAATCGCAGGAAGACCAGCAACCCCAAAATCAATCCTGCAGCTTGCACCCAGGTGTCCAATTTAGACTCAGCTGGCCTTTCCTCTTCAGGCCTTACTGCTCCTGCACCAAAGGTTCCTGCTGATCCTGCAGCATCCATTAGCCCAGCTGATGTGGTTTCATCTGCTGTCACTGTCGTCTCCCCTACTTCACACACATGCCATCCTTCCTCACCACTGAATACCTCTTCAGGTGGTGCAGCTGCACCGGAGAAATCACCGCTACCGGGGACCCCCTCCTCCTATTTCTCAAGTGAAACACCATCTACACCTCCTCCAAGGGAGTGTCACTCTCAGTGGAGTTTGGGGATGAGGACACATGCGGTTGACTCCAACCTGTCTCAAGTGCCCCTACATAGCAGTGGCCTGTTGCGGCACTACAGCCCAGACTCATACGCCTCTCACACATCCACCACCCCAAGACAAAGTCAACCAGGATCGGCTCCTTCCTCTCCATATCGGTCCCCTCTTCAGGGTGTCAGACGATTGACATGGAGCCTCTCGCCCAGAAACCGCCCCGTGTCCACCTTGGCTCGTCCTTCTGGCTTAAACACTCCTCTCTCCTCCCCTTCTTACCCCTCCACCTACTACAGCTCCTCTTCTGGTTTTGCGTCATCTAGCTCCTACCTCAGCCCCAGCACCTCCAGCTCCTATGGCCACTCTTCTCATTACACGCCGCTCTATCCTAGATATTACAGCTCCTACCGTCCTCAGCACTGATGCCTTGCTGGAAGCCCCGGACTGCAGCTCCCATCGTCTCTTCTTTGGTCAGAGGGGGAGTTTGGGCTGACAGAGAAGAGGGCAGATTGCTTTCCAGTTTTCCTGTGCCTAAGCTTAGACTGAATGACCAGTGTCCTTGCTCAGGGATGTAGAATTAGCCGGCCTGACGGCTCCAAAGGAGCTACCACTGAATTTTTCACAATTCTTTTTAGTCTCTTGAGACACACTAGTGTAATGATTAGCCACCATTTACTGGACATGTGATGCACCTTTTCTTGACTACGAAAGGTCTTAACCCCTTAAACGTCTATATTCAGCATAAAACCAACTGCAACTTACCCAAGTGGTACCGAGCACCTTAATATGAAGCATATGTAGGGTAGAGCTCAGTTTGTACAGACGTCTCACGCTTTTGTGTGGACAGAACTCAAATCTTACAAATCATGTCAATATTTTTCTGACAGGACCGACAACATGGTGGAAAAGAAACGGGAAAAAAACCTCAGGTTCCTCAACAGCTTCTCTCCTCTTTTTTCCGAGTTCTTTGTAATATCTTTTTACTAACGAGTTCTGATCACAGCTCAGTTCAGTAGAAGGTAAACAGGTGAACAGTAGGGGGCGGGACCCTTTTATGAGAAGAGGGGGGTGAACAGGGGAGACGTCTGCCGGGTACAAACACTTCCTTCTCCTATTAGTTTCACACCTACTTGTTTAAATGGATGTGATTAAGGTTTTTATATGCTGCATATAAAGAATGCAAGTACACGAACATTTCAGTTTCATGTCACATCATTTCTGTTGTAACACCTGTTATTACAAAGCCATTCCAGAGTAGAGCGGTATTACTACCATGCTGTCCTGAGCGGCTGCTCCAGCCGCCTGTCCACGAATGCAAAGGTTCCATCCCTTCGTACGTTGGTGTTTTAATCTGTGAAGAACATCATTTGTGACGACCGATTGTAGTCATTTATTAGGATTAAAAGATTAAAAACTCCTGGATCACATGTGTGAAGCAAGAGCCTTGGTTGTCCTTTGTTTCTATGTGTCATTCCTCAGGGGCTGGAACCTCAGACCATCATGGAACCTCCACCGTGTTGAACTCTGGCTGCCACATTATTCTCCTCTTTTCTGAGGACATAACCCCACGGTGCTGATGGAAGAGGTCAAAGTTTTAATCCTAATTTAGCATTAGAACATGAAATTCAAGATTCAAGATGTACTTTATTCATCCCCGTAGGGAAATTGAATTGTAGTAGCAGCCTAACGTGGATCAATATAACTGTAGACTAGGTTTTGTATTTACAAAGTACAGAAACAGAATAAATAAATACAAATAAGATTAGAACGCATATATACAGCACATATTATAAGCATATATATAAATATATACATATAAGAATATATACATAAATATAGAAGAAAAAAAATTACAACATAAACATTAAACAATTATTGTTGTTGAGTGGGTTTGGATGAATTATAGAGTTTAATGGCGGACGGCAGGAAGGACTTCCTGTAGCGTTCCTTAGAGCAGCGAGGCTGCAGGAGTCTGTTGCTGACGCTGCTTCTCAGTTTGTCCACTGTGTTATGGAGGGGGTGGGAGGGATTGTCCATGATTGTCCGCAATTTCAACACCATCCTGTCCCTCACCACCTCGTCCAAATTTGCAAGATTTCAGCCAACAACAGACCCTGCCTTTTTAATGAGTTTGTTGAGTCTGTTGGCATCATGAAATGTTTCCAAAGTTAATAATGTTCAGTTAAATACACATGAAATCTGTCAGGAACCAGATAAGAACCCAAATGCGACACACGAGTCTGGCTGAACACCGCTTTATTGTCAGAAACAGACAACAGACAGGATTCTCTGGGGATCGAGCAGAACAGAACAGTCCGGGACAGGCAAGGTCGAGATCAGGCAGACAGTTTACTGGGGAGCAGGCAAAACAGAATAGTCAGGAAGAGGCAAGGTCGGAACCGGGCAGGCAGCCAAACAGGAAAACGCTGGAAAGTCATCTGAACGCGAATAACGATCTGGCAGGGAGCAGGTGTGCCTCCAGGGATTAAGAAGGGGGCTCATTAGTGTCCTGATGCACAACAGGTGCGCGGGGTGAAGCAACTCACAGGCATGATTTCCCGCAGCTGTGACAGAAATCATTTGTTGTCAGGTTTGAAATTCGAAGATAATGAAACTTTAATGATCAGCTGACTGACCAGAGCAAAGCTACCTGAGGCCTGTGGGACAAGGTTCTAGGACAAGGGTGTCAAACTCATTTTGGTCTGGGGGCCGAATACAGCTTAATCTGATCTCAAGTGGGCCGGGCCAGTAAACTCATTGCAAAATTACATAGAACTAACAATAAGCCCACTTTTTTCTTTCTATTCTTTCTTCATTCACACCATTCCAGGAGACCCAGTGACTCACCACCATGTGATCCAGCAGACAAAGGGGAGACACCTCAACAGAAACTAGGTGAACGACCCGACCAACGACCCTGCCAACGACTGTCAGGTGACCACCCAGATCATTAACATGCCAATGGTCCACAGGGGCTATATATTTTCAAGCTCTCTCCCCAGCGATTTCAGAACTGAAGAAGCCTTCTGGATAGAAGGCGAAACGTCTTCAAGAGAAGAAACCCAGTCCAGTTGACATAGAAAACTACCTTGGATATTCTTTCTTTCTTATTAGTCACTAATACTAATAATTAGTGCAAAGAAGAAGTCAATTATAAAAAATCTTTATTAAATGAATTTTGCTTTTACTAAATACATTATGAACAACCTAAGAACTTAAAAAAGTATGTGCAATTTTAACAACACTTTTACTTAGTAACTAAGTAAGTCTTAGTTTAACATTTATTTAAGTAACAATGTTGCAAAACATTTAGTCACAGCCTTGTGGAACTTAAAAACACTGGGCCAGATTCACGAAGCGTTCTTACGAACAAATTTGTTCTTAATTCCCACTTACGAACAGTTGACGAAGATTGTGGCATTCACCAATTTCTTCTTATCCTGGATTTATTCGTAGGTAAGAACAAATCCTACGAACACTCAGGAGTACTCTTGCGCACATTTCAGTGCCGACATGTTGGCATGGTTGTGTTTTCTTCTCTTGTGCAGTTCAATAAAATTCAATATTACAATGATAATTCTGTCATATTTATTTATTTCCTATTTTTGGTGATTTACGGAGAATTTTAAAATTACGTAAATGTGCCAATGACTTAACATTAATCAACCAAATTGGAAACCATGCCAAAACTGTCTTTTTATTTGATTTTATCTTGATTTATTTTATTAGGGGATCGAGGATATGCCCTGGTTGTTGACACCACTGACCAACCCTCAGACTCCACAGGAGTTTTATTCAATCAGATGCATGCGCGCAGTCGCTCCACCATTGAACGCACCATCGGCACGTTAAAGGGGCGCTGGATGTGTTTGGACACTGAGCCACAACCCCGTGAGGATGTGCGTCCTGACGCAATGATGGGGCCAGACTGCAGGCACGCGGTTCACGTTCGAGCGCGATTAATTGCCCGTTTGTGAATAAAATGCATTATTGTCACAATCCGAGCACAGCTTTTACACGTTTATTTTTTTTTTTACATTCTTTTTTTTACATTCTCGTTGATTTCTTTAAGCGTGTTGGCTATAGTCATCAGGGTTGAGGCAATTTTATCAAGCGTGTTAGCCATCCTTTCTTGATTGTTCAACACGGCGTCAGAAATCAGGCGTGGAGAGGCAAGCTTTGGGCATTTCGCTTTGGGCATTTGGCTGCTTTTTGCTCTGTCTACAGGGTCCTGCTGCAGTTCCTTTTATGGGCATTAGTGGGCGGTGACCTATGCTAATCGTATGTTAATTAGACTCACCTGGCACGCGCTTTCAACTTACGAACAGATGGCATTCATCAATCTAAGAACACAGCTGCGAACAATTCTGGGGCTTACGAACGCGTTGATGAATCCGACGTAGGGTTTTCTTAAAAAACTTCTTAAGGACAACTTAAGAAAGAATCTAAGAAGATTCGTAAGAACATATTGGTGAATCGGGCCCACTGTTTTTTCAACATCTTGAAAGCAATTTGAACAAATGAATAACTTTCAGAGCAATTACTCATCTTGCTTAGTATTTGCCCCTGAAACTTGGCGTCGTTTACCCTGCACAAGTGCATCAATATTAGGCATCATGTCCTGAGAAGCAGCCAATTTCAGAATCTCATTTAAGTGCTTATGTGTGAGCTTTGAGCGCAGCGTCATTTTATTAATATTCATTAGTGAGAAAACTTGGTCACAACTATAGATTGTCCCAAACATGGACAAGATTTTCGCAGCCAGTGCTGAGTTTCATAATGGCGCCGAATATTGGGCCAGATTCACCAATATGTTCTTAAGAATCTTCTTAGATTCTTTCTTAAGTTGTTATTAAGAAGTTTTTTAAGAAAACCCTACGTCGGATTCATCAACGCGTTCGTAAGCCCCAGAATTGTTCGCAGCTGTGTTCTTAGATTGATGAATGCCATCTGTTCGTAAGTTGAAAGCGCGTGCCAGGTGAGTCTAATTAACATACGATTAGCATAAGTCACCGCCCACTAATGCCCATAAAAGGAACTGCAGCAGGACCCTGTAGACAGAGCAAAAAGCAGCGAAATGCCCAAAGCGAAATGCCCAAAGCTTGCCTCTCCACGCCTGATTACTGACGCCGTGTTGAACAATCAAGAAAGGATGGCTAACACGCTTGATAAAATTGCCTCAACCCTGATGACTATAGCCAACACGCTTAAAGAAATCAACGAGAATGTAAAAAAAAGAAGAATGTAAAAAAAATAAACGTGTAAAAGCTGTGCTCGGATTGTGACAATAATGCATTTTATTCACAAACGGGCAATTAATCGCGCTCGAACGTGAACCGCGTGCCTGCAGTCTGGCCCCATCATTGCGTCAGGACGCACATCCTCACGGGGTCGTGGCTCTGTGTCCAAACACATCCAGCGCCCCTTTAACATGCCGATGGTGCGTTCAATGGTGGAGCGACTGCGCGCATGCATCTGATTGAATAAAACTCCTGTGGAGTCTGAGGGTTGGTCAGTGGTGTCAACAACCAGGGCATATCCTCGATCCCCTAATAAAATAAATCAAGATAAAATCAAATAAAAAGACAGTTTTGGCATGGTTTCCAATTTGGTTGATTAATGTTAAGTCATTGGCACATTTACGTAATTTTAAAATTCTCCGTAAATCACCAAAAATAGGAAATAAACAAATAAATAAATAAATATGACAGAATTATCATTGTAATATTGAATTTTATTGAACTGCACAAGAGAAGAAAACACAACCATGCCAACATGTCGGCACTGAAATGTGCGCAAGAGTACTCCTGAGTGTTCGTAGGATTTGTTCTTACCTACGAATAAATCCAGGATAAGAAGAAATTGGTGAATGCCACAATCTTCGTCAACTGTTCGTAAGTGGGACTTAAGAACAAATTTGTTCGTAAGAACGCTTCGTGAATCTGGCCCATTGTATTCTTTAAGGCTTAAAGAATACCTGTCTATCTGGGAAACAACGGAGAACAAGGACTGTACCAGCATCCAATGGAACTGGAAGAAGACGAGGTCATCCAAGCAGAAGGACTGGATTGGACTGAATTAGCATCAATAATTTACATATGTGTTTCTTTAAAAGACTGGGCCAAGGGATAGTTAGGTTGTCAGACTTCATGCCCTGGCAATTGACTGTTATTGTAGGGTTTTGCTAAATACAGTTATTTGCTAAATACAGTTTGAAATTGGCATTTTTCTCCTTAAAGTCTTCATTCAGGGAACACGTGGATCAGCAGTGACACACTTGAGAATATAGCAATCTAACAATCGTCACTATATAGCTCCTTAATATACCATATAGAGCATTATTATATAGATCATTATTATATAGCTCATTCATATACTATGTAGATCGTTACTACATAGATGATATGTCGATCATGACTCATCATTAAGCGTCTTATTCCGATTGTCCCCAACAAGCAGCCGTCTCTCTTCTCTCCTCTCAAAATCACTGTAGTTCCGGTATCTAAACACAATTTCAACCAAACAACACAAATGTTTCCGAGAACATTTCCATCGTTTTGCTGCGACTCAAACTCGTGCGTCCTGCGCCTCGAGCCATCGCGCTGTGCTGCGTTTCTCTGAAGGAGAGTTCTCCACCAAGTCCAACATCATGGCCGTGTCCTCCCCAGGACTGCAGGACTGGGTGGATCCTGGAGTCCTAGGTGAAAATGACATCAGCATCATGTTAGCTATGGAAGACGTCCTGCATCGTCCCAGTGCCGAAGACACTGCACCAAGGAGCTCAACAGCTACGGGCCAGTAGCTCTGACGTCTCATCTGATGAAGATGCTGGAGAGACTCGTCCTCATCCATCTGCACCCGTTGGTGAGCTTCTTCATGGACCTGCTGCAGTTCGCCTACCAGCCCAAGGTCGCGGGTGGTTGATGCCGTCATCTACCTCCTCCACACCTCCCTCACTCACCTGGAGAAGGCTGGAAGCATTGTGAGGATCATGTTTTTTGATTTCTCCAGTGCATTCAACACCATCCAGCCCAGGCTGCTGGGGGACGAACTGGAGGTAGCTGGGGTGGATCACCACCTCACAACATGGATCCTGGACTACCTCACACAAAGACCACAGTTTGTGAGGGTGAAGGGCTCCGAGTCAGATCGGCTTCTCTGAAGCACTGGTGTCCCGCAGGGAACAGTTCTGGCTCCTTTCCTGTTCACCCTCTACACCGCGGACTTCTCATACAGCACATCTTCATGTCACCTCCAGAAGTTCTCTGACGACTCTGCTGCTGTCGGCCTCATCACGGACGGGGACGATACGGAGTACAGAGAACTCATTCAGGACTTTGTGGACTGGAGCCTGTGGAACAACCTCTAGATCAACGCCAATAAAACCAAGGAGCTGGTGGCGGATTTCCGCAGGTGTAACAACCCCCTCACCTGCCCCAGTGAACATCCTGGGAATGGACATCGACGTTGTGAAGTCCTATAAGTACCTGGGTGTTCACCTAAACAATAACCTGGACTGGACACACAACACAGACGCCCTTGTCAAGAAGGGCAACAGCAGACTGTTCCTGCTCAGGAGGCTGAGGTCTTTTGGTGTGCAGGGACCACTCCTGAGGACTTTCTATGACTCTGTGGTGGGATCAGCCATCTTTTATGGGATAGTCTGCTGGTCCAGTAACATCACGCACAGGGACAGGAGGAGATGGACTGGTGAGGAGGGCCAGCTCTGTCCTGGGATGTCCCCTGGACTCGGTGGAGGTGGTGGGAAACGGGAGGATGATGGCTAAGCTGTCATCCATGTTGAACATGTCCCACCCCCTACAGGACACCCTGGCAGCACTGGGCAGCTCCTTCAGTGAGCAGCTGCTCCACCCTCGCTGTGTGAAGGAGAGGTATCGCAGATCTTTCCTGCCGGCTGCTGTCAGACTGCACAATAAACATAACGCCTGCTAGACTAGTAGACAAAAATAAATAACAACTTTTACCACTGGACTCACACAATAACATTACAATTCTTTAATACCATTTCAACCATTTTGCACACTGTATATATTCTGATATGTATATTCTTCAGGTAATCCCCTCTCTGTACTATTTACAGGTATACAAACAGGCTAATTATCCATTTATCTTGGATTATTTTATTATATATTTTCTATTATTTCAATTTTTTGTATTATATATTTATTACTTAGTTCTTTTTCTATCCTTGTATTCCTGACTGTCTTTTCCTCTGTGTGTTTTTGCTGCTGTTGTGCCATAAATTTCCTCGTTGTGGGACAAGTAAAGGAAATCTGAATATGAAACTGAATCTGGAGCGACGCCAGGTTCTCCCAACTCGTACCAGGACACCGGCAGTTTCAGGCTGATCTCAGATCTTCCTCCATGGTCCCCAGCAGGTCCCTTCTAGCTGGTTGGCGATGCTGCTGTATGTCTTCCATTGTGTTTCCTCTGCTCGTTTCTGCATCTGTCCCCCCACCCTGTGGAAGAGGCAGTCCAACCCAGGTGAGTGGGTGGGAGACAGCGGTCAGCGGCGTGCTGCAGCTTCCTGGGAGAACACGGAGTGGCTGATGCTTCAGGTGAAGTAACCAGTTTCTTTCTTCACTTCAGGCCACGGAAGAATTCAAGTGTGACGGAAGAGTTCCGATCAAAGGGTTAATTAATTATGAGGACAAAAGGAGAGAAGGTGGGATCAAAGCAACCTTTGCTTTTATTTAGCTAGCTGCATAGCTCAATGCTGTTGACATGCTGCAGCCCCCTCACCCACACACACACACACACACATTGTTGTCAAAACAGATGTATTGACAATGTTTTCACAGTTTCTGCAGCAACCACGGGAGCTGTTCTCCAAACTCTTCCTTTCCTCATAAGAACCTGAACAGTTCACCTTCACAGAAAGACAAAACCAGCAGAAAATGTTCATATAAGATAAAATCTCACCATTTATAAATTCAAACGGACGCACAAGCAAACACTCACAAATCAAATATAACATTAAAAATTGATGTGAACTTCAAGTCAATATTTATTTTTAGATTTAAAAATCCCCTCCCAATTTTGAACTAGTGGTCAAACTTCAGCAATTTCGAAGAAACCTGAAATTTCCCTCAAGCACACACACACACCAACTTCCTCAGAAGCAGCTAAATGACAACTTCGACAAAGGCTGAGACGAAGACAGAGCAGCACCTGACTGACCTCCGACCCTGACTGACCTCTAGCCGACCCCTGACCCTGATCACAGGACTAAGATAACCGGTCAAAGACCTCCTGCACTCTGATGAAGTGATTAGCATGAATGCAGTGATGCAGGTGTCAGCAGGTCAGACCCTGTTCAGGCTATCGCTACATTCATGCTAATAGCAAACAGACAGACGTTTCCCTTTCATTTCCTTCGGATGTCATATCTTCTTTTTGACTCGGTTAAAGCGCCGAGTAGAAAACAAGGAGACAAAGAGCCAAACGGGTCTTGGCTCAGTTGGATGGCTTCAGGAAGGACTGATGGATCCAAGTCCAGCTGACTCCTCCTCTCACTGTTCCGCTGATCCGACCTCGGCCTCTCTGCAGACTCTTCAGCTCCACAGGAGCCCAGCTGTTGGATTCTTCAAACCGTCCCAACAACAGAAATGCTCACACATTCACCCACTAAGATTGACGTGGATTTGAAATACGCCCCTTTTCTTCTATGGTTTTGTGCTTCTCTCTCTCCCTGGAGGCATCACTGACCTGCTGACCTCTGACCTTATTTTCAATCTATAGCTTCAGTATTTCCGAAACCAACTAGTGTAGTCTGTTCCTCTCTTATTTCTGCCCATCTCTCCATCACCAGGTGGGGGGAGGGGGGGTCTCCACATATGAGCTGGGTCCTGCTCAAGATTTCTTCCTGTTGACCTCAGTCTGACTGGAAGCTCCCCCATCGCTGCTCACAGGTGGGATTTTACGGTGCCAACTGAGTTTCTGGGTCTGGGACCTTGTCTGTGGGGGCCGAGACGCTGTCAGTCCCCCCCGTCCGTCCGTCCACTGCTGCTGTCTCAGAAGCCGGCTGTCAGCACGTCTCACAACTCTCTGCTCACACTCATCCGTGCTCACACACACTCGTGTTGCAGCCATGTCACTGGCCTTGCAAGGCATTAGAAGTCTGCTCCCGCATCAGGGCAACAGCCTTCTTCATCCTGACAGGAGACCTCTCCTCCTGGAGGCTGGACTCAGACTGTTTGAGCCCCCCACTGAGGCACACTGTTCCTATCCAAGTCTTAGGGACGCCTGTCCCTCTACCATCTGATCTGGGCCGGTACTCCTCTGTGGCCCCCTGCCCTTTGACCCCACGCTGTCAGGAGGTGTGGGTCAGAGGTGCAGAGGGATGCGGTGGTGGCTAGCTATTGTTCTCAGCTGTCATGTACTTTAACGCGGCAAAGCCGTAGCGCCGTGACATGTTCTGCTGGAACTCCTCCTTCAGAGTCTTCAGACAAATACGATACTGTTTGTTGGAGCGGAACTTAGTGATATCGAAACTGGGGGCGTGGGGCATGTGGATCATGTAGGCGTTGGGCAAGACCACAAACTCAAACTCCTGCAGACACACAAAGACAGAACACTCATATTCAGCCTCTTCAGTCAGAGTCCCTGGGCTAGAACCTGTACCAGGCTCAGTGATGGACTCACCTGTGCATCCAGCTCCATGATGTGAGCCACTTTGTTCCATCCAAAGCCCACAAAGCGGCGGTCATACTCAGGGCTGTCCCTCCTCACCATGACATAGGGCTCAAAGTCAGCCTCCCACTGCACCCTGTAGGCTGTGGTCGCTGTCCGCCATTTGGCAAAGTTAGTTGGTGCGTGGCCTTTAGTCCACACGTGATACCTGCGAAGACAGGAAGGCGCCACACCCATCAAAAACTAGTCCTGCTGCACTAGACTGCCCCTCCCCCACCCAGTAGCTCAGACCTCACCCTGGTCTTGATCTACCACGAAGCTATCACTAACAGTGTGGAGGCCAAGGTTAAGGTCTCCTGAGACCATCAAGTCACTGTGGTCCCCACCTGCACGTCCCACATAACCAGTGACCCAAAGGCCCTCCCTAATGAAACAGGGGCTTCAGGATGGGGACTGAGCACAACTCAAGGGCCGACAAAGACAACTTGATTACCGACTACTGGTCGGTAGTAATCAAATTTTAGGACCAGGAAACAGCAACTGAACAACATAGAAGGTCCCTCATCTGCTGGGTGTAATCTTCAGGACTTCTTTGAACTGAAACCAGGTCAGGAGGCAGAACTTTTCTCCTCTAAGAACCTCTGTCAGGCCTGGAGTCACATGCCTTCTCCTCAGGTCTGTTGTGCTGCTCACTTGCTTTTGCCATCACATCACCATTGTCTTCTCCCTCATCTATGCTTGGGATTTCCTGTCTGTGGTGTCGTGGTCTTGTCCATGTCCATCCAATCACCATGTCCTTCCACTGCCATCCTCCTTTAGCATTTGTTGGAATGTCAATCGAGTGAATAGATCCACACACTCTGGAACCATCCTCTTACTTCACTTAGTAGGCCAACCATGTCCAAGTAGACAGGCAGTGCTTTCTCCACACAAGAGAGGACTTTGGAGGACAAGACTGGAAGAGAGGACTCTGGAGGAGAGGAGAGGAGGAGAGGACAGAAAGAGAGGACGCTGGAGGAGAGGACAGGAGGAGGCAACCCTGGAGGACAAGACTCTGGAGGACAAGACTCTGGAAGAGACGACTCTGAAGGAGAGGACTGGTGAGCTGTTTAGGGCTCTGGTCTTTGATTAAACCGCCCACAAACCTGAGTACTACCTGATGTTCCACCAAGCAGAGGGACCTGGAAGGAAGGCTGCAACCTACTATTACACCCAGGTAAACAACAAGCGCAAGAGAGAACCAGATCCATTTCCTGACACCAGATCCCACCAGGAGGAGGATGGCTGTGATGGGAAAACTAAGCCCAAAATCATATTTCTACTTTAAAGTCATTCAAACAATGTGGCTCTCAGGGGAGGAGCAATATAATTACATGACTCATCCCAGGGTCAGGAGGGGGACACACAGGTACAAGCTATAGCAGGGGTCACCAACACAGTGCCCGTGGGCACCAAGTCGCCCGCAAGCCTGTTCTAAAAATAGCAAAACTCGCAAGTGAGGTGCGTCTAAGAAAATATTTTCTACCGCTATTTCTTTTAAATCACACCTGCATTTACATAGATTTTACAATGACAATATCTTAAAAATAAATAAAAATATAAATAAAGTGAAGGTGAACTCTGACCTAGTTCAAAGGTCAGTATTGTGCGCATGAAAGAACCTTTGCGCTTTTGGAGAATAAACTCGCAGGCAGTGAAGATGGTGAGTGGAGTGCAATTTTCTACCCCAAAAACATGGCAAAAAGAAGACAGTAAATTCATCATTTTCAAAGTGAATGGGAGGAAGAGTAGTATTTTACTACTGTGAAAGGAAGGTGTGTATGTTGCATTTGTGGGGCGACTGTGATGACGGCGAAGCAGCACAATGTGGAGCGACGCTTCACTACGCGTCATGAAAGCTACAATGCTAATGCTAACTACCCACCGGGAAGCATTCTACAGTCAGAGAAGGCCCATGAGCTAAAAAGTGTGTTTATAAAATGTAACACATTTTGAGCAGAATTGCAGTAGATTTGTTCAGTTAAGATTTATTCAATGTTATTTTTATTTATTTAAATGTTGCATAACTTTTAAAAACATGGTTCATGAATTGTTAAAATGGTTTAGTTTCTTATGGTTGAAAGGGTCTGGTGAAAACTCGACATTTTCTTTCTGATCAAATGTAGAAGTGAACAATTGCTGAGATTAATAATAATAAAGTGTTGAATATTGATCTTTTCTGTTACCCACTCTAAGTTATTGATACACACACACACACACACACAATTTGTTATTTTAGAAGAGTGTGTCAAGCGGTAGCCCTTTCCACGACTCGGTACCCATGACGTAGCTCTTGGTTTCAAAAAGGTTGGTGACCCCTGAGCTATAGACTGCCAGAGGGACAGAGTAACTGGCAGAGGACAGGGCGGAGGCCTGAGAACAGCTTTCCTAAAGTCAGCCAGCAGAAGAGAGGAGGGAATGACCTGAAAGTGAAGAGCGTGCCCATGTCCAGCTGAGACAGCAGCTCAGCCTTGGACTTGGGGTAGGACAGACGGTAGCGCAGAGTCTCAAACGCTGGAACCACCAAAGCTTTCTTGGCATTGGCCATGTCCAGCTGCACCACCGACTTCCTGCAAACATTTGACAGATTTCAAAAGTCTTGTGAAGGTTTTCTGGGAGCCGAGGCCACGGGGGAATGTCTTACCTGAGGTATTCGTAGAGGCCGTACATGGGCAGGAAGTCGATGTCTGACAGAAACATGTATGGAGTGTTGACCTGCTGCATGGCCACATTGCGCAGCAGGTTTACGGGGTAGAACTGACCCTCTTTGTAGACGATGTGGTAGCCAACGTTGCCTCGGCTCATCAGCACGTCGGAGCCTTGAGCGTAGCGGAGGAACTGCTGGGCCTCGGCATCAGACAGGTACAAGGCCAAGCTGATCGGGCCCTCCCAGTGCTTACAAATGGCCTCCAACATCTGAAGCCTGTGCAGCGTGGGACATGGACAACTGTGTGTAGGACTGACAAGAGTCCACAGCTCTAACCACCCCCCCCAACCCTACCTGTCCATGGACAGCTGGGCTACCAGAGTGACGTCAGTGTTGTCTGAGGCTGCTTCATACTCATAGTGCAGGAAATACAGGTGCGTCCTGTGGACAGTGAACCGCTCTCGACGGAACTCGTAGCAGGGGTCGTCCTCATCCAGCTCTGACAGGGTCTTCTGGAGCTGCAGACAGAAAGAACTTCTGCTCTCATGCAACATCTACATCATGAACATATTCTACACTGGGCTCATTACACTTTACAACTGATTAAATGGGTACAGAAGCAAGGAGGAGGAGGAGGAGCTGGTGTGTGGTGTTCCTACAGAGGTTCTGTGGGCCTGGACGAGCCCAGACCTGAGTGACCTTCACCAGCTCAATGATGTTGGACTGTTTAGAAAAGAGTCCTGATGTGGTTGCTGGTGGCACCACCAGATCAAGTCTGACCCCTTTATTATAGTTCGGTCTACCTGTGACGGTTGTATCCAGGTCCTGGATCCATCTGCAAGCTCTGACTCCAACTGCAGTCCACTTCTGGTGAATCTCTTTGTTCCTTGATCCACTCCAGGTTGTGCTTCTATTAGGTACTCTTTGATTTCCTACAACTTCTTCCCTTCCATTGGTCCCTCCATGAAGGTTCTTGGATACAGCCAAGAGCACCAGCTTCTTCAGCAGTGACCGTTGGGGTCTGACCCTCTAGGTTCAGGGTGTCAGTGATCTGGTCCTCTGCATGATAACAGATCCTCCTGAACCAGACTGGGACCATTTAATGGTCGCTAAGCTGGTAATGACCTTCAAGAAGATTGCAATGTTCTGAGTCCCTCAGCTGTAACAATCATCAAGTTGAACTACATCAGGCTTTGTGGAAAGAATCTCCACTCAAGTTTCTCTTTCTGACCTGGACCACCGAACCTTCTCTGATCTTCTCGTGTACTGTGATGCAGGAACAGGTTGTGCTTTGATGCGAGAAGAACGGCATTCAGAACATAAAGTGTGTTTTCTGAGGCCACCTCACCATTCCTATTGTCAACGTTGTGTCTGGACCACCTACATTCTCACTGTTGTGGTCCGTCTCGCTGGGACAACCGAATAGTTCTCGGCGTAACAGGTTCCCGTCGTACTCCAGAAAGGTCAGGTAGAGATTCCGGAAAAACTCAACATGCTTGTTTTTGACGCGCAGCTTCTTTGGAGAGTTCCAGTGGATCACCTGAGCCAAAGAGCCAGAAAGACAGAAGTTGAGGGTCCTACACACAGACACATTTAGCCTAGAATGACCCTGCTGGCTACAACCAGGGACATCCTGGATCTGATCATCATGGAGTGTCTCTGGACCCGAGAGCTCACCTTCAGGTCTGACACGTCCTTGTAACACTTCTCAGAACGGGTGTGGTCAGACAGTTGCACGTTCCAGAAGCACGGCAGCTGATGAACCAGGAACGGGTTCTGTTTGATCACAGCATTGAAGATGTCCTACACACACACACACACACACACACACACACACTCTGTTATCGTCTCAAACAGCATCTGATAGGGGGGACATCACATGGCAGCTGATGTATTTCTTAGATTTAAACGGCACAATATTAAGACTCGATGATGCACCTTCACGTTTTCCAGCGACCCAAGAACAATGGGCCTCATTCCCGAACCGTTCTTACGAACAAATTTGTTCTTAAGTCCCAATTACGAACATTTTACGAAGATTGTGGCATTCACCAATTTCTTCTTATGCTGGATTTATGCGTAGGTGAGAACAAATCCTACGAACACTCAGGAGTACTCTTATGCACATTTCAGTGCCGACATGTTGGCATGGTTGTGTTTTCTTCTCTTGTGCAGTTCAATAAAATATAATATTACAATGATAATTCTGTCATATTTATTTATTTATTTCCTATTTTTTGTGATTTACAGAGAATTTTAAAATTACGTAAATGTGCCAATGACTTAACATTAATCAACCAAATTGGAAACCATGCCAAACCTGTCTTTTTATTTGATTTTATCTTGATTTATTTTATTAGGGGATCGAGGATATGCCCTGGCTCCCTGGTTGTTGACACCACTGACCAACCCTCAGACTCCACAGGAAATTTTATTCAATCAGATGCATGCGCGCAGTCGCTCCACCATTGAACGCACCATCGGCATTTTAAAGGGGCGCTGGATGTGTTTGGACACAGAGCCACAACCCCGTGAGGATGTGTGTCCTGACGCAATGATGGGGCCAGACTGCAGGCACGCGGTTCACGCTCGAGCGCAATTAATTGCCCGACTTATGCTAATCGTATGTTAATTAGACTCACCTGGCACGTGCTCTCAATTTACGAGCAGATGGCATTCATCAATCTAAGAACACAGCTGCGAACAATTCTGAGGCTTACGAACGCATTGATGAATCTGACGTAGGGTTTTCTTAAGGAACTTCTTAAGAACAACTTAAGAAAGAATCTAAGAAGATTCTTAAGAACATATTGGTGAATGAGGCCCAATATTTCTAGTTTGGAAAGAGGAGCAGCCAAAATTACCCTGAGAAAATCCCCTAAGCAATGCTACTGTTGGCTTTAGCAGCAGGCAGCGGCGGTGCCTTCAAACAGACCTGGAGAGTAGCTGCAGAACCATGAAAAGAGGGAGATGAAGGACTTAAGGACTGAAGAAGAGCTGAAGGTCTTCTAAAGCCTTCACACCTCCTGTCCCCTCTGTAACAGTAATGCAGCAACATGAAAGCACCAACGGGAAGAGCTTTGATCATCCTGCTGATCCCGTGTGTCCTACATGTCCTACGTGCACCACGGGTTGATTCATCTCAGTGATGCCAGACAGAACATGTATCACTGCATGAAAACACAAGAGTCTTTCCATCTAATAAAGTCATTCTGGTCTAATGATGTCATCAACCTGGAATGACATGAGCTCTGTCTTTAGGTCCCCTCCTTTCCTTTCCTTTCCTCTCCTCCACTCCTTTTGTCTCCCCTCCTCGTCTCCTCTCCTCCCCTTTTGTCTCCTCTCCTCTCCTCCCCTCTCCTCTCCTCCCCTCTCCTCTCCTCTCTCCCCTCCCCTCCAGTTAATCCTATTTATTCCTGTCCAAAATTGTGCAGTTGGTAGAGAAATGAGGCAGGAGTCCAGACTATAAATATACTCAGTGTTATTAGAAACAGGAGATGAATCTGAACACACGGTCACGGTGACAACACCAGGACACTGGTGTTTTTAACAGTCATTTATAAATTAAAAGGAATTTAATCAGGTTTAAATGTCTTGATAGTTGGGTTTCCCTTTCAATAACAAACTTATGTGAGGAACACACTTCTCTTTAGAGATGTTCTCCTGTATAGACATCACACACACACACTAGGCTGAAACATTTGTAACCCTCAAGGGAGACATGATGAAATGGGCAAACATCTGACACGAGCTCATATACAGGCAGCAGAAGAAGGAAGCCTCTTTCTCTCATGGGACTTCACTTAATGAAGCTTTCATGGCTGGCTATCCATCTGTGCTGTGATGGAAGACAGAACACTTGACAGAGCTTCCTTTGACCTTCATAGTAAAGCTGAGCAGTGAGTGCCACCCTCAGTCTGGAGCTGCTGTGACAACCAGCAGGAAGACACGACAGAGGTCTTATCTGGCTGGGATTTTAGCAACAGCTGTTTGGTCCAGGGCAGCACTGAGGCTAGTAGCGTTAGCATCTGCTTTCTCATGGCCGACAGAGTCACTTTGTCACCACACGTCTGTTCAACCGTCTTGATGACTATTTGGATTTCTGTTTTTACCTGATCTGCTAGCGAAGTGGAGAGCATGCTCATCAGCTCCCTCTCTGCAGTCAACCTCCACATCTGCTCCCACCTCAGCTTCCGCAGGCGATCCAGGAGGAGGAGAATGACCCCTGAAGGAAGGAAGGGAGAGACACAAGCTCAGTCAGAGGCCTCTGCTAAAGAGAACAAGCAGCCAGGCTTCAGAGTCCTTTAACACAACCATCACAGTCAGAGAGCCCGTCAGCACCACAGTCACATGGGTGGAGGTCAGTTAGACACAGTCTCTGCTACCTTCCTGTCATCCACCTGTCTCCCTGCTCAAACATGGCCGACCACAGCCGACCTGCTGTCTGTGCTGCATAGGCTCCTGTATAAATGGCACCCCTCAGTCTTGGCTGACATGCATCTAAGTGGGGAATTCAAAGCATGTTGTCAAAGTGGGCGGAGCTCCTGCAGCAGTTAGGACATGCTCAGCCCGCTCCAACACCAAGATTCTGTTGTAATGTCCGGTTGCTTTAATAAAAAAATACACCATCTTTAAATACGGAACCAGAATCAATCAGCAACAGTAACTCTTACCCAAAGCTGTTTGTTTACAGCAGAGAAAAGTGGTTTTGGGGTTTCGTTATCTTTAAATCTCACACACATCAGCGTTCACGATAAAAGCTGTGAGAGTTTAGCTATTTGAAGGTTACGTGTTTTTTTTAAAAGCACCGGTTAAATTAAGCCAGACTGTGTTATGATGCTAACGTGTCAACCCCCATGCCAACCTGTATTGAATCCTCTGCCCAGAGCTGGCCAAGGTCTATGGTTCTTCCACAGGTTCCCCAGGTACCAGTCACTCTGGTTTTCCACCAATCCCAGAACCTGCTGACCTGCAGACAGAAAAGAGCAGACGATCGTCATCCCAATCTCTCATTTAAGCATTCAGGCTTTTATTGCGTGTCTTTTGCACGTTTGGCCGGTCCATCACCATCTCAAATGCAGCCCAACATGGCCGTGGCCCTAATGTTGCCTGTATGTATGGGATGGCTGGAGAAGTGTACCGGTACATTATTAATCTTGGGCCTGTCGGCACACTCACACGGGCTCTGGCAATTTAACCAGGCATCTTTTTAGTAAGGACAAGGCTGGACCTGGGATCACACTCTCAACACCAAACCAGCATTTTACCAAAGGAATCTGGGGTAAAAACAGAAGTAGCAAAAGATCCAGAAGATGATAGGAAGAATGATGCAGAAGAGGACTTCAGGAAAGGAGAAGTAAAGTGTGAGGGGATGAGCAGGGAGAGCAGAGCTGGTGGCAGTTTTAAAGGAAGCATATTTGAGAACACCCAAGATGTTATGTCAGGTCCTTCAGTGTTTGCAGCAGGATGCTCCACATGTTCTACCAGTCTGTCATGGCTAGCACCACCTTCTTTGCTGTAGTGTGCTGGGGTGCAGGCATTAAAGCAAAGGATGCCAACAGACTCAACAAACTCATTAAAAAGGCAGGGTCTGTTGTTGCTTCACTAACTTCTCTGTCTCCTCTGGTTTCATGGATAAATATAGCTGAGTGTCATCAGCACAATGAAAATTTATCCCATACTGCCGAATAATGTTTCCTAAGGGAAGCATGTACAAGGATTGGTCCAAGTACAGAACCTTGTGGAACTCCATGGCTAACCCTACTGTATGAGGAGGGAACACCGTGGACATGAGCAAACTGGTATCTATCAGATAAATATGATCTAAACCAGTCTAGTGCTGTCCCTTTAATCCCAATTACATGTTCCAGTCTCTGTAACAGGATGCTGTGATCAACTGTATCAAAAGCATCACTGAGGCCCAGCAGAACCAGCATAGAGACCAGTCCATGATCTGAAGCTATAAGAAGATCATTAGTAACTTTAATAAGTGCTGTCTGAGGGATCTCATCATCATAAAGACAGAAATGTGCTGGCAAAGATCAGAGCTTCTTCTATGTGGCCTTGGAGGAAAAGCCTGTATTTCGTCTCCAGATGTTTCTTAAGGACACATCGGTCATGTCACTTAGCTCTGAGAGAAAAGACCTGAACGTGTTCTGTCCAGCCTGTCTGCTTGAGGTTCTGCTGACAACATAATTGGAGAACGTGTATCAGCTGCTGGTTGGTGGGGTTTCCCCTCTTTTCAGCCCCTTGAGCCACCTTAAATGAAGCCTGTGTGCTGTTCCTTGGGTCATGACCAGGTTCTCCTCCTCCCCTCCTCTGCTTGATTATCAGATGCCTTCACCTGAGCACCTGAGGACATGCCACACTTTGGTTCTGCCTCCTTTTCAGACCAATCTTGAGGCAACTGTTAATTTATCTCCTGACTTTAGCCAGTTCCAACATTCCTCTGCTGAATCGGTGACAGAATTATGTCAAAGTCACATTGGATTTACTATTTTGCTTTGACAGAACTTGGAGAAGTTCTGAGAAGGTCAGAGGTCAGGTGTGGAGGTCTAAGTCTACCACTGCACCTACAGCCTACAGGTTTGGAGTCATTTCTAACCTGCTTTGGATTTGAACTCATAACTGTAGAACTGACTTGAATATCAACAAGTTGCTGCTAGAATCTACATTGTGAGCTCCTTCAGGATGGAGTGATCCCTCACACCTGATCCAGCTAGTTCTTGCTCAGATTGACAGCTGAAAACTCAATGTAAGCTGCAGAGGTTATTATTAGAAATAAAGACGAACATGTCCCCTGGGAGCAGAGCCACGTGCACCCACAGTGAGTGCTGCCACTTCAATAGCAACTGTGGTCTCAACCATGCAGAGTTCTGAGCTGATGATGGACGGACGGACAGACGTTGTTTAAACCATGTCAGACATCAGCAGCGTGTGCCCATCGTGACTGGATGTCCCAGCAGGATGTTGACAGCTGAAGACTGCAAATATCTCACAAATGTGTAGTTTGTCTCCCCCCCCTTCTGTATGCATCTATAGCTATCGCTGCCTTCAGAGCTGCATACTGACCTCCTCAACTTGGCTCTACTGGCAGCATAATATATTTAATATAATGTATTTCTGTATGTATTCTCTATGATCTATGCCTATTCTCTCCTCTCCTCTCCCTCTCCTCTCTCTCTACCCAGCCCCCCATCAGCAGGAGGGTCCCCCTACATGAGCCTGGTCCTGCTCAAGGTTTCTTCCTGTTAAAGGGGAGTTTTTCCTTGCCACTGTTGCTTGTTGGGGGTCAGGCCCTGGGATTCTGGAAAGTGCCTTGACACAATTGATTGTAAAAGACGCTATATAAATAAAGATTGATTGACTAATTGAAATGTAACCCAAAACCAAGAAACCCAAAACTCAAAACACACAGTGGTGGACCAGCAGACTCAGTGCTAGTCCATTAGGAGCTTTTCCTGATTTAACACATCCTGTAGTGCGTTCATGTTTGTTCCTGGTGGTTTATGCTAAAATTCCAGTAACAAATGAATTCCAGAGTCCTGCTGAGTCGGTCTCTCGGTAGTCTGGAGGTGAAGCTGGTCCGGTGGGACATTTTAGCCCGTTTTGAAGAACAAAAGGTGGAGCTCTTGATAAAACGTGCACTGGTTTAGCTGATGCCACTATCTGTAGCAGCTAATGACCTCATTTGGCCGTAACTCCATAATGAGGAACGTTCAGAGGCACATGTTGAGAGCTGGCTAGTATCGCTGAGGACAGTTCGAGGTGACAGAGAAGAGCCAGACCACAGAACATGGCTGCAGAGATGGACAATCAGAGTCCACTTTTAATGAAGACTGATCTCAAGTCCTCCAGCTGTCCTCAGCTGCAGGACAGCACCAATAAATCTTTAAACAGATGACTCTCATCGCTCCACTTTTCTGTCCAACAGCTCACATTTCAGAAGCTTTAATTAACCCCAGCTCCATTAATTATCTTCGTGCTCCATTATGCTCGAGCTCCACTTCTATCAAAGACAGACCGGCAGCACATATTCCAGCAGCTAGTGGAGCTGGGAGGCCTGAGAGGCTTCCTCAGGTTTCCTCCATAGCCAGCTGATGAACAAAAGTGTTGCTGGACACTTTCACATCAGGTTGTAGCCATATAATAAAGACGTAATACTAAAATAATTTCTATTAGATGAGATCAAAGAGGCTCTGATGTACCCTTAGCCCCTCCCTGCAGGAACTGAACAGGTAAAGGTCAGAATAACGTTTTCTGACCACATTCTTCTTGTATTAACATGAGTGAGGGTGGCTCATAATGAAACTGGGAACCTTCCAATGCTGCTGGTGATCATTTATTACATGGATGCGTTTAGAAAGAACCAACTAAAACTCCGATACCTCGAAATTTGTGAAAGACGGCCCACAGCTCAGCGATGTCCGTGGCAAAGGTGATGTCCGTGTCCAGGACGATGACTCTTTGCAGGTCTGAGGGAAGAGTCTTGGTGAGCACCAGCTTCATGAGGCCATAGATCCCAGAGTAGTGCTTGTTTGGAATCCAGGACACCTCTGACTGAAACACAATGCACGTCTCAGCCCACTGTAAGTCTGTAACAGCAGGTCTGGGGCCTCCTGCTGGTTCTGCTCCTCACCTTCAGCTCATCTGCATCATAAAAGTTGACTTTGACAGCAGGAACCATCCAAGTGTGGAACAGCGAGGACAGGATGTGCTGAGCAATGGAGTCTGTGATGAAATGAAAATGCAGTGGGTTCCGCCTGTGGGCACAGAAGACAGGGTAGCACCTCCATCAGCACCACAGGAGTATCTCAACCACACTGATGGTCTTTAAGAACTCAGCCAGCAAAGCCTCCCAATATAGCTGTTGTCGTGTAACAGTAGCTAAACGCTGCTCTTGCACGAGTCACACCAGTCAATCCAGTGGATGCAGTAATAAGCGTACACCTCTATGACATGTCTGCAGGGGTTTTACTGTGAAAGGAACCAGTATAACAATGGCTGTCAGAAACAGTCCACACACAAAGGTTCACACACAGACGCCACAAAGGCAGTTTTAAAATGTGCACTGCTGTCAGTTCATAGAGTGATAGTGTTATTACTGTTGTTATTATGCTTGTGTTCGTCATCAGCGTTGTCAGGCCAACAGTGTCCTGGTAAATATAAACACATCTTTTCACAGTGCCGCGCATTAAAAGAGAGACGCATCTAACAAAAAGCTCAGAACATTGGACACATGCTGTCAGGTTGAAGTGCAACAGACGCTGAACAATTCTAGAGCTCAGGGCAACCTGGTCCACTCAAGCAGCTACAGGGCTGGAGGTCCCAGCTACAGGGCCAGAGGTCCCAGCTACAGGGCCAGAGGTCCCAGCTACAAGGTCAGAGGTAGGAATTCACCCTGGACCACGAGCACCAGCACTGACTAAACAGCAACATCCCCCCCACACCTGTGGAACACCTAGAGTGTTTTTAGAGTGAAAGCGGAGGGTGTTGCGGGTTCATCTCAGGCCACCTCCTGGGTTTGCTGTGCAGAAAGACCACATGTAGAAATGTAAGAAGCATTACTGTACCTATGAAAGAGAACGGATTTGACCAAGGTGACCACGTCTCGACTGGCATTGTAACCTGCACATACGATGGCCACGTGGATCGTCTGTGGAGACAGGTAGCAGAGCAGTTTTAAAGATATATAATAATGTACATGACATAATATATACCATTAGTGTAAGGATCGGGGGCAGAAAAGACAAATGAACTACAGTGCAGTGGTTCCTGCTGTCTGCAGCCATGTGGTGGTAAATAAAGGCATTCGGGGTCAACCTGTGGGTCTCCTCCTCCTCCTTCTGGGGTTAGATGTTCCAAACATGGGTTCTCATGAGGCGTATCTGCAGCCTGCAGACCCTGTTCACTGCAGTTCCAGGATGGTAACTCAATGTGCACCACGACCAGGAAGAGATACCAAGAGAGGTCAGAGGGCAACAATCCAGCAGCTGGTCCACATCTACAACGTCCAGCAGGCCAGTGGTGCGTGTTTCTGTCCTGCCGTTGCACCCCAGACACTGAGGAGCTGACTGACGTGGCGGCCAGGTCTGGGAGATCGATGTCCTCTCCCACGCCCCCACCCCCTCCTTTGACAGCTGGAGAGCTACCCTGGTTTACACTGCTTTTTTTCCCTTTACACAGACCCTGAAACGTCTTTTTTCTCAGTCCTGCTGAAAGCAAGAGTTGATCACCATGCAGGAAGCTCCCTCGCTAGGCTGGGTGAGAACTAAAGAAGCAGTTGAGCTGCTTCCTAGCAGGAAGGCTGAGCTCCAGACCGCTATAGGTGCTAAAACCTTTACATCACGGAAATCCTGGAGTTCACCAGCAATAGTAATCTGGTCTCCAGCAGATCAATGCAAACCCTGTTTGCAGTAATGTAAAGCACAATCTTAGGCTCATCAAGAGGGGAGCTGAAAAACTCACCTCGCACTTGTCAACTGCTGGCTGCTGCACACAATCGGAGCCGTTTCTCACCACAGCAGCTTTCTGGCCTTCGCTGTCACCGGTGCCTTCCTCTGAATGGGTCCGACTTTGGTTGGCATGGTGGCCACCACTAGGAAGCCGTGCAGATGGACTCCTGGGTGGGCGGCTCAGCTCCCGGCGCAGGGCTTGGTTCTCCTCCTCCACAGCACGGACCCGTAGCTCTAAGGCCTCACGCTCGCCGCCTCTGCCCACCAGTGTGGATGACTGGAGTTCCAGCGGAGAGAGGGTCAGGGGCTTTACTATGGAACGAGGATAGGAGAAACTTACTGTATTTAAATGTTAGACTTCAGCCACATGTGTGGGCTGAGGCGGCGTGTGTATACATACGCAGTAGCACAGGCTACTCATACACAACACCCCTTATTAACCTGGAATCATCATTATTATGATTAAGGTAAAGGTCAGAGGCATCGTCTCCAAACACTAAGCTGTCCAACAACAGCAAGGCTATCAAACCGAATCCACCTGCCACTTGTGGAAGGTTTCTCTCCCTAAAGACAGCTTTGGAGGACTAGGTTCCTCTCAAATCCTCCCATGTGGTCAGCTCAGGGATGAGCAGCTCCCTTCTGTACAGACCAGAAAAAACGTGATTTTCACACCACAAGGCCTTTCAACAGTAGGAGAGAGCAGACTTTACTCCAGGCACAGGCCAGACAGGCTGCAGGTGAGGCAGAAACGCTCTGAACTGTTCCAGGCTGCTGCCGAAGCCCCGTCAGGTAGCTGAAGCTGAGGGCAACAGGTCAAATCTGCACCTCAGTGGATGTACGAATGTCTGGACTTTTCCATATTGACTGCGAATGAATGCGCCATCACGAATATCTTCTTTACTGCATGTCTGAAAGCAAAGCATGACCATGTGTTTGGAATGTAGAAATCTGGGCTCCAGGCTCTGCTCACTCATCCTGAACACTGAGCCCTTTCAATACTGGACCCATCAGAATCCACACACGATGTGACAGAGAAGCCAAATGTCTCTCTCCAGAGGTAGGAGAGGCTTTCGGCCCAGAGCTACAGAGGAAATGCACATCTCTACTGTGTGTTGCCATATTTACCCGCTCCTGCGGTGTCAGTGCAGAGGCAAACACTCTCATCCTCTCTGAGGACAGCGACGCCTTGATTTCAACGGTTGACAGCGTCACTGTGTGGCTTGGCCGTGTGAAGCGTCTCTGTGGTTCCACTCTCTGATGTCTGCAACAGCACTCATGAGTCATTCGCTGACATCAGTGAGAGACGCTTCACATGGCGCCGCATCGTGTCCTGTCTGACACCTCCAGCTAAAGCTGCCCCCCAGTTTACAACACTGGGACACCACAGTCAAGCCACTGGTGGTGCTGCTAGACAGTGGACAGGGTAATGAGGACGATGTAAAGGAGACGGGTGGTGGTATGACGATTTTATTGACAGTTTGAGTGACGAGATGATGACCGGATGTGCTGACAGATTTCTTTGGCTTTTACCTTGAAAGCTGCCCACAGACAGGTAGAGCCAGGTGAGGGCTGGGATGAAGAGCAGAGCCAGGGAAGCCACGAGGAATTTCCTGCGACCACGGCACATTCCCAGCATTTCGCCTTGCAGAAAGAGTAAGTAAGTAGGTAAAGTGGAGGTCTAAGTGGGGAGCAGCTGATG
This sequence comes from Takifugu rubripes, assembly GCF_901000725.2. Lineage (NCBI taxonomy): Eukaryota > Metazoa > Chordata > Actinopteri > Tetraodontiformes > Tetraodontidae > Takifugu > Takifugu rubripes. The sequence goes on along the minus strand of NC_042302.1, from coordinate 189,535 downwards.
CCCAGGATGGTTCATGGTACTAAAGAAGAAGAGAGAGCAGAAAATAGATTTTACAGTTCTAATACGCAAGGATTGAAAATACAGGACAACAGCAGGAAACCTTATGGAGCAGAACTAAGAAAACGGGCCAAACATGAACGTGTGAAGCCCTCCAGACCAAAGCTCCCAGAATATCAATGGAGCCTTCTAAACTGGCTGGCTTCTAAACTGGAGACGAGCTCTTTGCTTCCTGAGCTGTGGCCCGCGTTCACACACAAAAATGTGTCCGTCTTAGAGCAGGAGGAGTGTGAAGCTTGATGACACTCACCACAGAAGAGCTGCAGCCTGCTACTTCATTACAAGGCTCGTGCGTGCTCCTCTTCCTGTGGGAAGAAAAATGCACCGCTCAATATGATTGACCATCACTAAACTCGTGTGGCAGCGCAGTGGGAAGGACTGTTTTCTCTTGACATTTATGCTCAAAACTGGGTCCAATTTGTCCAAATTTCAGGAACCAGGTCCTGAAGAACACGCAGTACACGTATGTTGCAGACATCCACCACACCAGGACAAGACATCAACACACATCATTCAGAACCAATGCTAAGCTAATGCCAAATAGTAATAGCTGTTACCAAGGTAACAACAGTGTTCCAGTGAAACCCCTCATGGCTGTAGCATTTACTTCTTCACATCAATACTGATCACCGATCAGCTCCCTGTCTCAGGGAAGGCCTCATAACTCCTGTGTTCAGATTCATTACCTGGAAACAACAGCTGCCACCTATTGACTGAAATAAATAAAATAGACCCTGTTTCAAAACAGCCCAAATTAGTCATGTTCGTTTCAGGGGCGCAGGTCTGATTCATTTAAACCCCTTACACACAAATTCCTGTTGTTCCCTGAGGGGTCCCTCACTTCCAGCTCGATCATCAAGCCTGTCATAACCATGATTCTGGTGATGGTGAGCTGTCTCTGCCTTTCATTCTTGTTGTTCCCCGCAGCTCTTCCGTTTGTTGGAACAATGGATGGGAGCGTTGTTACATCGTCTCTTTCAGGGTTTATGTCCCACAGCTGCTCTCCAGACGGCTCCCTGCAGACTCTTGTGTGACACATGGCTGCGCGGCCACTGTAAGTTAATATTAGCCACCAACTATTGCACAGGAAGCTGCGAGGGAAAACAGCAGCACCAGAAATCTAACCATACTCACCATTCAAACGCTGCAATCACCTGACATTCAGGGCTGCCTATTAGCATGCTAGCTAGCAGCCGGTGTTGGGAGTTCTCGCGTTAGTGACCATAGCACCGTAAAAGAATATTATAGTGAAGCGTGGTTTTCTTCAAATAATAAAAAGAGACCCTAGGTCAAAGCTGAGAGCTATTTAACCATTAAAACCAAAACGATACAAGGGTGTATACACATTTGCTTCTATCGCTATCGGCATCCCTCAGGACTGTTGTGTTTTTTAAGTCCCAAAGCACTTCCGACGGGAAGCATTCTGGGTAATGAAGTTTCTCAACAAGCATTTACTCGGTTTTTATAACTTTCTTGTCTAATTCAATAAATGAAAACGAAATAAAACATGTGCTTGTGTAATCATTTCACTAAACCCTGCCTATAGGTTTTCATGATCTTACCGTATGTTACATGTAAATCCGATGTAAAGTTAACTAATGTTCAATAGCTCTTACTCAACCCACACAGTTAAAATCCTTATATTACAGTCTTCGAGAGCGGTAATGAGACCATGGCCCGATCCGGGAGCCACGCCGCGATGGTTGTGAACATCTGGTGCCCACAACAGGTAGAAAGGAGAGGCGACTGGCTGGAGATGCGTGTGGAGTTGACATGGTAACAGTTCCCCAGTGTTAAAAGCAATGCCCCTGCAGGTGGTGCGAGGTGACACTCCCTCTGTCGAACGGGTCACCATCACGTCCTCAGCTGTGGATGGATCCCTGCTGCTGCACCGACACGATTCAGTAGATCACCATAGGAGATCTGCAGCAGCAGCAGGATCCTGCCCGTCTTTACACATTCTTTATGACGCTGGAGGTTCTGATGCTTCTGCTGAAGTAGCCCGGCTGCCTGCGCAGCGGAGCCGCACGGACTGGGCCAGGACCGGCCTGGATGGAAATAAACCCGCAGAGGTTTTCGTGTTCGGACCTGGGGTGAGCGTCGGAGCTGCGGATGGCGGCGGGTCCACTCACCTGCTGTCGGCTCCAGTCTCTAGGACTCACTCTTGGCTCCTGTCCTCATCTGGGCTTCAGCAGCCTGCAGGTCGAGTAGAATCGTCGCGGCCATCAGCCGCAGCCTGGTCAGCAGCCAGACGCGATCATTTCCAAAGAAACAACAATGGCGCTGATATTCCTCCGAGACGGACAAAGACTTTAATCCCACAGAAATGTGCATTAGTGGCGCCGCAGGAGGATGGAATCTGCTCCGGCTCTTCCAGGGGCGGCCAGGAGGATGCGAGAAACCAGAAGGCGGTGCACAGTGCAGATATGATCCAGATCAAATGACGCGTGTGTGCTGGTCGGGAGCCGGGGCCGGATCCCGGACTGGCTGACCCGCTTATCCTGGATCCTGCTGGCCCAACACAGCAGCTCTTTCTTCCTGACCAGCAGCCAGGAGCCAATCAAAACGCTGCCTCCACCCTCTCTCTCTCTCTCCCTTTTTTTTTTTAACCTTGGCGTCTGACGCCATGGTGGTTGGTGCTGGTAGTGTGGATCTCTCCCGGTTAACGCAGAGACATGGCGTTAAGGTAGGGGGTCTCTGTACACCATGGAGGAGGTGGCCCTAGCAGTGGGGGGGGGGGTGTGATCGGACATGGGTCCATGAAGTCGGCTGCCTGGATGAACGGGGCCATGGTGTTCGTGGAGAAGGTGGAGCAGGTAAACTGGCTGGTGGAGGCCAATATCAGTGTCGGTGGAAGATTCGAGGCGGTGCTGCCTCTGAGCCAGCTGGCCACCAAAGTAACCCTGTCCAACATGCCCCCGTTGATCACAGACAAGTTTCTGTGTCGGGAGTTGTCCAGACATGGCAATATCGTTTCATACACATAGATTAATTACAACAAGATGTTAGTAGAAGAGTTGAGTGGGTCAGAGGCCAGAGTACAGCTATGAAGTTGGTGATACCTGTAGGTGGATACGGGGGGGGGGGGGGGGGGGGGGGGGGCAGCCATGACCCAGCAGCCTGGTGAAAGTGATCATGTTTCTGGACCCCGGCAGCCTCGGCCTCTAGCAGCTGTTGGATCGCAATACCTCTCGTGTGTCACTGCCAATCCGCGTGTTCTTTGAATGAAGACTTCAAGTAAACAAATGCCAATTTCAAAATGTATTTAGCACATGGAATCAATTCAAGATACAAATATTACAGAGCTCTGGGCCAGTTCATAACCCTAGCAACAACAGAGTCAATTGTCAGGGCATGAAGTCTGACAACCTAACTATCCCTTGACCCAGTCTTTTATAGAAACACATATGTAAATTATTGATGCTAATTCAGTCCAATCCAGTCCTTCTTCTTGGGTGACCTCATCTTCTTCTTCCCGCCTCATTTGGTGTTGGTGCAGTCCTTCTTCTCCATTATCTTCCCAGATGGCCAGGTCAGAGGTCATATTCCTGCCCAGGAACTTATCAACACCAGTAAACTATTCTGTCACGTTTTATTTCCGTCTGACTGTCTCCTCCTGGCTCCAACTGTCTAAACAACATTCATGTCAAAGAAGGGTCAACTGACTTGCCTATGCTTATTCCTACTAAAGATTATATACTATCCCTAACTTCTAAACTAACTGTAACAGAAAACAAAAACATATAGTATAACACATGCTAACAAGATAAAAGATGCTAACAAGATATAATAATTCTCTTCACAGCATAACTAAGATATTAACCTAATAATTAGACAATCCTGTAAATATGATAATTATGTCTAGGATAATAACTGGAACTACAGGATTACTGACAATAAGCTTTTTCAAAGAGGTAGGTTTTAAGTCTAATCTTAAAAGTAGAGATGGAGTCAGCCTCCCGTACCTGGACAGGGAGCTGGTTCCACAGCAGGGGGGCATGGTAGCTAAATGCTCGGCCCCCCATTCTACTTCTAGAAACTCTGGGAACCACAAGTAGACCAGCATTCTGAGAGCGGAGTGGTCTATTGGGCTGGTAAGGTGTCACTAGCTCCTCCAGGTAGGATGGAGCTAGGCCTCTGAGGTACTTGTAGGTCAAAAGAAAGGTTTTAAAAATTATTCTAAATTTAACGGGCAGCCAATGAAGCAACGCCATTACAGGAGTTATGTGATCTCTTTTGTCAATTGTCAGAACTCTGGCTGCAGCATTTTGGATCAGCTGGAGGCTTCTTAAAGAGTTGTTTGGACACCCTGATAATAAAGAATTACAATAGTCCAGCCTGGAAGTAACAGGTGAAAAACCCAACTGTATGAGGAGGGGACCCCATGGACATAAGCAAACTGGTATCTATCTGATAAATATGATCTAAACCAGTCTAGTGCTGTCCCTTTAATCCCACTCATATGTTCCAGTCTCTGGAACAGGATGTTGTGATCAACTGAAGCAGTGTGGGTGCAACTGATCAGGTCAGAAAAAAGAAACGAATTCGTCAGCAGGTCACGTAACAAAGGCGCGGCCACGCGCGGCAAAATTATCACGTGACAGCATTTAATGGGCAACAATGCCACCGTGTGGTGAGGCACCAAACGACACCGTTCTTTTTTTCATGCATTTCTTTAATGTTTCTCATGTTCACAGCAAATACATGAAGCTCTTTCTCCTTATGATACAGCCTAAATATCTTATATCCCGTCTGCTCTACCTGTGGAGCACTTTTCTTTTGTACACTGAGCAAATTTGCAGTATTTTCCTTTGTACAACTGGTTGCATGTGAAGAACCTTCATGACAGCTTGGTGTTGCAGGAATCATTGAGGTCTAAGGTGCAGGCAAGGAGACGAAAGGGAGGTCTGAGACGGGTCAGGGACTGATGGAAGCAGCAAAGGTGTGAGCGGGAACACAGGAGGGTGGGAGGAGGCGCCGGGTGGTCGCATGGTTCTGGTCTGCTGCTCAGGTAAAGGTCTAACGGGAGCATCAGCAGATGGCCGGCTGTCTGTGCTGGTTAGACCCAACCTGAGGGCTGAATGATGGCTCCATTAGAACCCTCCCTCTCATCTTCACGCAACAGCAGAAGGCTGAAAGTTGGACAGGTGAAGATCTTTTGTCTTCTGCTCCTCCAACAGCTTTGTGAGCCGAAACCAGAAGGGAGGGGTGACGGACAGGCATCCACCAAACCAGCTTGTTGGGGACATTTGGGCGGAACAACCTGCCGGAGGAGCAACGACACTGAGCCTGATGCTTGGCCTCCTTGTTTTGGGTCTGGGTCTAAACAGGAGAGGCTGGACTTTAACTCTCCTTTCACTGCTGCTACAGCAGAATTTTAGAATTGGGATTTGTGCCAAAAACATGAAAAAGAAAAAGATTCAACACCGAAGGTGGAAATGTGACATTTATTCAGAGGATTAAATGAACCAATGAATCCCTTCGCTAATTAGCTCTGTTAGGCATTTAGCCGCTGTAGCTGGATTCATCTGGGTGGTTTGAGGGTGATCACCCCATTAGCTTCTTATTCATTGGCAGAGTTGGGACTGCAGATGGGTCTGTGCTGGCTTTGGTTGCTATAGAAACCCCATCACAATGACTCGTGGTGAACCAGGATCAGGTTTTTGGTAGATGCACAACAAACTATGACATTTCCACGAGGGTCCATCAGTGCCCCCCCACCCCCCCAACCCTAACAGAGCCTTTCCAGCCGTGCGTGGGAGCGTTGGATCATCAGCTCTGCACGGCACAACTATTTATTCAAAAGAAGAAGGCAAATCTCTCTGCTTCCATCACCTTTACAAAGTGCAAATACACAAGTCACAAAACTAAAATGACTAAAAATAATAGCAGTCAAATGAAGCTGCAACTACATGAAACAAATCATATAAATAAGTCAATATCTGCAGGCCTGCCTGTACAGAAAAAGGCAAACATCAACGATAAAAAAATAATACTCACGACCCTGAAGACAAGCTGGAATGAAAAGAAAAAGGAGGTGTAAGAGGAGCAAACTGGAGATGCTTCCAGCAGCTTCTGCTGCAGCTGCTTCGAGTGCAACATGTGACCAAAAGGGAGGAGCGAACTTGTTCTAATAGGAAAAGAAAAACATGCAGCCGGAAAACCGCAGCGGGCCGCCTGCACGAACAGAAGCACCTTCATCATGTTCGGCGAGGCCAGGAGGCTCTGCGCCGACGCTTCTGTGGTCCGCGCCATTTAGCAGCATCAGCACAGAGTCCAAGACAGGAACAAGGCGTGTGCTGATGGACGGAGAAACTCAGTGTTGGTAGCAGGCTGTGCTAGCTGAATGGATAAGATCTGACAAAAGAGTGTTTTTCAAGTCTTCCTCCAAAGGGCTTCAACCCTGCCCGGTGACCTGGAGCTGGCTCTGGGTGCGGGGCTAAGGCATGGCCTTCCTCCTCCCGCCTCCACAGCATCCCTCCTCCACAGCATGATCTTCAACATGAGGATGAGAAGATCCTTCTGTTCATCTCCGGCTTTCTTCCTCGAGCAGGAATGTGCCGAGGCCCATTTTTGGTCTGTTGATCTGCTTTATTTTCCCTAATTCACTTGTATCTGCCACTGTGGTCGTCCGCCTGCCGGAGCGCTTCCTCCGGTCAGGCCGCCTTTCTTCAGGTGACAGGTAAAGAAAAAAAGCACATTCTTTCATACAATTGGTCTTTTTTCAATAATGGATGAGGAATCCACTGCATGGACACAAGACTTGAGAAGTGAAGAGATGGACTGGTGGACCTGCAGCACTTACTTAAATGCTGAAAACTCCCCTGAAAAGACAAATAAAAGACAAATAAATACCCGACTACAGTTGAAATGCTCAAAGACTACAGGGGGGACAGCTCAGACCAAGACTACAGGAAGGGGGGCTCAGATCGAGACTATAGGGAGGGACGGCTCAGACCAAGACTACAGGAAGGGGGGCTCAGATCGAGACTATAGGGAGGGACGGCTCAGACCAAGACTACGGGGGGGACAGCTCAGACCAAGACTACAGGAAGGGGGGCTCAGATCGAGACTATAGGGAGGGACGGCTCAGACCAAGACTACGGGGGGGACAGCTCAGACCAAGACTACAGGAAGGGGGACTCAGATCGAGACTATAGGGAGGGAGGGCTCAGACCAAGACTACGGGGGAGGGGACGGCTCAGACCACGACTACAGGGGGGACAGCTCAGACCATGACTACAGGAAGGGGGGCTCAGATCGAGACTACGGGGGGGACGTCTCAGACTAAGACTACGGGGGAGGGGACGGCTCAGAGCCAGGCTCCGGGCGAATGCTAACACTACCTTTGATGAACGTCACCCCCGATTGGGTGTACTCACCGTAGCCGCCGGCCTGGATGGGGGTTTTGGGAGAGGCACAGGCGTATAAACTAAAGTCCTCTGTCTGGAAGCCGGCTCGATTTAATGAAGGTTCTGAGGCGCTGCGGTGGATTTTGGGTAGGGAGCGAGCCAGCAGTTCAATCGAAGCCAAGATCTGATAGGAAAACACACAGAAGAGAGGGAACATGAGCAGATGAACACGTCTTCTGTCCATCACCAACCACAGCTACGATGCTTTCGACACAGAAGTATCTCAGTGTGTGACATGAAACGGAGCAGAACGTTTTTGGAGTCTGCTCCGGCAGCCTGTCGACACATCAGCCAGGCAGAGGAGGGGAGCCGCCTGCAGGGGCAGATTTAAATAATACTGCCGCTCTGGATCCTCTGGGCTGCTCAGATGAGCCAAAAACACTAACCCTAACACTTATACCAGTTCCACCTCCCACTGGACCCTCAGATACCAGCCTTAGACCAGTTCCACCTCCCACTGGACCCTCAGTTAGCAGCCATGGACCGGTTCCACCTCCCACTGGACCCTCAGTTAGCAGCCATGGACCGGTTCCACCTTCCACTGGACCCTCAGTTAGCAGCCTTAGACCAGTTCCACCTCCCACTGGACCCTCAGTTACCAGCCATGGACCAGTTCCACCTTCCACTGGACCCTCAGTTACCAGCCATGGACCGGTTCCACCTCCCACTGGACCCTCAGTTAGCAGCCTTAGACCAGTTCCACCTCCCACTGGACCCTCAGTTACCAGCCATGGACCGGTTCCCCCTCCCACTGGACCCTCAGTTACCAGCCATGGACCAGTTCCACCTCCCACTGGACCCTCAGTTACCAGCCGTGGACCAGTTCCACCTCCCACTGGACCCTCAGTTACCAGCCGTGGACCAGTTCCACCTCCCACTGGACCCTCAGTTACCAGCCATGGACCAGTTCCACCTCCCACTGGACCCTCAGATACCAGCCTTAGACCAGTTCCACCTCCCACTGGACCCTCAGTTACCAGCCATGGACCAGTTCCACCTCCCACTGGACCCTCAGTTAGCAGCCTTAGACCAGTTCCACCTCCCACTGGACCCTCAGTTAGCAGCCATGGACCAGTTCCACCTCCCACTGGACCCTCAGTTAGCAGCCATGGACCGGTTCCACCTCCCACTGGACCCTCAGATACCAGCCTTAGACCAGTTCCATCTCCCACTGGACCCTCAGTTAGCAGCCATGGACCAGTTCCACCTCCCACTGGACCCTCAGTTAGCAGCCATGGACCAGTTCCACCTCCCACTGGACCCTCAGTTAGCAACCTTAGACCGGTTCCACCTCCCACTGGACCCTCAGTTAGCAACCTTAGACCGGTTCCACCTCCCACTGTGGACAAAGTATTTATGAGCTGAACAGGAAGCTTCACCTGAGGGAAGAGCGGTCGCTCCTCTCGCTTCTTCTTCAGACAGTCAGCCATCAGTCTCTTCATGGCCTTGGGACAGTTGCTGCGTACCTTACTGAGGTCAGGAGACAGGTACCCTCTGCCCACCATAAATATGATCTACGTGGAGACAGGTCGGTTGGGATTAAAGCCAGAACTTTACTCAGCACGAAACCGTCATCAGAGCATCAATAGCTTAGCATCACTGAGGCGGTTTTAGCATCAAGTTCTGTCTCATGTCTCCCTCTCATGTCTTGGAAGGAGGGGGGGAGGGGGGCAGACAGACAGACGGATGGATGGACAGCTAGGTACCTGGTCTCTGTTGTTGATGTTGGAGTAGGGCAGCACCCCTGACATTAGCTCATACAGCACGATGCCAAAGGCATAGACGTCAGACTGGAAGCTGTACGGGTTCTTGTCCTGCAGCCGGATCACCTCTGGGGCCTGGAAGGGAACACAGCTGTGAACGTGGGAACCGGTGCAACCGCTACAGCGACAGATGAATACTGACCATCCACAATATGGAGCCGGACAACTGCTCAAACTGGTGGGAGCCACTCCAGCGAGACTTGACCGTGGCCAGACCAAAGTCACCGATCTTCACCGTCAGATCCTCATGGAGGAAAATATCTGGGCACACGTGAGGTCACGGAAAAGGTCCTTCTGTTACAGGCATCACGAACCTACTGGGAACTTGTTCATTCTACTGGGCTACAGTCGTGGAGGTCCATTCGTTGCATTTCCATGGGTGAAAATGGAAAGGTTCCACTCATTAAAGATATTTTAGGTATTTGAAATAAAAAGTTGAAGACATTTTTAGACGATAAATGTTTACAGGCGGAGCAATTCAATGAGGCGTTTGACCCCGTGAGGGAACGGGAGTCTGAGCGGAAGGATACTGTTGCTCTTCAGGTCCCTGTGGATGATGGACTTGGCGTGAAGGTAACTGGGGGAAGAGAAGGAGACAGTTTTAGACCAGCACCACGGAAGAGGGGGCTGTGCTCTCTCTCTGTGGGGGGGACTCACTCCATGCCTTGAGCCGTCTGCCGGGCTATGTCGATCAGCTTGATCATCTCAAACTTGGTTTCGATGATGTGCAGGTGGTGGTAGAGGCTGGAGCCTTCGCACCACTGGGTGACGATGGCCAGCTGAGGCTTGGTGGTGTAGCCCATGAAGAGCAGGATGTTGACGTGACGGGTTTTCCTGTAGCAAACACACACGCCAACAAACCGCACCGGTGAAGACAGAAGACAGGGAAGATCTAAACAGAGCCAGGCTGAGTCAACATGATCCTTACGGTACCTGAGGACTCCCACTTCATTCTTGAAGGCCTGGAGCTGTTGCGGTGTCGGAGCGGTGACGTTTAACATCTTTACGGCTACGTCTCCTGGAAAATACAGGCAAGAAAAGGTTTCCTCACAACTGCTGAACTTCAGAGACAAATGAAGAACCAGTCTCATCCGTCTTTACGACCACAACTACATGAAGGACAGGAGAGCCAGCAGGACCGAGTGCTCCGTGAAATGTTCTCCACAACTGCAGCCCTGACCTGCTGGGCCTGTCCCTCAGTCTGATGCTCTCCGTCCAGTCTAAACGCCAACGTTTGTCCTTGTTCCATGACAAAATGTGGTCTAAACACAAATGGACCAAATCTCTTACCGTGCCACTTTCCCTTGAAGACAGTTCCAAAAGACCCAGAACCTATCCTCTGACCCAGAGTGATCTGACCCTCTGGGATTTCCCAGTCATCACTGGAGTCCCTTCGGCCCAAGGTTTTCTGTTCCAGAGGTTCACTCAGTTAACACAACTGTCCTCATTACTGTCAGATAAAGAACCGTGTCGCCGACGGCTGCGTACCATCTTACTGCGGTCCTCAGAGGAGGACGACGACTTGCGCTCCCTCTGCTGACAGGGCGATTTCTGTGGAACCTTAACATTAGTCAAGGATCCTGGAAGAGAGGCAGGAGGAGTGGCCGACAGTCCTGTGGTGGAACCTACAGGGAGGAGAAGACGGGTGCCATGAAGAGACCGATATGACTTACAGATAACAGAGGTTCAAAATCAAAGGGTGAACAAGCAAAGGAGGAGCGAGGTCTGGAAAAGGATGGACTAAAGCATCTGCAGTAGCTCTGTGTTCCCATGCAGAGAAGTGAGGATCTTAATGGTTCATAAAGCACCGCCACCAAACACTGGCACCCTCACAGATCCGGGTGGTTGATCACAGGTAGCAGAAGAGCCAACAAGTCCAAACTGAGCTCAAGAGGACCCTTGTGTGGAGCAGGCACAGTCAACCCCTGAGCACATGATCGTTGTGAGACGGACTATCTAAGTGGTGATTGTCCCAGCAGTGCTGGTGGTAGGATAGAGAAGAGGGCTAGATGGGTCCCCTTTCCCACAGGGGAGCCAAGACCAAGAGAAACATCTCACAGTTGTTTCCACCTTAAACATGACCTCAAGCCTGAACAACTCAACTGAAAACCGACCTGAAATATTTTAGGAAGAAAAATTAGCTAAACAATTGTGGCAGTGCACTCTTAAACTAGTGATTGTTGGAGCACCTTTTTAGATGAGTAGAGTGCAGGAGGCCATGGGCAGGAACCATCCAGCCTGTCCTTTCTTACAAAGAGACTGGATCAGACTGTTCCACACATTTGTACCTTCAACAGGTCTAGGGCTTGTGAGAGGAATGGAACCTTCGGAGATCCTGATCCTGATTTTAGTTTGTCACTTTAAAACTACATCGGGGATGGGTTAGCATGTTGCCTAGCAACAGCAAATGTTTCAGTGTGACAAATATGAAAACAAAGAATCCACCAGTTGATATGAATCATCACCGCGTTAGTCCGAAGACCTTCCAGAGGTGCTCAGGGTCCTGTGCTTCCGTTTGGATCTCTTAACTCAGAAGATCACAAGGGAACAAGTCTGGACCGACACAACATCTCTGATTCTAACTGACTCCCGAGGATGCCAACTACCACTGAAGAGCAAACAGTCTGATCAACTACCGCTGAAGAGCAAACAGTCTGATCAACTACCGCTGAAGAGCAAACAGTCTGATCAACTACCGCTGAGGAGCAAACAGTCTGATCAACTACCGCTGAGGAGCAAACAGTCTGATCAACTACCGCTGAAGAGCAAACAATCTGATCAACTACCACTGAAGAGCAAACACTCTGATCAACTACTGCTGAAAAGCAAACAGTCTGATCAACTACCGCTGGAGAGCAAAGTCTGATCAACTACTGCTGAAGAGCAAACAGTCTGATCAACTACCGCTGAGGAGCAAACAGTCTGATCAACTACCGCTGAAGTTCAAACAGTCTGATCAACTACCGCTGAAGTGAAAACAGTCTGGTCAACTACCGCTGAAGAGCAAACAATCTGATCAACTACCACTGAAGAGCAAACAGTCTGATCAACTACCGCTGAAGAGCAAACACTCTGATCAACTACCACTGAAGAGCAAACAGTCTGATCAACTACCGCTGAAGAGCAAACAGTCTGATCAACTACCGCTGAAGAGCAAACAGTCCGATCAACTGTGAGGGAGGAGCTAATTGAAGCTAACTGAGCTAACAGGTCTGTGAGCAGCTCAGTGAGAGGAAACCACAGTAAAGACGAGCCAACACACAACGGAATGTGACAGGGTTGGGATGGTGTGCAAGTTGTGGGGGGACATTTGGGGGTACACAGCAACACAAAGAATCCTAACTACCTTGGAAAACAGGCTCAGGCTCAAAATCAAAGACTATGTCATTGGGGTAGGAGTATAGGAGGGGGCTTGAGGTCCGTGTTCGGTGCTTCCTCAAGCAGCGGGCAGGGTGGGTCGGGGGGGCTGCAGGGCAAAGAGAAACAGACAGACCATAACTGCGACTCACCCTGCCCCTCTTTCTAAAACTGACTGTGGCTACAGAGTCTAACTCTTTCAGCCAACAAGCAGATGAGTTCTGGAATTTAACCTGTACTTTAGCCCAGAGACTAGCCCAAACTTTAGCCTGGACTAAGTGTCAAGGTTTGGTCCCAGCCAATAGCTGAACTGATACTTGTTCCCTCAGCGCCATGTTCCTGACATCTGGTGCCTTTATTCCTGCAGGCTTCAGCAGTGCCTCCACCAGCAGTGAATATTTTAAAGGTGTAACTGATGATCAAAAATTTAGTTGTTTTAGAAGATTTTCAATGATTTACTGAACTCCAGATAGACAGATCGGACTCAACTCTCCAGGCTTAAACTCACACAGACAGACAGACAGACAGACCGACAGACATACAATGGTAAGACATAAGAAAATAATCGCACTTGATTTGAAAATTACCTCCATCTGATCTTGGAAGCCCCTGGACTCGAATCAGGTCCTGAAAAGTGTGAAAGAAAGCAGCAGTTTGTCTACATGGATGTAAACCTGGAGCACAGATGATGCTGGTGTGTGTCTGCAGCGTCTGGAAGCTCTCGTCTGACCTAGTGTGTGTGTGTGTGTGTGTGTGTGTGTGTGTGTGTGTGTGTGTGTGTGTGAGCAAAGCTCTGGAACCTTTTCCAGCAGAAAGAAACAGAAGACTCACATCAATGTTGACGGGCTCGATCGTATTAATGTGGACATTTGGGGCCGAGGAGGAACGATCCCGCTGGCCAAACTGGTTTCGGTGGTCCTCCTCACTGGAGCGAAAACTGGGGGGAATGGGAATGGACTTGGACGGGGACACAGTAGACTGGCAGATAGACCTGTGCAGTGGTAAAAGACAGGTGAATCGCTGCTAAAATGAAAGACTGAAACAATCAAGTTTAACCAGAAGCTGTTGGTTCATCTCCGAATGACTAATGTCGTCAATCTAAACGTCTAACATGAAGAAGATGTTTCCACCTTTACTGGTATCTTTCACCTGAACAATCCAAGGAAGAACAACCTGAACTTTAGGAAATTTGAACAACAGACTTAAAATAACCCGGCTGCAGAAATGATTCCAAATGTGCTGCAGATCTGCTGGATTATGAGGACTTAGGCCTCCTCACAGGTTCTCCCAAGGACCTTCTCCCGAGGACCTTCGGTTGCCTTTGCTGATGGGGATGGAGGCTTTGGGTCACTGTTGGGCTGGAAGGTGAAAATCTTCTTTGTCTTCAGCTTTCTCGTGGAAGCCTGAAGGTTTGTTACCCTGGAACTATGATAATTCCTTTTCTTCTGCCCTTTCATCAGTCCTACAGGGATGTCCAGCTCTAGGTGACTGTCATGGTCATCGTCACTGTATTTCATGGTCTACCTGATGCGATGCCTTGGGAACACTTTAGTACCCCCTCCTGCCCGATTCCTCTCAGTGAGACCACCACATGCTTTAGAAGCTCTCTGTGGACCACGGCAACCAGAACCAGTAGCAACTGATAACGACTGTTCCTAAGGACTCACCCAGTGGAGTCTGACGGGGGCAGAGAGGGACAGACCTCGGACACGGGGGTGGTTCCCTCTGATGACACTTCCTCCTGGGTGAAGGGATGATGTTCGAAGAACTTGGAGACCAACAACAAACTGAAAAACACAATTCAAACAGCTTCATTTAGGTTACTGGACCTGGAGCTGCTCTGCTGCATCAGGACAAAGACCCAAAAGACCAGAGGAAGTCCACCACGGAATGGCTTCAGAAGGACAAGACCAGTCCTCAACCATCACAGATCCTGTGGATGGACCTGAAGACACAGCTGAAGCAGGAGGAAGGAGGAGCTGAAGGTCCTCCTGATCCAAGAGCAGGTCTGATCCACTATAATGTTTAATGAGAGTGGTCAATAAAGGCACGATGGGTCCGTATAGTTCGGCATCAGTTCTTCAGGCCCATCAACCCATCAATGCTCTGGGTGATTAGACAATATTTTATCACAAATGAATGCAGGAAGTCATGAAGTCCTGAAGGTCCGTGTCAGTTTTCCTGCCAATGTATGAGTCCCAATCAGCCAAGGAAGCTGCTGCTGCTTCTGTCCACCCCTCATGGTGTAACTTTGGACTCCACCTCTACAGTAAAGCCTCCCACCTCCAGTAACGTCTGGTCTCCAGTCCCGTCTCCAGCTTAGGCCGCTGTGACCGTGTGCCACATGCTAGGGGTGTCTCTGGAACCCTCACCTACCTCACACCATCCCTCCACCAGCTGCCTCTTCATTCATACATTCATGTTTCCTGCTCACTCCTAAAGCAGACCCGGATCTGGTCTACAGCAGCATGATGGTCTTGGAATATGCCAGCTCAGCATTTTCAGCTTCTCTGTCATCATTCTTAGCTTGGTCTCATTCCTTCGTCTTAGATGTGGCACAATCGTATTTACACTCATGTCTCCAGAGTGGAGATGTTGACCTCTGTGAAGAGTTCAGAGGGGGAAATCATCTCCAACATGCAGAAATTAACAGTAGTTTGGAGACTTTTAGATTGAAAGGGGGATTGAGGGAGAACTCCAGATCTGAGCTCTCAGCTAACTTTGACCAATCGATCAGTGCTTCATTAGCCTGTTAGCATCAGGGCTCCTCTACAGTTATCGTTAGCAGACTCCTCTGACCTTGCCCCATCAATCAGCAGCCTCGGTTCCTCCGAGCAGTTCCTCTGTGTGGAACTCTGAAGATGAAGATGCTTGATGGCCACAGAGAAGAAGATAGCAAGAGAGCACCGATCTGGTCCAGAGGACCAAGAAAAATGTCAGAGAACTAGTCAGAGTCCTGGTTGACTGCAGAACACCTCCAAGAAGATCTGGCAGACTCTGGAGTTGACCTTCAGGGAAGTCAGCAGAAGAAAACCTCTCCTCACCACATCATTCAGTATCAGTAGTTTGTTGTCTCCAGATCAATGTGGGGAAAACCAGGGAACTGGTGGTGGATCTGAGCAGGAGCAGGCACACTCGTTCCTCACCAGGAATGGACACTGAGGTACTGGACTCAAAGGGTTCTCCGGTACCCGACCTGGGTGTTCATGTGAACAACAAGCTGGACTGGACTTAACACAAATGCACCCCGCAGCCGTCTGTAGGTGGCGTGAGACAGGAGGAGGATGGCGAACAGGCCGTAGGGGAGGAGGACAGTGCTCCCAGCTCCTGCAGGAGACCAACATCCCTGGGCAGATACCATCTTGTGTTACAATGCTCCACCTCAGAATCCACCATGGTCCACCTCCAGAGGCTCCAGCTGAAGGTTCTTCCACGGTCCTCACAGTCTCCTTACCTGAAGATGGTTAGACATCTGAGAAAGACCTCAGAAGAGCAGAGACGTCCCAGGAATTGAAGACTTTGGTGAGGAAGAATGGAGAAGACCACCCTTGGATGTTCTACTGTCTACTGATGTTCTACGGGCTATATATTTTCAAGCTCTCTCCCCAGCGATTTCAGAACTGAAGAAGCCTTCTGGATAGAAGGCGAAACGTCTTCAAGAGAAGAAACCCAGTCCAGTTGACAGAGAAAACTACCTTGGATACTGTCAAGTAGCTCTCCTTGAGACTTGCCTAATTATTGGAGCTCCCGTTGGGAAATTGTTTGATTTTTATTTTGTTTTTCAGACACGGGGAAGTAGTTCCACCTTGTGGGAGTGACTTACTCTAGCTGGTCATAGTTGACACACATGAGAGGAACCTCTGTGCTGCAGCGCTGGTGGAACTTGTAGCCACAGGTCTGACAGCGAAAGCCCTGGAACAGCAGCTTTCTGCAGAAGTCACAGAAGGCCAACGTGAAGAAGGTCTTCCTCACCTGAAAGTCAGAGAGGAACAGCCCATCAGGACTCCTGAGGAACCGGCGCCGTCACAACGCTAAATTTCTGTCTGCTCATACTTACAAAGTTGTGAGTGGTGAGCGGGACATTCTCTAAAACCTCCACGTGGAGCTCCTCTAAAGTGAGCCAGGAAATGTCGGTATCCCAGCCAATCGGCTTCTTCTCTCTGTAACAGCACGCAGACAATCAGAGGCCACATTTCCACCTGTGCTCATCACATACACGTAGCATTCTCATTTACAACAGGTCCTCAGAGTCGACTGAGGACCTGTTGGTCCTATAGACGACCTGGTTCTGGTCACAAGTTTCCCAGTGGGCCACGGCTAAAACACGTACTGTGGAGAGGAGAGAGGCCCCTTAACCTGTTAGAACTACTGTTGAGGGTTTCAAGAGACCAAATGGATGGAGTAAACATAAGCGTCAGGCTAGCTTTCAGTCAGGATGATAATTAGAGAGGAATATGGCATCAAGCTAGGTAGAAGAGAACAACAAAGAAGAGGGAGGCCTGACACGCCGACCGAGACGGACCAGCAGTTAGGCGAGGTAGTCTGGGTGTCTCCAGGACCCTTACCCGTCTTGCATTCTGTAGACGGCACAACATTCAGGAATGAGGCCTCGCATGGTCAGCGCCTTCTTCAGGGAGTCCCTCACAGTCATTCCACAGCGAGCTGACACCTGAACAAAAAAATTCAGGATGAACAAACGGACAAAGCAAAAAGCAGCTGATGGAGGTGAGGAAGCAGCCTCTGGGTCCAGGGAGCAGCCTCTGGCCAGGCTAGATGGGGAGCATGGACCAGTTGCCTGATAACCCTGCGCGTGTCCTGCACCTTCAGAATAGTCCATGGTGCAGGTGGAGGCACCGCAACACTAACAAACACATCAATGCTGATTGTTGAAGTGATATTTAATGAATCATTAGCAATTGTGAACTAAAGTGATGAGAGTGATTGATTTAGTCCCCTTTAACTGTGGTGAAACCCTTTCAAAAGTAAGCTGCTCTACTCAACCCAGACAATGTAGCGCGTGCAGTCATGTGACCAAATGAAGGCGTCCTGATAAGTGCCTGTGCGAATATCTGCCATCCAGATCATGTCACTATGCTATTAAAACAGAAGAAAAGCCTCTAAAACCTTTGGGAAATGTGAGTTTCCAACCTTCCTGGTTAGGACTAAGTGAGCTCAGCCCACCGTAGGCGTGTTTGAGCTTCCTTTGAACGCATGTGTGATATGATAACATCATGTCCAGCAGCAGACTAAAGAGCGTACCACCGTCCTTTGCTTGTTGGGCAGGAAAACTCGTACGATGGGCTTCTGAGGGGAACGAGGGTTGACTCGGCTGCCGTCGGTGGGCGTCTGCAGGACGGCCAGGCTGTTGGGGGCCTGAGCCCCCACTCCAGGGACACAGCCGCCCATCTTGACCTCCAGAAGGGCTGGCATGGGAGAAGGAGAGCAGGGGAAGTCGGTACCATTGCCCATAGCCTCCAACAACTGCTGCTCCCTCTGCTGCAGGGCATCCAGTTTACTGGTGTACTCCTCGTAGGCCTGGCAGGGGGCAGAGGGCAGAGGTAACCAGGGAACCCACAGAGAGAGACCACAGTCCAAATGCTCTCTGAAGCTACCTTACCTCCAGGTATATGGTGGGAGGGTTGTGCTCTCCTCCAAATTTATCCAGGAGTGCCTCCAAGTGTTCCTGTGTCAGCTTTATCATCTGTTTGATGTTCCAGATCTGCAGGAAAACAACATGAATTAATAAACTCCAGGAACATGAGGGAACGCTCTTCAGAGCCCACTGTGGCCTGTTAGCTATCGTATTAGCCAAGTCAGCCCCAGATCACTGTGACACATCTACTCTTGGGGAGCAACTTCCAGCTCCAATTTAGTCCAAGTGAGTGGAACCAGAAAATGTTGCCTGGGTGACGGTAAAGAGACCCCATTTAGGTGGTTTTCACCACTTTCCTGCAGGAACCATCCTCATCAGTCACTCCAGGTTTGATTGAGGAAACCAATGATGCAACAAATTCCCACAGTTCTGCCCGTCAGGCAACTGTGGCGGCAATATTTGAATAGCTGCTCCTGTAGCCACCAGTATGACCAGTATGCATGAGGGGAGGGCTGCACTCCGACGCTGAGCTGGCCCTTCGGTCTCCATCTATGATGGTGTAAAGACGCAAAAACTGGCTCCCTGCCCAGACATTTCTTGTTGTTTGAACACAACCAGAGGTGTTCAAGTGTACCTCCACTGTGATCACTGGGACAAGGGGCCCGAACTGGAAAGTCTGGTGGTCTTCACTCAGAACATCAGGTAAAGGTAGGAAGCAGAAAGATCTCAACTCTGGAAGGGCCAGATGGACCAAAGCTGCGGGACACTGGTCCCTGGTGTCCTGCTGTAACAGTGAGGCCACTGACCTGTCGACTGGAGGCGGCTTTTAGGCACAATGAGGACCCACCATGACCGGAGCCGCTGACCGAGGCTGCTGCAGCCCCTGTCAGAGGACCTCCATCACGCCACTGAAGTTCATCCCCTCCCCATCAGCACCAGCCTCCTCCTGCAAACTTTAACGTGGCGGCGGCTCTGCGCGTCTCTGTCCTGGCGCACAGAGCCGCCTGCTGCGGCCACATCAGCCTGCTGTGAACAGAGAAGTCTATGCGTGTCTTTGTTGCGTCAACAGCTCTGTGCGCACCGGACTGGCGCACCGGGCTGCAGCTGCGGTGAGCTGAGCACGAAGAGCCGAGCGGCTGGAAGGAGGCAGCAGGCCCCAAATAAACACGTCCTCCCCTGCTGATCTATGCCAGCATCAAGCGGCGCGCTGACGCGACCTGTCTGCCAGCCTCTTTTCAGCCTCTGCATTACACCAAACACGGCCCGAGTCACAGCCGGGGCTTCCTGGACATTTACATTCCGGACCTCCGTTTGGAGCCACTTCCCCAGGTTAGAACCGCTAATCGCACCGTCGCAGCGCTTACCTCCTCATTTTGCGCACCTCCGGGAACCCGCGTCGTACACGCCGAGTTAAATCCGCTGTCCAGCTCCTCCAGGCCGCGCTCCCTGCCCGGATCCCGCTCCGCGGCGTCTCCGTTCAAGACGGGCGGTGGAGACTCAGCGCTGCTCAACGCCGCCATTTTAAACTGCGAGAAACGGAGAGAAAATAAGAAGAGGGAAGTTCAGGCAGGTCCAGGACGGCAGGGGGCGCCAGAGGCCCGGGGCCGCCGCCGCACCGGCGGGAGGACAGAACAAGAGTGGACGCGCTTTAGAGCCCAGCAAACGCTGGGAACGGCCACTGAAGGAAGACATGACAAAGACCCATCCGGGTGCAAAGACTTGGGGCTGAAGTCATGCGGATGTTGTTGGTTCCATCCCAAACACGGACGAGCACGGCAGGTCCATTAGATTGGTCTCCTGGCACCATTCAGACGGCAGTCGATCGCAGATGGCTAGAAAACCATCGAAATATGCCTTGAAGACACTGACTGGGGGAAAGACACGGATGGGGACGCAAATGTCCCCTCTCCTGGGTCTGGGAAGGGTGAGGAGGCCACTTAGGAAGTGTTTGACCTCATTCTGAGAGGACAAATAACTTCAGAGGAAGACAAACATTTGAAAAGGCATTTGGATGCTCTTACACATCCTGAAGGAAAAGTCACCTTATTACATGTATGTGTTGCAGGACAGCAAGGAGGTTGTGGGTTGAATCTCCAACTTCCAGTCTGTGTTGGCCCACCACCAACCTAGATGGAGTTTTCTCTATTAATAAAGCTTTATTATGTTGAAGCACTTAACAAGGACACTCAGTTCTTCACCACTTCAAGCTTTATGGAAGTTAGCAGATGAAAAACTCAACAGTCAACAGACAGATCCTGGATCAACAGTGTTGCAGATGCCAGGACATGCACCAGCTGAGAGCTGGATCAGAACGTGCAGCTCATCTGAAAAGGATGTTCCCATGGACACAAACCAGCTTAAGGAAGACCAGAACCTGTCCAGAACCTATCGACGCTGCTCCCCTCCAACGTCTGCGCTGGATTCTCATTCATCATTTTCTCATTTACACACCAACAGTGATTCAATAACAACACAAAGATGGTTTTGTGGTGAAGTCTTGTTAAAGCAGAGGTGAAACTCTCAGAGGAGCAAAGATCCAGGGGAATACACCGCCCTGGTGCTGAGCGACAGACGTGAACTGTTCATGACGTGCCCCCCTCCCCCCCCCCGCTGAGTCCGGCCAGAGTCCATCAAAGAGCCATCTCCCTCCCCAAGGGATGAGGGCTGGGCTCATTTCTTCTTGGTGGCTCTCTTCCCCTCTCCCTTCTTTGGTTTAACCTTCCCTCTCAGCTTCCTCAGGCGGATCATCTCCTCCTTGAAGTCCTCATGCTCATCTCTGAGAGAGGAAACAGAAGCCCAGGCTGTCACGAGAACACAGCACCAAACACATGCTCGCTTTACTCAGGAAGGGCAGACAGGCAGGGAGGGAGAGACAGGGAGGGGAGACAGTAAGTTAGGGAGGGAGGTG
Source organism: Takifugu rubripes (assembly GCF_901000725.2). Classification (NCBI taxonomy): domain Eukaryota; kingdom Metazoa; phylum Chordata; class Actinopteri; order Tetraodontiformes; family Tetraodontidae; genus Takifugu; species Takifugu rubripes. The sequence continues at coordinate 168,445 of NC_042302.1, read as the reverse complement.
GAGAGACAGACAGACAGAGCGGACGGACAGACAGGGGTGTTGTGCAGCACCTGAACAGGCCCAGGAAGCGCAGCTTCTGTGTCATGGCGTAGTAGATCTTGTGCTCTGGGTACCACTCATGCACCTCCTTCCTCTTGGCCAGTGGAAGCTCCTGGAACAGCTGCACCACCTTCAGGGACCTGGAATCGGCTGGATTAACAACTTCTCCAAAGATCTGTGCGCTGAGTCGGGCCATGCGGACCGCATAGCTGGACAGGCCAGACATGTCTGCTGCAGGCAGACAGCTTGGGTTAAAGGTCAGCAGTTTAAAACATTCAGCAGATTTCTATGTCAATAAACAGGAGTTCATTCAATAAGGAATAATAAATCAATAAATATGACTGTGCCTATCCGCCTCAGTACATGCTGGAGGTCCTGGCTCCATGAAGCCAACAGGACATCATCATCTGCAAAAAGCAGAGATGAAATCCTGGGGTTCCCAAACTGGACTCCCTGGACAAGCTGGGACCAGCATAGAAGTCCAGCACAGAAGTCTGTGGTAGTGGAGTAGTCAAGGGTCCAGCCTGTCTCAAGGAGCTGGGGCCCAGAACCCCTGCTGTGGGTAGACGTGAGCCCGATTGTCTCTAATACCTCTAGACCTGCTGCACAAGCTCACCCCCGACCACAAGGCGCTCGCATTCCAGCCCCAACTCCTGCCCCGTCTATACAGTGAACGTGGCCAACCTGCACCTTTAAAAAGTCTCCTCTTTGTTGCTGATGTCCTGAATGGAGATGTTATAACCACCATAGGCTTATTATAAATGAACTGATTTTAATAACTTCAGGCTATTACAACCACCATTATAAAAGACAAAACAACGTGCGAAGGGTCAAACAGAAAAATCGACGTTATAGCAACAAGACCATTGTAAAGCTGCTAAAACAGGTCAGTAATATTTTCTTTGTGTCATTTTCAGGCAATAAAATCAGCTTCATATGTGGAGGATTGAGCTGGTGTTTGAAGTCCATCCCGACCACATCAACCAGCCCAAAAAGCGGTACGTTTGAGCCCATTTGTCTGCTTCGAATGTGTTCCTACCTCAGTCTTGACACTGTTTCTCAGAGGAAGACAGAATAAAGTCCTGTAAACTGTAACTGTACCTATTATACACGTTTTTAAGATAACGTCAACCTTCAAGTGACATGCAGCAACTGCAGAACCTACTGCGCATGAGTCCCAAACAATTCTTTCCCCTTCCGGTTTGTAAGATTATTAAAAACAAAGTAACTATTAATTTATGAACTACATAAATGCACCGTAAATTTAATACAAATCCAACACATGACACCCGTAGTCTATTACAAGATAATACATAATGTTTAATACAAAAACTCGTGTACTTCTTTATCGTTTATGACGCAAACAGGAAGTTTCTTACGCTTAATGATGTCCGTCTAGGGAGCCTGACAGATAGCAAAGGTTCTGGTTATCTTTACATATATGGACAAATTGTAAACAAACAAACAATAACTAACTAAACAAATAAATATTTTTATAAAATCTTGGTGTGTTAAAACAGCTCAGTGAGAGTAAAGCCGTATTTCGAGTTTATTAACACAAGAGGGCAGCAGATATGCGAAGAAATAATCTGCATTTTGTGGATGCATCTCAAATTTCAGGCTGTAAGAAAAAATTGAACGGGACCAGGAAAAATGTCATAATTCCTTGAGTATTTATTAATTGGTTTTTTTAAAATAGATTTGATTAAATACGTGAATAGTTTAATGTCACATTAAAATGATTTAATCTTTTATAAGTACCGGCAGCTACAGATCAGTCCTGGAAATAAAATGACGTATGTGAGCTGTAAAATATAGATTTAAGTCCTCTTGGACATAACAGGCAGTATAGAATATTCCAGAGCTGAAACGTATCAGGCGGTGAGTAGAGGAGCCTGTTTGATGGCGCAGGTCAGAGGTCAGGGGGGCGGCGCTGATGATTGGACTCCTGCCCTGCTCTCCAGCATCCTGTGCTCATCTTCGCTGCACGGCCACCACCAACACCACTGCCACCACCATCATTATCATCATCATCAGCAGCAGCAGAAGGTTCCCAGCAGCGCCATCTGCAGGCGTTCAGCGTCTGGATCTATATAACAGCGTCAGATAAACCTTCCGCGTCATTTTCGCCTCCTCTTTTCTCCACCATCTTTAATATTTTCTTGATAGTTATGCAGCAAGTGCATATTGTTTCTATCAGAGACTAACTGAATTTTCACTAGTGTTCTTGTCGCTAAACTGGTGGATGCTGCTAATCCCGGGCTGCTGAAATAACACTGCTGGTTCCGCCGCAGCACGCAGTAAAACAGAGGCACAAACATCGCACAGAGCTATTCCAAGGTTTTCCTCAGCTCAGGCTCAGCTCACCTCTGCCCAGAACTCCGGCCCAACAATGCAGCCGCTGTGCCGAGAGGACGGGAGCTGAGGAACTGTCCGTCTGTCGAGGTGCTGATGCGGCTCTGACCGAACTATGGCTGCGGGAAAGCTGCTGCTCTACGCCGGACTCTCGCTGTCTCTCTGCGCCCTCGGTATGCTGGCCGTGGCGATGTGTTCTGACCATTGGTACGAGACTGACGCCAGGAGGTACCGGGACCGATGTCGAGGCTTGACCAGCCGCCGTAAGGACCCTGGCTTCATCTACATCCCCAACAACAGCCTGCCGCTGCGGGCCCGCCGGGAGCAGAAGCTGGCGCCGGCCCGGAACCGGCGGCAGCTGTTCGCCATGAACGCGGTGAACGACTGCGACAGGCAGCATAACTCCACCAACATGGGCCTGTGGAGGAAGTGCCAGCGGCTGGGCTTCAACCAGGAGATTGAAGCGCTCATCCAGAAAGGTAAGAATGAATTAAGCACAATCCAGCTGGCTGCTCCTTAATGACCAGTCACAGCCCAGTCAGCAGAACCAGTTTGTCCTTGTTACACGGCACGACCCAAAGAGGCCGTCAACTTCCCGCCTGAGAACCTCTGTGCGTGGTGGAGTAAAGCACCATTTAACCTGGACCCACTGGTGCCATCGCCCCGTAGCACCATCAGTTGGAGGGTCTCGAGGTCCACCTGTCCTCTGTCAAAACAACGTCAGCACTCGGTGTAGTAAAGGTTGTTATAGCAGGGTTGTTCTTTCCATAATTGGGGCCAAAATGCTAAAACTTGATGTTAGAACTCTAAACTGCAGCAGAACGACCCAAAAACATGTGGGAGTGTTCCGCTGAGAAAATCTGAGTGTAACGTGAGTATTCAGGTGAGGAGGTGTTCTAGGAGAGGGCTAACTGTAGTTAGCATGTGCATCAGCTCATTCCATCACATGATTTCCTATTTTTTGCTATTATTGTGTTATTACATTACACAATATTACACAGCCCAACTGTCTGTCTGCTTGTCTGCCTGTCTGTCCGTCTGTCTGGGAGTGATTTGTGGGAGAACAGATCCACACTGTTTATGGACCAACCAGCTGGATGTTCCAGTCTTCCCAGTTCATTTAGATTATCAGCAGGGTCTGCCGTCATTAAGGAGGCCAAGACGTCTCCTGGCAACCAAAATGGTCCCGTTGTACATTTGTGATGAGAGCAATGCTAACGTCGTTCAACAGATCGTGACAGGCTGCCAAGATTTGACCAATGTGCCCTCCCTTCCTTTCCTGGTTCTGGTCAACAGCCCAGCAGCTGGGTTTTGGGTCAGCTGAAGTCTGACAAAACGGGTTAGCCCTGCGAACATCTGGACTCCCACCACAACAGTCCTGTGAGTGCAGCTGTGCTTCAACAGTGGAGCCACTGTGGAGCTGGGAGTTCATCTGGAGATGAAGATTTAAACTGGGCGGGGCTTAATCAGGTCACTCTCTTCTCTAAATAGGTCACTGCCATAACAGTCTCTAATTATTGGTGCTGGTTCTCTCTGCTGTTCTGCATAATCCCACCAAGAAGTGTGTGGTTATTATGCATGGTGGCGGTGGCGTGGTGAAGCTCAGTCATCCCAACGAGGAGCTGGAGAGGAAAATGAGAAGACCCCTGGAGGAACAAAGGGACTGTCCCAGCAACAAGACTGAGGAACTAAGAGGATTACATAAAAAGAAGGTGGTGGAGGATGAGGGCTGAGGCCTGGGCCCTTCATCCTGAAATATTTGTTGTTGCTCAGTGATGGTTTCAAGTCCAGATCAAGGCACTCAAGTCCACGATGAAGCACCTTGTGTGGGCAGAGGCCTCAAATGAGCATGGTCCTGGAGGGGTCCCACTGGGGTTTTTATATGATGGGGGGGGGGGGTCTAAATGAAATAGGACAGGGGTCTCACCAGGGTCAAGTAGCACAGAGCAATTAAATAAAATAGAAGAGGTTCCAGGATGGGTCCCTTAGGGGGTCCTAGTGGGACCCCAGAGGGTTTTTTTTTTTATCACAAGGAGGCTAAGTGTAGGAGTAAAGGGGTTCTAGAGGGGTCCTGGAGATGTCCTGGTGGAGTTTTGTAGGACAAGTGGGCTAAATGAAACAAGACAGGGTCCTGGGGGTGTTTTGTAGTGTTCTGAATAGGTCTTTTACGGGTCCTGTAGCACCAGGGGCCCAAATGAAAACAGTACAGGGGTTAGGGGTGCCTAACTCTAACCGTGTTAATCCTAACATCAATTTGAGGAGGAACTCTTGTTCTGTTTCACCAGTAGTAAGTAGTGAAGGTTCTGTGAGAGGCTTTATTGTGGCCACAGCTGCGCATGTGAGGGTCATTCCTGGTGTCCTGGAAACACGTCAATTATTCAAACACACAGGGCTGAATAGTCTTCAGCTCGTCTTAGCCCTCCTGGAGGATCCGGAACCTGAAAGCCAGCCTCAGGCTACTTTTCTCATGCTAAAGCTATGCTGAAGTCCTGAGGCCTTGAGTGAGCCTCTCTAGGGTCGTGGTCCCAACCCTCATCCTCGCTCTGCTCAGCTGGAGAGTGAAGGTCTACATGTGCCATCATCACATGACTGTCCCAGAGCTGTGAGCTCCTGCTCTTCATCTTTTTGTGAGAAGGATGAAGAACATGGTAGCTGACAGCGTTCCTGCCCACAAGACTGACAGAGGGACTCTGTGCTAGGGCTTTTGACATCCCAGCTTAAGTCTTATGAAGTTGTGATCACTCATATCCAGTGATTTCTGTAGTTTAAGCCCAACGGAGATGAAGATGTGAGCGCCACCGCTGCAGGCTGGATGATACGATTGGCCTCCTGCTGACAAATGTGGGTTTTTCTGAATGAGTGACATGGCTGCACTTTAATCAGCAGCATATTGAGTGCAGAGACGGCTGCGGGCTGGCAGTGATCCGCATCAATCAGACCTTTATTCTGCTTCCTGACTCTTGATGTGTGAGGAAGAGCGGCAGTGAAGGGAGCTCTGTGGCCACAGCTGCCTCCCTGTCAAAGAAAGGCCTTTTCACTGCTCACAGCACCAGGGCTATGCCATGAAATGGACCCATGACTGTGCACCTTCAGCATCCCCTTATTTGATTCAGGTCTTTCCAACTGCCGCCGATGTCTTCATCACTGCACCTGAAAATCTGCAACAAAGTGAAACTGTTTGAAGCAGCAAATAGAGAAACTCCAGAAGTTTGTCCAGGTCATAAACATAGGGACCAGATGACTGGGTCAGAACCAGAACTGCAGCTCAGTGGGTCTTCCTGCTTGACAGTGCTCAGAGTCTATCAAACCAGCAATAGGGTCAGAGACGGGACGGCGATGAAGCTGACCAAGAGGTGGCAGAACCCAGACCCAGAAAAGACCAACAGAAGACTACACAGGAAACCACAAAAAACAGCAGAACCTCCACCAGCTTCTGCTGGCGGTTTGCCCAGGATGTCTTTAATGTTGAGTGGTGTCAGGTGACTGACAGCTAAGGAGCATGTCCTCACTGCTGGGTGACATCATGTCCAACTATGTTATTAATGAGGCTTCAGGAACGCTCTGCAAACACTCGATCCAAGTCTGGTTCAAGAGGACCCAGGAGTTGATTTGAGCCCCGAATGTGTTTTGATGAGCAACAAGCTGCATCAAATAGAAGAATTCTGAAACTTTGGGGTTTGTAGTTATGGTTCAAGGGGTGAAGTGTCTGTGTGTGTGTGTTTGTGAGAGTGTCTGTGTGTGTGTGTGTGTGTGTGTGTGTGCGCGCGCGTGCGTGCGTGCGTGCGTGCGTGTGTGTGTGTTGGAGAGAGAGAGAGATTCAGCATCAAACAAGTATTTCCCAGCAGGCTTTTACACCTCAGAATTCAGTCAGCTGGGTTTCTGCTGGAGCTCCAACATGGAGGCGACGATCTGCAGCCTTCCTGTGAGCAGCAGAACTCAGTGTTCTGAGAGTGGAGCCACACAAGGGGGAGGATGTGTGCACCATCAGGTTCAATCCTTGTCCACAGCATGAAGGTAATCACGTGTTGGGTAGGGTTCAGCGTTAACCCTATGATGGCTACATCATCCCAGGATTTCAACCCAAGAGCAGGATGACCTTTTCCCTTAATGCCAAAGGTTCCTCGGTGCACCACTGTGGTGGAAAGATGTGTTAAAAACTCACTGTCGTTTTCTAGAGACAACATGAGTTGGTTTGGTGGTGGTGTACTGGTCATTACTGTTGTCCCACAGCAAGAAGGTCTCGAGGACAAGTTGTTTTCGGTCAACTAGTGACTCGAACTGGCTGCAGGTATGAGTGGTTGATGGAGCTGGAGAATTATCTAGGTGACCCTTGACGCCAGGTAAGAAGTGAGCCGTTTAAGGCTTTGACCTCCCAACTATTCCTCTAAGAGTGATCCGCCGATGACAGGCAGGCACAGACTGAACTCGCAGACAGTGGGGTGGAATCAGGTTCTTTGAAAACTTTAATGGTTTTACAAAACGAGTAACTTTATGCAGCGTTAAATGGGTCAGAACAGGACAAGCCCCGAACAGTGCTGAGCTGGGATGGGCAAGACTGAGGCGAGCTGGTACCACTTAAGGTTCCTCAACGAACTGGTGGAGAACATGGGAAAGAGACCGGCTTTTAACCGGCAGATTAGTTGCAGCGGTACAGGCAAAGTGGTGGGACCAGGTCACAGCTCTGCCCAGCCTGGAGGAAAACAGACACACACACACGGAGATACAAGCAAGACGCACACGGAGATACAAGCAAGACACACGGAGATACAAGCAAGACACACACAGATACAAGTAAGATACACACAGAGATACAAGCAAGACACAGAAATACAAGCAAGATACACACAGAGATACAAGCAAGACACACAGAGATACAAGCAAGACACACAGAGAAACAAGCAAGACACACTGAGATACAAGCAAGACACACACACAGATACAAGCAAGACACACACGGAGATACAGGTAAGACACAGAGATACAAGCAAGACACACCCGAAGATACAGACAAGACACACAGAGATACAAGCAGGACACACAAAGATACAAGTAAGAAACATGGGGATACAAGCAAGACACACAGAGATACAGGCCAGACACACAGAAATACAAGCAAGATACACACAGAGATACAAGCAAGACACACGGAGATACAAGCAAGACACACACGGAGATACAAGCAAGACACACAGAGATACAAGCAAGACACACAGAGATACAAGCAAGACACACATGGGAACAGGAGAGACAGACACAAAGAGGGAGCCTTAAATAGTTTTCATGTCCTTCCTGGCCTCCACTCTACTTGTATCTGAGAACTGAACTGATGAAAGAAGAAGAAAAAGAAGGTCTGAGGTAGACCCAGAAGGTGGTGGAGCGGTGGAGGACTCTAATGAGGACTCCTAATGAAATGACTTCCTGGTTTTCTTGATTGATTTTGTGTCTGAACAATCTTTTAGGGTGCAGGTCTCACTGATCTAAACTAACAATGTTTTTCCTCCTCAGGGGCCATTTCAAGGTGCTCCTACATCAAGTATCACTACTCCTCAGCTAGCATCCCTAAAAACCTCTCCTACAACATCACCAAGACCATAAGGCAGGACGAGTGGCACTCCCTCCGTAAGTTCCTCCCTCTGGGGACGTCTTCGAACACTGCTTGTGTCTCTGGTTAGATGATGAAACTCAGTGGTCATCACCTCTACATAACGTGACTGATGTGACCTGGCAGGAAGCCGCACACAGGTCTCTTCCTTTCAGGTCTGATCTTCCTCTGCTCAAACCTCTTGGAGGTCCTTCAGGAAGGCAGTGAAATAACACAGACACATATTTCCAGTCATTTTTTGGTGCAACATGAACACAGAAAACGTCAGAACCCCTGAGTGTTTTACCTGAACTTTACCTGAGCTAGTCTGATGAATGTTTTGAAGGAAGAGTCACAGTTTTTGATGAGAATAGCTCAGTAGGTGCATTCATGTCAGTAGAGCAGGAACAGTTAATCAGCCTGGAACTAACCGAAGAGAAGGCCAAATCCTCAAATGTCTGGACAGATTCAGTCCTCAAACATCTGGACAGGCCGAGTCCCTGTAAATCTGGACTGGCCGAGTCCTCAGAATTCTGGACAGGCCTAGTCCGCAAACATCTGGACAGATTCAGACCTCAAACATCTAGACAGGCCGAGTCCTCAAACATCTGGAAAGATTATGTCCTCAAACATCTGGACAGGCAGAGTCCTCAAACATCTGGACAGCCTCAGTCCTTAAACATCTGGACAGGCAGAGTCTTCAAACATCTGCACAGCCTCAGGCCTCAAACATCTGGACAAGCTGTTGTGTTTACCATATTTCCCGTAGGTGCCATGGATGTTTTACCTGACTTCCTTGGTCTTTCTCTCAGGACTGACGGGTAATGAGGGACAATATTAGTGTGAAAGTGATAAACGTGTAATTTGTCTGCGTCTGTGAGACAGTGAAGGTGACCTTGTGGTGTTTCCTCAGATCTACGGAGAATGACAGCAGGCTTCATGGGCATGGCGGTGGCCATCATCCTCTTTGGTTGGATCATCGGTGTGCTGGGTTGCTGCTGGAACAGAGGCCTGATGCAGTATGTGGCTGGCCTCCTCTTCCTCATGGGAGGTGAGGCCCCAGTACAAACATGTTCGTCTCACCTCATCAGTCATACAAAGAGCTTTGAACTTTGGCTGCATTACTTCTAAAAAGGGGTCTCTATTGTAACCTTTCACCTTATATATGGTGTCTACAACACTGTTGCTGGCTGAGAGAACAGCTGCAGCAGCTAAAATGACAACAGAGAGGGTGAGAGGACCCTTTGAAGACCTCGGAATGGTCACTGCTTCTAAATTATTTCATTATTCCATTCAAGTCCTATTCAGACCTTCAGCACCTGATGGCGTACAGTTGATTCAATTGTTTATATGCAATCAAATCAGTTTTACAAGTATAGCCTGTGCCCTTCAGCTGGGGTCCCAGAGCCTCCTGAAAGATCCATACCAATGAGTCCCAGCAGTAGTGTATGATGACCTTGACTCTATAACGCTCACACAACTGTCCTGAATCTGGGTTCATCTGACCAGTCAAGATTGTTTCTAGGCGCGTTACAGAATCCCAGGGCCTGACCCCCAACAAGCAACAGTGGCAGTAAAAACTCCCCTCTAACAGGAAGAACCCTTGAGCAGGACCAGGCTCATCTCGGTGGATCCTCCTGGTGATGGGGGTCTGGTCTGTACTACAGAGGGAAGAGAAGGAGACGGAGAACTGGTAGAGGATAGAAGAGGTAGAGATCATGGAACCGTGTCTCAAGCTTACTGAGTCTCGCCTCCAAACCCATAAATAAGCTGCACTTTCTGCGTCTATTCCCTTCACTAAAGAAGGCAAAAGAGTAACTAAACATTTCACACACTGAACAGACACAGGGTGAGACCATGCTACTGCTAATGCTCGGTAGAATCGGTGGATCAAAATATCCTACTTACAAATGTGAGGCAGTGAACCCAACTCACACCGTGCACCAACGACCTCCACAGAGGAAGCAGGAAGTGACGCAATACGCTACCGCTCAGTTTTGTCTCCACACTCCTTTGAAACTCCTGATCATCTGAACCGTGTGACAGCCGATGGTAAAGTTAGTTAGTAGTAGTAAGTTAGTGATAGTTATAGTTTAGAAGAATAAATAAATGTTGAGATGCATTAATATACATATAAAGCGTCACTACAGCGCTACAGGTGGACAGGGCTGTAGGCTGCAGGCTGGTGGTCTGAGCAGTTGTTGAAGGCTCAGGTCAAAGGTCAGCTGCTCTAACAGTCTTTAATGTACAGCAGAACTGGGGGATGCAAGAGGCTGGTTTTCACGCCTGCTTCATTGTGATGTGACATTTCTTTCACTGGTGTATTTCTTGTTTACAGGAACATTCTGCATCATCTCTCTGTGCACGTGTGTTGCCGGTATTAACTTTGAACTTTCCCGTGACCCACGGAACCTGTACAGCCTCCCTGATGACATTGGCCATGGCTACGGCTGGTCTATGTTCTGTGCGTGGGGGGGTCTGGGGCTCACCCTCATTTCGGGCTTCTTCTGTACCCTGGCTCCCTCCGTTCAGCCGGTCCACCGATCCACCTGCCCCAAGTCCAGACAGGAGAACGGCACTGTTTGCTAAGGGGCCCAGGCTGATAAAGATGGAGCAATAGAGGAGTGCTGTCCCCTCAGGCCCATCTCAATGACAGCTCTAACATGTGAACCGTGACGTGAAGGAAGCTCTGGGCTGGTTTCTCCAACAGAGCGGACTCTTCGTTAACTTTGTTTTTCACTCTGTCTCTGCCCCTTTTCTTTTGCATCTGTAGATGAGATTGTGTGTCAAGGTCACAGGAAGTTGTTCTTACCTGAGCAGATCATTTGCCCCTGGATGGATTTCTGCCCATTTTTCTTTTATCCTGATGTCTGCTGCCATCCCAGAATCACCTCCAGCTACACCAACGTCCTCACTGAAACTACAGAAGAAGGACAGGTCACCATCCCATAAAGTAAACAACTGGGGAATTCCCAAAAGTAAAGTGATGCAAAGAAAAAGAACAGAAGCAATTCCCAGTCAGTAGTTAACACTTAATATAGTAGGGACATGGTTCTGAGTGGTTGGACCAGTATGGTTGGACCAGTGACTGAAGCACTTATTTGAAGGTCTTTGACCTCTTCAGTTCTTCCTCATTCCCTCGGAATTGGACCTCTGTTTAGGGATTTTATTCCTGTGCGTTTGAAAGCATTAAAAAAGCCCAAGAAAAAAAAAACTCTTCAGAGGACTCTTGTCCTCGGCGTGTTGAGGGGACCAACAGCAGTGGAGCCGCTGGAGCTGCTGCGATGAGTGGATCTCCTGAATGAAGGAGAGGAGTGAGGAGCCTCCGGCCTGCTGTCCGTCATTCTGGATCATTCCCAGTGACATGAAGCTCACAACATAACATTGTCCAGGTGGCTCCCGCGGGATCCCAGAGTTGGACCTTGTTGTACAGAAGAGGCCATCTGACCAGCACTCATCTGCTCTCTGGTGTAAGCTCACCATCATTAGCTTTAGCCTTTTTTACATGCATTCTACTTCAAGTGTTGCTCCTTTTATTGAACCCAAAATGTTATGAAATAGCTGTTCTCATAGATGTTTTTCAGTTTCAGATGTTGATACGTGTCCGTGTGTGTGTGTGTGTGTATGTGTGTGTGTGTGTGCGCCTGCGTGCGTGTGTGTGGTGGATATCGTTTGACTTGTAGAGAAAAGGGTATAACCAAGCTAGGACCTAGCACCTCTCTTGCACACACATAAAAACCTTAAAAAAGCCACATCTTTTCTGTAAAATCCCGGTAGATTAATTCTTGTAGGTACAGAAGAGCCCTTTTACTCCCTGTGCTCATATAGACATCCGTAAGACATCTATAAGACAGATGGGAGACTAAGTGCCCCTTGGATCCAGTATTGCCAGAGCTGGACCAGTGCAGCTGAGACATGTCTGTGCATCAGTCAGGATGATAACAATGCAACAACTGGGCCATTTTATCTCATACTGGGACAAGTCAGAGGCAGCGATGGAGTGTGTGTGGTTTGTTAAGTCAACAGGAGTTGCCCTGATCCTCCATAGCTGATAGAAAGAGCCCTAAAGTCAGCGCTAACCTGTGCATTTGGGTTGGTCCTGACTCATATTGTCCGTCTGTCTGTCTGTCCATCAAAAACATTAATAAATACCTGAATGGAACCTTTGATGTTTACGCAGCACAGCTGGATGTGTATTCTTCTCTGATAACATCTGCATCTCAGTAACAGTGGTTTCCATGATGACCAGCTTGATTGTAGGAGAGTTTATTGGACACAGAAAGAAAGACACCAAATTGTAAAGCCTGGAGGAAAACGAGCACAATGAGAGCAAATTGAAAGCTTCAGTGGAGCATTGGAATAAAAATGTAGCAACAACAATGATAATATTAATCGCAATACATTTTATAAACGACTGTCCAAGGGAGTATCCAGGAGAGTGTCCAGGGGACTGTCTAAGGGACTGTCCAGGATAGTGTCCGTTATTAAATCTATATGAAAGCAAGAGGAACCGTTTAAAAGTGAAGAGGGAACCATCAGGTTGGAACAGGTGCTGATAACTGGTAAGGAAGAACTTGTAACTTGGATCTTTGGTCATCAAGAGGTTTAATATATTTAATTATGTTAGGTTCGAACGACCTAAAACATGAGAAACAAATGAGGCAAAGACAACAGCTTTAAGTATTACTTGCAGCAAGGAGGACGGAGAGATGTGCTCAGTTACAGATCTCCAACACGTCCTGAGGCACATCTTCCACCATCCTTCTTTTACTGAGATTAGGAGGTCCCTAGTTACAGAGAAATCAAATGTGCCTAAAGGGAGGGGGAAACACAAGATAGCAGGTCCCATACAAAGCAAAAGACTGTAAATCATAATGGTGAGATTATACGTAGGTCTTCACTGATTTGATTAGCTTAGCTCACACACAGCACATTCTTCCATATCAGACAGATTAAAAGAAGAACACCTCCTGCGTCATGCTCTGCAGCTCTATCTCCAGTCATTGTTACTTCCTAATACTCCCCACAACAGCTGCATTCCAGTCGTCCTTGACCAGAGAAGTACGAGTTCACACATCAAGCATCACGAACATTAAGCATTAACAAATAATAAGAAACACTAAGTAATGAGTAACAATATAACAAGAATAAAGAATATAGGAGGAGAGGAGAGGAGAGGAGAGGAGAGGAGAGGAGAGGAGAGGAGAGGAGGAGAGGAGGGGAGGGGAGGAGAGGAGAGGAGGAGTGGGGAGGAGAGGAGAGGAGAGGAGACATTGTTCACTCTGTGCTGAGCTTGGAAATGTTGGACAATCAATCAATCAACCAATCAATCAATCTTTATTTATGTAGCGTCTGTTACAATCAATTGTTTTTAGGCACGTTATAGAATCCCAGGGCCTGATGCCCAACAAGCACCAGTGGCAAGGAAAAACTCCCCTTTAACAGGAAGAAACCTTGAACAGGACCAGGCTCGTCTCGGTGGATCCTCCTGCTGATGGCCGGCTGGGTAGAGAGAGGAGAGGAGAGGAGAGGAGAGGAGAGGAGAGGAGAGGAGAGGAGAGGAGAGGAGAGGAGAGGAGAGGAGAGGAGAGGAGAGGAGAGGAGAGGAGAGGAGAGGAGAGGAGAGGAGAGGAGAGGAGAGGAGAGGAGAGGAGAGGAGGAGAATCTTCTCGGTGTTAGAACTGGTGCAGGTCGTGTCATGAACAGCACCCTCTCCTGACACGAGGGGGGAGCTGCTGCAGCCTCCACCCCTTCCTGTGTCCCTGTTCTCTTCCTTCTTTTAGAATTTCGGTTCTTCATTTCCTGAAATGACTCCATTTACTCATTTGCTAATTGTATTTTGTTCTTTTTGGGTTCAACTAATCACCATGCTTAACATCTTTTTGAAATCACAGGGTCAGGGTCTTGTCCTCCATATATAGGGTTACAGACATATAACTGTATTTCCTGGTCATGTGTCGACATATTCTACTGAATTAACCTATAGCTGGTGTTATTTTGGGCTGAGTGTCGTCAAGCCAGTGATGAAGCAACTGACCGACGCAGTATTATGTGATTGCCATCATAGGAGAAGTAACACAAGAACCTCAAAGTGTTCTTCATGTTTTTAAATCACCGGGGGTCCAGAATTCCACCAGGAACACCTGAGATGAAACTCAAAGACAAGAAAATAAACGAAATAATCTTTTGCATCATCTGAGCGTCTTTCTTCCTCCGACATGGGATCTGTGGAAGCTAATTCCGGAATCTACCGATCTGATCCGAACAGCTACGGAAGAAGCCGAACTGAAACGGAACTAGTCCGAACATCCGACGGGAGCTCGAGCGCCTCAACATAAACAGCAATGGCGGAGGCAGCAGTCGCATCTACGGTGACTTTACCAGTGACCGGGGGGTGGACCAAACACGTAACTTGCAGGTGATGAAAAAGTAACGACAGTTGTCTTGCGGATCGTCGCCATGTCTGTTGTGTGGGGACAGAGCCTAGGTGACAGCGAGCCTGAGCAGCAGCTGACATCAGCCTTTTGTCGGGCTCCACTCAGCTGTCGGCTAACTTGGCTAATATTAGCCGAGTCGCTGTGATGTTGTGGACGGCTGCTGCCTGGCTCGAAGGCTCCTCAGCTTCAGGGTCGCCCGGTATGTGTCCGTGAGGGACCTGCGTTGGTGCTGCCGGAGCCCCCCAGCAAGGATGGCAGAAGCGCGTCATGAAGCCCAGTTCAATGACTGGCTCAGTTATAATGGTGGACCTTGTCAAGCCCCAACACGTCGGCTAGAACCTTCTCTTTCCAATGAAAGTTAAATAAAAGCCTCCCCGGCATTAAACCTTCAATTCCGGTTTCCTAGGCGTAGTTTCACGGCCGAGATGCTTTGTCGTTTTTGCTTTTCTTGTATTTCAGGCGTGTTGTTGTGTGTAATTTCAGGTATTTCATGCACGGTCTGTGCAAAGAAGGGGACAACTGTCGCTATTCGCATGATCTGACCAGCAGCAAACCCGCAGCCATGATGTGCAAGTTCTTCCAGAAGGGAAACTGTGTGTTTGGGGAGCGATGCAGGTAAAGATGCATAAAGGTGGACATGTCCCTAGAGTAGCTCACTGTGTTTATGCATCATGGCCCCAGCGTTGAAGGGCTAAAGAATTCTAGGAAGTAAGTAAGGACTAGTTCCTTCTCTGAGAGATGACAGTAGGGGGTCAAGTGCTGAAGCAGGGGGACAGATGCTGTACCGGTGGGACAGATGCTTTTGTGGGGGACAGATGCTGTAGAGGGATCTCTCTCAGAGAGAGAGAGATCCTCTTTTAAAGGTGTGTCCACAGGTCTGTCTTTTATGAGACAGGTCTTTTATGGCTCAGCTCCTGGTTCAGCTCTTGGTTCAGCTCCTGGCTCAGCTCCTGGCTCAGACCCAGAGCCAGCCTGTACAGGATGGTCTGCTGCTGTGTGCAGAAGCTCAGCAGCCATCCAGTTTCTTAGACATTTTCCTATAAGTCTCTGGTCTGTTGGAGAGCTTGGTTCAATAGTCTGAGCTCCACAGTTGTGTGTGTCCGTCCGCCCGTCCGTCCTTTTGACGGTGCTGTGGGTGTCCTGGTCATCTGTCTCACCAAGACAGATTTGCAGCCTTTATGAGGAGTTCCTGCTGAAAGGCCTTGTGTGCTGCGTTTGTTCTGCCTCAATAGCCTCTGCTCTGGCTATTGTGATGGACTTGAGCTCAGTCTGGCTCTCTGGGCCTGGGGCCCCTCTCTCCTGCAGACCCCTGAGCCAGACAGACCCCTGTGGTTTCTCCTCCACTCCTCTCCTCTCCTCAACTCTTACCCCTCTCCTCCACTCTTACTCCTCTCCTCCTCCACTCTCCTCCATTCCTCTCCTCCACTCTTACTCCTCTTCTCCTCCACTCTCCTCCATTCCTTTCCTCCACTCTTACGCCTCTCCTCCACTCTTACTCCTCTCCTCTTCCACTCCTCTTCTCCTCCACTCTCCTCCATTCCTCTCCTCCACTCTTACCCCTCTCCTCCACTCTTACTCCTCTCCTCCTCCACTCCTCTTCTCCATTCCTCTCCTCCACTCTTACTCCTCTCCTCCTCCACTCCTCTTCTCCTCCACTCTCCTCCATTCCTCTCCTCAACGCTTACCCCTCTCCTCCACTCTTACTCCTCTCCTCCTCCATTCCTCTCCTCTCCTCCACTCTTACTCCTCTCCTCCTCCACTCTCCTCCACTCTTACTCCTCTCCTCCACTCTTACTCCTCTCCTCCTCCACTCCTCTTCTCCTCCACTCTCCTCCATTCCTCTCCTCCACTGTTACTCCTCTCCTCCACTCTTACTCCTCTCCTCCTCCACTCCTCTTCTCCTCCACTCTCCTCCATTCCTCTCCTCAACGCTTACCCCTCTCCTCCACTCTTACCCCTCTCCTCCACTCTTACTCCTCTCCTCCTCCACTCCTCTCCTCCTCCACTCCTCTCCTCCATTCCTCTCCTCCACTCTTACTCCTCTCCTCCTCCACTCCACTCCTCTTCTCCTCCACTCTCCTCCATTCCTCTCCTCCACTCTTACTCCTCTCCTCCTCCACTCCTCTTCTCCTCCACTCTCCTCCATTCCTCTCCTCCACTCTTACGCCTCTCCTCCACTCTTACTCCTCTCCTCCTCCACTCCTCTTCTCCTCCACTCTCCTCCATTCCTCTCCTCCACTCTTACCCCTCTCCTCCACTCTTACTCCTCTCCTCCACTCCTCTTCTCATCCATTCCTCTCCTCCACTCTTACTCCTCTCCTCCTCCACTCTTCTTCTCCTCCACTGTCCTCCATTCCTCTTCTAAACTCTTACTCCTCTTCTCTATTCCTTTCGTCCACTCTTACCCCTCTCCTGCACTCTTACTCCTCTCCTCTGCTCCTCCTCTCCTCTCTGGGGATCATAGAAAGAGCTTTTCATTTCGCGTTTTGTCATGGCAACATCATCTTATATACTGAAATTCTAGCCCTGACTATTTCTTCTTCTCTGCTTCCTCAGGTTTGAACATTGTAAACCAACAAAGAGCGAGGAGGTCTCGAACCCCCAGATGTTGCTATTAAGCTCCACCCCACCGCCGATTGATCCAGAATGCAGTGAGTCAGGCCCTCGCCTGAAGACTCAGGACTGGGCCAATGCTGCCGAGTTTGTTCCAGGACAGCCTTACTGTGGCCGGGGTGAGTGGCAGCCCCGTCTCTCTCCCACCGGGTTGCTAATAAGGGTCCGTATTTCACCGGCTGACTTGTTTGGTGGAGCTGATGAAGCAGCCTTCATGATTTTGGGAGGCTCATTAGTAAACCGTGGTCACATTTGTGGCTGTCTGTCTCTGTGGGGCTTCTGCTATTTCCTGTTTACGTCCGGACATCTCGTGAATGTCATGTGTGTGTTGTGCAGCTGAGTCGGTGGATGTGGAGATCTCCATCCCTCTCATTGAAGAGCTCAACGGTGATGCCACCACTGATAAGGAAGAGCTTCGAAAGCAGCTCTGCCCATATGCTGCTGTAGGAGAGTGCCGCTACGGCGTCAACTGTGCGTACCTGCACGGGGATGTGTGTGACATGTGTGGCCTGCAGGTGCTCCACCCCACCGATAGCAGCCAGCGCTCCGAGCACACCAAGGTAACCATGGCAGGGAGCCTGTGGATGTGGTTGCGTTAAAAGGTGAAAATGGCTATCTGCCTCTGGTTCTTCACCCTGAAAATCTGGGACGCACCACTTAGCTGAGAGGGGGCATGGCCCTGGAGGAAGCCCCGCCTCAGAAGTGGTTGAAGGTTGGTAGGGTAGGGGGCTGTTTGGACAGCTGCTGGATGATTACTGCAAGCTTGGACTAGCCAGCAGCACCTGGAAACAGGGCAGTCCTGGTCCAGTATGAGTCCAGGATTCCTGGCATTAGTAATGAAGGCCAGGATGGCATCCATCTGGCGATCCAGTGGATCTCTGAGCCCCTGTCCAGCCCCTGAAGGGCACCTGACACAAACAGCTGGCTATCATCTGTAGGGCCGTGGAGAAGGCTGTTACTTATGGGTGTTCCACGTTAGCAGGTTAATGGACCTGCACTCGGGCAGACCGCAGGAGCATCAAATGGAAGAACATCTCAAGATCCAGATGTGAAGGCTCGTGACATCGTACCCAAGAAGACCGAAGACTTTTTGACTGTGATGAAGCCCAGATTCAGGGAATTTTTTTGGATTCTAGCATAGGGCTGCAACAGAGTAACCTTCCTGGAGAAAGCTTAGCAGATGGAACTGTTGCTATGGTTACAGGCTTGTCAACTGATGCATTTGTCACTGTCGCATCTTTCAGGCCTGCATCGAGGCCCATGAAAAGGACATGGAGATCTCGTTTGCCATCCAACGCAGCAAAGACATGATGTGCGGCGTGTGCATGGAGGTGGTGTTTGAGAAGGCCAATCCCAGCGAGCGACGCTTCGGAATCCTCTCCAACTGCAGCCACTGCTACTGTCTGAAGTGCATCCGCAAGTGGAGGAGTGCCAAGCAGTTCGAAAGCAAGATTATCAAGTCAGTCAAGTTCGGCACTAGTGTGTGAGAGAGTGTGAGCGTGCTCTGCCTTCCCAGCAGGTACCAACAAGGCCTGAGACAGAGTAGAGATTGCAATGTCCTCGCCGAGAACAGTCCCCCTGGGAGGGTTACGGATGTCGGCTGACCTGTTGTTGAGCTTGGACGTGGGCATTTAGCAAGTTTTCATGCTGACTTTTCTTTGCAGGTCTTGTCCAGAGTGTCGAATCACCTCCAACTTTGTCATCCCAAGTGAATATTGGGTGGAAGATAAAGAAGACAAACAGAAGCTCATCCAGAAATACAAGGATGGAATGGGGTAATTACACCGCAGCAGTGCAGGCTTTACCCCACACACGTGAGAGTAGTGTAGAGGAGGAGAGGGGCGGGGGCGTCAGGGATGAGGCAGGCAGCAGCACCTGTAGACCCTCATTAATGATTCATTCACTCGTCACCATCACCATAACAATCATTAGGAAGTTAAGAATGATGATACCCATCCCATCTGGGTAGGCTAACAGGGGTACCTCTACATCTGGGCCTGGTGTTCCAGGTGGATGACAGTGCAGGTCTTGGCTCCTCCTCAGGGGCTCATAGAGCTCCCTATCCTCTCCTCTCAGGTGGAACCTATTTCAGGGGCTTGCAGCTGCAATTGGGCTCTGTCAACAACTGGAGGTTAGATTAAGCAGTTCATTCAGAAGCTCTCAGAAGAGCTGTGTCTTCAAGAGGGTAGAGAGGGTCGCTACTGCTGTGACACAGCTCTGGAGGTCGGTCCACCATCGGGGAACAAGGGATGAGAAGAGTCTGGATCTCTATGTCCGAACAGACGGTGTTACCAGATGATGCTCATGTGAGGAACGCAGCAGACGAGGGGTTGATGGGCTCCAACAAGACCGGGAGGGAGCAGATCCAGCTCTGTGGGCCAACAGGAGGGACCTGAACCTAATGAGACACCTGGACTCCCTACAGTCTTGGGGTGCATCTCAGAGCTTCATCCTCTGCTTCTCCACAGTACCCCCCCCCCCCCATCCCCACCTTGACAGCATGGAGATCCCTTTTCCTTCCTGGGGCACCAGACCAGAGCCCCTTACAGCCGACTTCTGGTTGGCCCTCATAGCCAAGCACCTCAACCGGGTTCAGTCTACTGGCTGGTGGCCTTTGGAGCATTCGGCTCTACAAGAGTCCTCTTTGAGCTGGCAGGCAGCCCTCAGAGTAGTCCACATCATAAATACTGACCAGGCAGGAAGAACCTTGGGAAGAATGTCTCAGCAGCGCCACAGACCACGCAGCTCTATCTCTGTGCTGCAGTTCTGACGTTCTTTGCTTTGTCTTGTTTCCACGTGTGCTCTCTTTAGGAGGAAACCCTGTCGATACTTTGACGAGGGTCGTGGAATTTGCCCTTTCGGTGCCAATTGCTTCTACAAACACGCCTTTCCTGATGGTCGTCTGGAGGAGGCTCAGCCACAGCGAAGACAGACTGGATCCAGCAGCAGGAACCGGGTAACATTATCATTTTACATACAAGTGCTTCTGACCCTCACGGGACAGGAGAGTTTCTGAGTCCGTGGACTTCCCTGCTAGTCCTACACTGGTTGAGGATTCCACGTTCAGCTGCTCCCCCTGCTGTTAGACAAGACCTTGTTGGCTTTAGCTTTCAGCACGCTGTAAACAGAAATAATGCCATCAAGAAGACACGCGAGGGAGGACATTTGGACAGCTAGGACTGAGTCGTTCCTCCAAAGGTAGCTGGTATTCTCAGCTGGTTTCAGCACTATAACTGTGGTTGACAGGCGATGTCATCAGCAGTGGCAGTGTTTATGGTCTGCCAGCACTCCTCACTGGTCCACCACTGTACTGATAAAGTCATCAGAAATCAAAAGTGTTCCTCAGACTTTAGTTCAGTCAGCAGCAGCTCCAGTGGTCAAATCATGGCAGATATTTTCTTTCAGCTAAGCCGTCAGGGTTCCTCCGTCCAGAGACGGACCTCATTTGTGGGTGCAAGCGGCCCACTGTGAGTTTGCTGTTATGACCATCCCCCCACCAGGACAAGCTCCTCCTTACTCTCACTGGTTGCAAGGTGAAGGAGAATCTGGGCGGGACGTCTGCTCCAGCTGCCCGACCTGTGTGAAGACAGGCTGCTGCACTTCAAGGTGACGAGGGATCTGGCGCACGTTTTCAGGTCTCCCGAGGCGAGCTGTGAGTCAGAGCCGAGGTCCGCCAAGACAGGATGACGGTCCTAGGGACATCACGTCAGGCTTCAGAGGGTTCAATCTGACAGACCTGAAGATCCTGAGCTGGCTGTGAATCTGTTGGTGCTGTTAACAACCACAGTGTAGCACTGGGAAGGTGGAGCTTCAAGACCAGCAGGACAACGAGCGTCCAGGAGACGCGAGGAGCTCTGGGTTGGTTGTGGTTTGATAAGCATGTTGACTAAAGTCTGAAGAGGGTTGAGGAGCACTGATCTCCAGATGTGTGAGGTGAATTAGGTGTGTTTGTTTTAGCAGCTTTCCCCACTCAGTCTTCTCTGTCTGATTGTGCTTGAATTCATTAGAACTCCAGGAGGACACAACTGTGGGACATCATTGACGAGCGGGAAAGCACCGGTTCCCTGGACAATGACGATGAGGAGATGGTGACATTTGAGCTGAGCGAGATGCTCCTCATGCTGCTCGCTGCAGGAAATGATGAAGAGGTGACAGATTCAGAGGATGAGTGGGACTTGTTTCACGAGGAGCTGGACGATTTCTATGAGATTTACCTATAGCCGCCCCAGCCTGTGCCTCCCCCCACCCCATCCTCAGATTATATTCTAGACTCTAGAATGGACTGTCTTGTGCAAGTGGTGGACAGTAGCTGTTTCTTTCCCCATTTTGTGGTTGTGCCTTTAACTAGGCCGTTAAAAACCAACGTTAAAGACAAAAAAAACCTGTGGGTGCACTTGTGCTAAACTTTTTTACACATCTATCCTTGAGTGTAACTGCTGTTTCCTAATGAGTTAAAACAGAGTCATCTACGTTAAACGGAGGATCAATGTCTGCAAATATTGGGAATAAACATTGTCAACTTTATTTGTAGTGTGAATTTGACTTGTTCCTCGTGATAATAAAGACTAAAGCGAGGACGTGGACCCTCAGCACATGTTCTCTGCGTGTTCCAGGCATGTTTCACAGCTGACAAGTTATGCTTTTGTTGTTTTTACTGTTTGACCGGCTGAAGATGTGTCTCTGTGTGGTCGTCTGCCACCTTCCCTGTCCTGGAGCCATGCAGCCGCTCACCTGTGTCCTCTCTGACAGCAGGGCTGCAACTGGACGTGGATAGATGATGCACCTGTATGATCCCAGTAGCCCTCACAGACATGAAGCACAAATGCTGCCTTCTTTACGGTCTGTTAGAAACTGCAGCCAGCCAGGTGAATCTGATCAGAGATGGCAGATAACTGGATCACACGCGCACACCGGCCCTTCACTATTTCATCTCCATCATCATCCTGGCTGTTCCTCTGCTCCAGATGAGCCACTCGTGGAAGAAGAATCTTCAGTAGTCACGTGAATCAAAGACTTCATTTCCCACAACCCATTGCGCGGCTGTGGCAGCTGCCGTGTGCTGGCTGCCCTTGGCTGTGCACCTCTTGTGATTGCACGTTAAAATTAAATATGTGTGATTTGTTCTGCATCCACCTGAACTTCAAATTAAAGTTTCTTCTCACGCGGCTGCAGGAATAAACGGATTTTAATTTGTGAAGGAACTTTTCGCCCACTACATTTTAATGAGTTTGCGTTGACTGCGAGCAGCAACAGCAGCAGTGAAGCACCTGTGCACACATGTGGCTGGAGCGACAGCGGCGCTCCAACACCCAACTCACCCCCCCCCCGCCCCGCGCATGCCTGTTGTGGGCAGGAGGCAGAGGAGGGAGGCGGCCGCACATGTACCATGATATCAAAAACGGAGCCGCTTCCACCCGAAGAGTCTGTCGGTCCAGTCTCATCTGTCTCTCTGTTTCCGGAAGGTGACAGCCAGACCACCAGCTGTAGCATCCACCCGCTGCTCTCCTCGGGGGGAGGCGCCGCCCGCATTATGACATCGGGGGAGTCGGTCCAGAACCCTCCAGCGGCGCACACACCCAGGCGGGCTCTGATGTACAAGGTGCTCTGCTTCCTCCTGCTCATCCTCCAGGGCGGCGTCCTGGACTTCTATCTGATCATCTTCACCGACCTGTACTGGTGCTCCTGGATCGCTACGGATCTGGTGGTGGTCTCCGGGTGGGCCATTTTCTTCATCAAGAACGCGCGCAGTAAGCGGGAGCGCGCCTGTGGCTTCCGCCAGAAGAGCTCCGTGTTCGGCTGCAACCTGGGAGAGTTCACCTACGCTTACCTGGCCTGGCTCATCTACGTCATCTCCTGCACGCCGAAGGTGGTGCTCATCCTGGAGACGTCCATACTGGACCTGATCACGCTGAAGGTGCCGTGCGGACTTACTGGTTTCAAGGTGGTGGTGCTGCTGTCTGTGCCGCTGCTCTTCTGTCTCATCAGCGCCATCATCGAGGATCCGAACGGGCCGAGCAGACACCGGGCCCAGAGCTGCTTCCTGAGCACCTGCCTGGACCTGCTGGACGCATTCACCTTGGTGGAGCTGATGCTGAGCAGCGGCATCCCCACCGTCTACCTTAAGTACGCCGTCATTTCCGTTTACTGGGTGGCTCTGGCGGTGCCGGTGGTCTGGTTGTACGAGTTGACCGTGTCGGAACTGGGCTGCCGGCGGCTGTGCTTCCGCTTTCTGTCGGCCTTGCTGGTCAACGCGCCCCTGCTGGTGGTCAGGTGTCTCCTGGTGTTCGTGCACAACACGCCGGTGTCCGTGTTCCTGTTCAAGAACGTGTTCTTCTGTGCGTGTCAGCTGCTGGAGCTGCTGGAACAGTGCGCGGCAGTGCGTGGCCTCCGCAGCAGCGGGGCCCAGTTCTCCCATTGCGTGTCCGACAACGACATGTGTCCCCACGGCTACGTCAACACCCTGGCCGTGGCCCAGTCCTAGAGACCGGCCAGCGGCTGCTTCACACAGCTGGACCGAAAAGATGGATGGATGGATGGATGATGATAGGTGGATGGAGGGGTGGGTGGGTGTATGGATGATGAATGGGTGGATGGATGGATGAACAGCTGATAATGTATTTCCATTGTTTACCCATTAACATAAAGCATCTGTTTGGCACTGGCAGGAATAAACACTGAAAAGGTCCCAGCGATGGTCCCTCCGATGACAGAAATGGTTAAACATTATCCTGAAAATTGACTGAAACGACAGTTTTACTTTACAATCTCGCATTTTGCTGTGATGAACCTGATTATTGCTGATTCGGTGCCCTTTGTGGCCCCTGAGTAGACGTCCATCCACAAATCAAAGTGTCCGGTCACTTCCGACTAACCTTCAAACGGTCAGTAAGGCCACACTCAAGTCTAGCTGGCTGAAGGAATCCAGGACGCTTAATGGCTGTATGAAGAGCAGCTGCTCCACACTGGTGGACCACTGCCTGCTTGATGATGAGGCTGCTGTAAAGTCACCAGAGTGGTTTGGCCCGTTTGTGTTGAGCTCAACCTCATTTCTGACAGATCTGTGGTGATGATGGTGAGGAACACGTGATGGTGCTGAAGGTGAGGAGCTGCTCCCTCTGAGGCCAGTTTCCAGGTGCCCCAGTGAACCTTGCTGTGGACAGGCTTAGACATGAGCTAAGGACACCGTGAGGACCTCGTCAAGTGCTCAGTGTCCAGCGGTGGTGGTTGGACAGAGTCCTGCTGGCCGTCATCTTCATCTTCTGTCTGGAGTTTCTTCTAAAATATGGGAAATGTTCACGTTAGTTCCGGTTCTCGTCTCGTCAGATGAGTCTGAAGCTCCAGTTCAAAGGTGGCTGGTCTGGTTTCTCCTCACGACACCCAGCACCAGACAGGTCTTCACACCTGTTCTCCAGAGACCTAGTGTGTGTGTGTTGCCCATGGACGTGGTGTGCTTATCTAATGACCTAAGATGTGATCTGAAGCTGTTGGTGATAATTGTGTTCAGACCCTGGTGGGTCAGCAGGTTCTGACATCGTTGTTGTTCCTAATGGTGAACCTTAGGTGGTGTATGTGCACATCGGTCTGGTTCTATCACATAGCTACTAAACACATTGTAATTGTTGGCTAACCCAGTTCAACCTGAACCCAAAACCATTTAAAGTGCTAAATCATGCTGCTGGTCATGGTTGTGCTGTTACCCACCATCATGTGAAGTTAGGGTAGCTTAGGGATTAGCATATCTGTGGCTAGCTGAAATGTTGTGCTCCATACTAATGTGGAATGTAAAAACGGCATCACACCAACAGGAAATCCAGCCAGATGTTTCAGCTGACAGACGCTGACTCCAGCCCGCCAAACTGGAGTAACTGGAGAGACAAAGAAATGTTTTTACTCAGACAAAAGGGGAAACATCTGATAACATTGGTAGCTTGTTGCTGGAACGCTCCTCTATTGGAACCAAGAGTTCCAGCCCCAGGGGAATGCGTGAAGGTGTGACCCTTGAACTTTGACTCTCACGTCAGGCCCGTGACAAGATGACAGCAAATATCAGAGAAGCTTTACTCTTCCTGCCAACATACTCCTTCATTTGTGTATCAGTAAAGACTTGATGTGACAATAAAACGTGTTGACAGAATATTGTGGTTGAAATAAAGGCGAGGGAGGAAATGTCCAATGTCTTTATTGATCAGTGCGCACACACACACACACACACACACACACACACACACACACACACACACACACACACTCCAGAAGACCTCCTGCCACCATGCGACAAGACAACATTGGTTATTTTTATTATTGAAACTAGAAAAGTGTTTTTTTTTCTTTATATACAAATAACATATAAACAACATGTGCACGGCACATCACATGCACATGTCTTACATACTTGGAGTCAGGTTTCTTCCAGGTCAGAACACTGGAGACTTGAGAGCAGCAGCCTCTCTTGGAGCCTCCTCAGAGCCACCAGAGAACCCTCGTTGGACCCTGGTTCCTGCTGGGATGATGTCTTGGAGATGTATCCGAGGTCAGATCTATGGCTCTGGATCTTTCTGGGCTCCAGAAGCTCCTCCGTGCTCACAGGCTGAGAAGGTCTGACTTCCAATGGAGGGAGAACCTCACTCTGCCTGTTGTCCGCCGAGGAGCTCTGGAAGACTTTAACACCTGAGTGCTGCAGAGAAGAATCCTGGTCTTCAACAGGGAGCTGCCTGAAGCAGCCTTCACTGAAGCAAATCCCGTGTGTGCTGACCGCTGCTGGATTGTGGTATCCAGGAACGGTGTGATGTGTGAATGGCTGGTTCACCGGCTGCTGCTGGGCACTGTCTCTTCTGATGAGTGGTGTCTGTTCTGCCACAGACGGTTGGAGAGGCGGTGGGTTCAGTTCAGGGCTGCAGATGTGGACTCTGGTCTGGCTCTCCTTCAGTTCTACCTCACGGATGAAGAAGGGAAGGCCGTCTCTGATTAGAGGAACGCATTCGAGGACCGGAGAGACCTGCAGCTGGGAAATGGGAACATCTGGCTCCATAATTACATCCTCCTCGGCCTCCACACATTCGTTCGCAAACCAGTCAGGGTGCTCGAACTGAAAGTCTCTGAAGGTCTGGATGGCATTCCTCAGGGTTTCACCAGAGGGGCAGTTGAAGTATTCATCACAGCCGATGCCCTCGATGTGATTCACCTGATCAGGGTGATACTTCTCCATGTCTAAGATGCGGAAATACAGCTCCTCAAAGTGCTTCATCAGCTTGTATTTGACTGCAATGTCAAACACTGAGGGCACGTCTTCATCAGTGCTGACCTCATCGAAGTAGGCGATCAGGTACTTGCCCATCATCCCCGCCTGGTGCATATTTGGCAGTAAAAGGTTGAGAAAGGGGGTGAGGATCTCATCAGTCGGGGAGAGAACATCTTGTCTCAGCATCACGCGGCCTTGGCCACAGACGGCCCTCCACTTTGCCTGGACGCCTCGTGAGCACAGCACCAGAATCTTATCGCAGGGATCTTCGAGCTTTTGGAGCTGCAGCTCAAGCCATCGAAGGGGCCCGACCATGCCGACCGAGGCGGAGTCCAGCAAGTCCAGCAGGACCTCGGTGCCACATTTAGCCTGGAGGAAGGCACATAGCTTGAGCACAATTTCTCTGTAGAGGGGGTGGTCCTGTGAGTAGATGACCAGCACTTTAGGAGGGTGCTTGAGGGGTTTCTGCCACAGCTGTTCTCCTCTTTCTTTCGATGCCACCTTAGCACGGCTCCCTGTTGACACCACAGCAAGGACTGTCACCTTATAAGACCGAGTAAAGCTCCAAGAACCATTGCAACTGTGACTGACCTGCCCTCCTGTAGAGGCCATATCCGACTGCTGCCATGACTACCAGGGTGAAGACCACTGGCAGGAGAACCACAGCAGGAAGTAGAACAGCTGGAGGAGCTGTTGGCTGGACTGTAGAAAGAGTAGAGTTCTCAGAGAAGCTGAACCTTTCCGAGCACAGGTAGACACTATGAGTGACCCGCAAAGACTCGAGACCTGGACTTTTGACTCATGTCAAAAGCAGTTGGTGGCTAAGGTTCAAACCATAACACCTGCTGCACATGCATTTCACAATCAGACCTTCAAAAGAGTTCTGGCTGATGTTCTTGCATCCAGATGTTATTTAGTCACACAGACCTCATAACAGAGTTCATGTTGTGCAAGTGCATACCTACCGGGACAAATGTCCCACCTAGTGGCTTGACGGGTACAGTCCTCACCGCACCGTGGGAACAATGGTTTGATCTGGAGTCAGAGGGAAAGCTAGCATTAGTAAATAACGAAGATCGGCTCAAATGTGACATAATAGAAAGATATTTACCTGAACCCTAAACTGGCAGCAGGACCGGGGCCACTTATCCAGGCTGAAGGTTGCACTCAAATTGGATTTATTGGTCTGAAATAAGAAGACGGTCAGAAGAAGGATGAAGGTCAGTCGAAAAACCACCCACAGCTTCTCCAGTACCTACTGTGACCTACTGTGGATGAATTCCTGCTCTGATGAGCCTTATGTTGTGTGAATGGAACAACTTCTAGGCTTTATCCTCATGGTTTTAGGTGTGTGTGTGTGTGTGTGTGTATTAGGCACAAACATTAACATCCTTGCAGAGATGAGTCCAGGTTAAAGGAGAAGCTAGATGAAGCACATTTGCTCCTTTTCACCATGAAGCGCTTCATGTTCCAGTCCAGAAGTTCTGGTTCTCCAGAGTTGTGTGAGCTCACCTTGAACACATGTTCGTTATGTTGGGTCCTGGCACAATCAACAATAACCATGTATTCTTCACAGAGAGCATCAGGCTGGAAGTTGACAGTCAGCACAGGTAGTCCATCAGCCCCCGAGAGCTGAGCCAGGCTGATATTGGGCTGCCAGAGACTCCCTGTAGCACCACACACAAACACACACGCACACTGACTGACTGACCACATAAACACACACTCTAATTGACCACACAAACAGACTCACATTGACCACATAAACACACACACACTGACTGACCACATAAACACAAACACTGACTGACCACATAAACACACACACAGACCACATAAACACAAACACTGACGGACCACATAAACACACACACAGACCATATAAACACAAACACTGACTGACCACATAAACACAAACACTGACTGACCACACAAACACACACTCTGATTGACCACATAAACACACTGACTGACCACACAAACACACACTCTGATTGACCACATAAACACACTGACTGACCACACAAACACACACTCTGATTGACCACATAAACACACTGACTGACCACACAAACACACACTCTACTTGACCACATAAACACACACTGACTAACTGACCACATAAACACACACTCAACAGACATTGACACACACAGAACACACACAGGCAGTGTTCCTGAGCAGTGACTCACCTTGTTCGATGCAGACTTGTGTGTGTTTCATAGTCTTCTCTTGACAACCTGCGTGGATCAGGAGGACAGTGGGCGTGATGAAGATGATACCAGAGGTCCCTCAGACTCATCAGCACTTGCACTCAGAATTGAGAAGAACCAAGCCCAACCAGCAGAAACTCACCAGAAACACTGACAAGTGTGTCGACCTTATAGTTGTTGTGGTTGAGCTCTGGTTTGGGGATGTTGTAGACAGAGACCGTGTAGATCTGATCCGGGTTGACAACTACGTCAGCTGAGAACGACCACTGAAAGAGAGACATCTGTCACGAAGGGTCTGACCTCATGGTGGTGAGAACGTGACCAGACCTCATGGTGGTCTGGCGAGAACAGACAGCAGAGGATGGAGAACATCTGTGCTTATCAAACATGCACAGCTAAGCTATTAAACATCTGTTCTATTGACTGAAGATCATCACAACACTGACAGGAACATCTGATCTAGTTTTTTTTAGTCTAAAGCAACAGCAGGTCAATCACACACCATCTCTTTTGCTGGACTTCTCATGGGCAGCTTGTCTTTGAATGAGTATCGGACACACAAGTTCTGGTTGGTGGATGCTTCTAGGACATGAAGCTCAGTGGCGTTGAGGAAGTGAATGCTACCTGAGGGAGGAGTGAAGAACATCTGCTT
This sequence comes from Takifugu rubripes, assembly GCF_901000725.2. Taxonomy (NCBI): domain Eukaryota; kingdom Metazoa; phylum Chordata; class Actinopteri; order Tetraodontiformes; family Tetraodontidae; genus Takifugu; species Takifugu rubripes. The sequence continues at coordinate 139,317 of NC_042302.1, read as the reverse complement.
TCAAGGTGTTCTCAAACCTGTAGCTACAGCAACACCCAGACACACTGTACATCTTCAGCACAACAGAGGGGAAGAAGCTCGGGCCATTGGCTACTTGGGGAATGGAGGCATCAAAACAGTATCAGTGTTATAGTTGTCCTTACCGTCGTCCTTTAACTTCCAGCTGATGTGCAAGACAGGCTGCAGTTGTCTTCTCCTGTCCCGCCTGAAGTCCACAGTCACATGAAGCTCCTCTGGACCACTGGGAGTGTACTGGTGAGGACGCAGGTCACTGTCCCAACAGTTAGCTACAGACACACACACGCACAGACGCACACACTTTGGAAGACTTGGTCCTACATATTTATGACAATGATGAAGGTCAAAGTTGACTCACTTGTGGAAGTGATACACTGTAAACCCTACAGGACAACAGAGTAAAGGCAAATGAGGATATTTACTTTATTCTGCAACAATTAGGAACTAAATCAGTTGCTATGATGACAGCAATAACACACACAGTGTGCACACCATTGCGCACGCAGGTGCGCCATAGACAAGTCTCTTATCTTGGTGGCGCATTTCTCAGATGGAGGCCTCGCAGACTACACGCCCCGCTTCTGCCCCGCCCCTGCCCCACCCCCGGGCCCCGCCCACAGACATATTCAGGCGCCAACTGCTTCATCAGTGTTGCTTTTAAATTTTGTCAGATCCCTTGGAGGCACGCACACGCACGTGCACACGCACACGCACAGATTTCTGGAGGTTAACTGAAACTGACCTACTAAGATGTCAGAAGACAATGTCAACATGTCGAATACAGTTTAAAATGTGTGTGCGTGTCAGGTGCGTAAATGTGGATCAGGTGTGTGAGGTGTGCGCGAGGACAGGCAGTTTCTCGTTTACCTGCTGGCTGCAGTTGAGCGGCGGCCATGTTAGGATCCCGACGGCGGACACAGAAGCGCACATTAACAGCAGCAGCACTGCGTTGATACTCATCTTGATACAAACGCGACCCCACAGAATACAAATCTGCGCGTTTTCCTTTAAAATAACAAAGGTGAGGCTTTCTGAGAAGACGTTAACCCAACAGCGAGGCGAAGCTCCCACTCAAATACTTCCTGCTCTTCATGCAAATCAGTGCGGTATGTTTTCAGGAAGTTACCTCAGACGCCTTCAGGTCCCTGAGAGAAAACCGAGTGTTCATTTTCGCCCTCTGATACGTGTGCGTTTTAAACCACACTTTCTCGATATAACATTGATGAAAACGCCTGTCACATCTTTAACCTTTTCACCTTACAGGGATAGATTATTAATGTAAAGAAAGCTGGTATAAATTGAGTAATCTGACTTTGAATTCCACACGACCTTAACCCTGAAGGCATCATGTCATCGTATTTCTACGTGTGTAGGAGGAAAAATCGCGTAAATAAAAAGTTTCCTTTGCTGGCTCACTCGGCCCAGTTCAAGTGAATCTGATTTCATCTCTGAAGTGTCTCAGGGTTGTCTCAGACTTTTTTCCCCCCAAGATTGGAGAGAAAGAAGATTCCAGCCAATTATGTGACATTTTCAGTCAAAAGAGATCACATCAGTCCAGCGTTGGTTTCTGGCTCCCCATTAAATGTAGAGTAGATTTTTAAATCCTCCTCGTCACATATGAGGTGGGGAAACATGATCACCTGACAGGCCTCTGTCACCCCACTGGGTCATGGTTCCCTCTCCTCTCCTTTCCTCCTCATCAAGCAGACTAGTTATGCTGATTCCTGTGTAGTTTTTCTGCCCCCCCCCCCCCCCCCCCCCCCCCCCCTCTCTATTTATTTACAGGTATCGCTGCCTTCGGAGCTGCATGACGACCTCCGGCCCCGCTGACCTGTTGTATAGTGTATTTTTGTGTGTGTTTCTGTGCTCTGTGCCTCTCCTCTCCCTCTCCTCTTCCCCCTCCTTCTCCTTCTCCCTCTCCTCTCTCTTTACCCAGCCGGCCATCAGCAGGAGGGTCCCCCTACATGAGCCTGGTCCTGCTCAAGGTTTCTTCCTGTTAAAGGGGAGTTTTTCCTTGCCACTGTTGCTTGTCTGGGGTTAGGCCCTGGGATTCTGGAAAGCACCTTGAACAATTTTGATTGTATAAGACGCTATATAAATAAAGATTGATTTGATTTTGATTTGACTGAATTTCTGTATGCTCACCAAGTAATTAACTCACAATGTTAACTTGCAAAGCCAAAAGTTAAAAACAAAGAATGCAACTAGCAAACACATACCATCAGGATGCTTCCCAGAATAGCAGAGATCTTTTCCTTGTTCCTTTCCCAGCACTGGCCCGCTCCCTACGAGCAGGTGCCCCACCCTGCACATAGCGAAATGTGGATACGAGAGGAGGTGGGTGTTTGGAGCTGTCTCCCACTTGCAGCAGCACTAATATCCGGTTGGACTGTTAGCGGACGTAGCCGCTGCTACAATATCACAGATGTACTTCAGCCCAGCGTTACATCAGAGGGAATGGATGGAAAATATGTTGAGCCATCAACACAGAAAAGTTTGTATTGTAGCGTGTTGGGGAGGGTCAGAGTGGGAAATTCCCAGCATGCTTTGTAGCAGTGTGTTCTGTGGGTTCAGGTTTGTGTTAACCCTGTTTTTATTTGTTGTAAATGTTATCCTTTGCAACTTTCAATGTTAATGTTCTATTTATTGAGTTCTGGTTGTTGATGTGTTTAATTACTGTTTTAATTATTGTTTGCACCTGGACACCATAAGCGAGGTTGTGTGTGTCATTGAAGACTTCCCTTTGTTCATGTGTCTTCTGTTTAGTGTTAATTAAAATTGCTCTTATTGCAGTTGAATAGCAGATTAAGCTAGCAGAAATCTGCATCTGAGTTCTTCCGCCACCCAGAACCCGAGCTTGCCACAATATATTTGAGCTGACAAATTTGAGAGAAGGTGTTGGAGTGCAGTACCTCTCGTGTGTCACTGCCAATCGCGTGTTCTTTAAATGAAGACTTCAAGTAAACAAATGTCAATTTCATAATGTATTTAGCAAACAGAATCAATTCAAGATACAAATATTACAGAGCTCTGGGCCAGTTCATAACCCTAGCAACAACAAGTCAATTGTCAGGGCATGAAGTCTGACGACCTAACTATCCCTTGACCCAGTCTTTTATAGAAAGATATATGTAAATTATTGATGCTAATTCAGTCCAATCCCGTCCTTCTTCTTGGATGACCCCATCTTCTTCTTCCAGCCTCCTTTGGTGTTGGTGTGGTCCTTCTTCTCCATTATCTTCTCCAGATGGCCAGGTCCGAAGTCATATTCCTGCCAAGGAACTTATCAACACCAGTAAACTACGTTGTCATGTTTTACGATTGGGGTCTACCATTTCCTGTCTGGCTGGCTCCAACTGTCTGACCAGTATTCAGGTCAAGGAAGGGTCAACTGACTTGCTTATGTGTATTCCTACTAAAGAGTATATAGTATTCCTAACTTCTAAACTAACTGTAACATAAAACAAAAACATATAGTATAACACATGCTAATAAGATAAAAGATGCTAACAAGATAAAATAATTCTCTTCAATCCCCCTTTTGGCCTAGCCTAAACTCGGCCAATACTACCAAATTATTGTCAATTCCCTTAAATCTCTCCATCACTTACTCCCATCAAGGGAATGGTTTCCCTTCGAATTTGAGCCATCTGGTAAGGAGGAGGTTGCTTTCCTTCAATTGCAGTTACGATTATACGATTACATAGAGAACGAATACAAGGAATACAACAACAACCACACAAAATTAAGCCGGCAGTTGCAGAAATTAATGACATCAAAACAGATACAATGATCACTTTCCATTTACCAAACATTCTATCCATCCATTTCTCTAGTGGATTAGTTACACCAGAATGCTCCTTCATTTCGTCTGACAGTGTCCGCAAACCTTCCAGTGCCCAGGTCACAGAACCATCTGGAGCTGTATTATTAGGAATGAATGTACAACATTGATCTCCAAACATAGCACAAACCCCTCCTTTTTCTGCTAAAAGCATATCAAGGGCCATTCTATTTTGCACAGTCATCAAAGAAGTGGCTGCAACCTGTTCTGACAGGCCAGCCACTGCATCTCTGGTGAGATTCGCCAATCGCTGCACATTATAATGAACATAATTGATTCTATCCACATTCTTATTTGGAGTTATAGGAAACAGTGCAGAGATTAAAGGTAAATTTTCAAATCCAGCTGATACCTGGTCCACTAATTTATATTCATCAGGGACTCCCCTTGGAATTCCAATTGAATCAATATATGTTGGGGATCCCTGTGTGAGATCAAATGATGTTCCCCTCCTATGTCTAATTGGAGGTAGCACCTGCTCCCCTTTGGACTTAATAAAGTGATAGGGAGTAGGAGACGAACCAGAGTACATGTTCCTGACCAGTCGGGTGGGATTGCTGGCATCAGAGTGTGCGGATCACAGTGCCAAAACAAATCAGCTCGATGAACTGGAAAGTGTGAAGCGTTACTCCATGTAGTGACATTTACCATGTACTTACACCATGTTGAAGGCAAGTCACCTACCAACCTTCTTCCCGTTCGTGACAAGCAGGTAAAATTGGATCTGACTGAAACAAATGTAGGAGGAGCTGTCTTATTCGAGACCACTGGAAAAAGAGCTGACAAAGTGGATCATACATGTGTCCATGTTCCTCCAATTTCCAGGGTCTCTACAGCCACCTATGATAAATCAAACTGAAATGTTGTATCACTCCCTTTGGTGTAATCAAGAATCACCCCTGTGTAACCCAGGCAGATGTCTCCCACGTTGCCTTGAGATCCTCCCCACAACGCACACAAAAGTAGAACTGTAATCATTGTGCCGTCTCCTGTAGATGTTTCCGAATCTGTCCAAGCGTTCTCTGTGGATTACCTGCTGGGGTACATTGATTCCAGTGATACCAGAGTTAGGGTTAATGTGTTAGAGTGTTAGTATGTTAGTATGTTAGGGTTAACATGTTCACTCTGCAACTTCAAAGGGACCAGTCCACCTGTGCTCTGACCACTTTCACTTGATGACTCTCAGAAGAACCCACTCAGCTGTGTGTTGAGTTCCTGGATCCTTACTGACTGTTGTTACAGAGGTTGCCTGTTGGGAGAAAACTGAGAGAGTCGTTTTTAGTTGAACAAAATAAGATTTATATTTCATAAAAGTGCTGGGCTGGCCTATGGATTTTCTGCTCCTAGTCCCGGAAAGAGAACACCCCGCTCGAGCTCAAAGGGGGTGAATCCTGTTCGGGAGCTTAACAGAGCTTCTTACTGACATCAAGGCTATTGGAAGCGCCTGTGTCCATTTCATTCCACGGTGAGCACATATCTTGCCAATTTTGCTCTTCAGTGTTTGATTCATTCTTTCTACCTTTGCCTAACGCCTTCTCTAGCCCATCTCGGGCTTCAAGGAGCAGAAGTCCCAACCTGTGGGTGACCGGGGGTGGGCTAACGACCTGAACTTGTTTTTCAATAGATTTGATCAGGTAACCACCCCTCCCCCGGCCCAGTCTCCTCTGCTGCTACCCCCGCCACTGTCTGTGCCTGCAACCCATTGTTCCTCCTGTCCCCCCTCCTCTCCCTCTCTCATGAACTTCAGCTCACACATTCCCGACACTTCACACCCTGGCCCATGCCCATCCCCCCCACCAACACCTCCCTGCTCCAGCCTGTCCCTCACACCACACCAGGTGAGGAAGGCCCTGAAGAAGAACAGGGCCAGGAAAGCGACAGGTCCGGATGGCATCAGCTCCAGGCTCCTGAAGTCCTGCGCAGACCAGCTGTGTGGGATCTTCAGTCACACGTTCAACCTGAGCCTGAGGCTGGGGAGAGTGCCACAGCTGTGGAAGACGTCCTGCATCGTCCCAGTGCCGAAAACACCGCACCCCAAGGAGCTCAACAGCTACAGGCCGGTGGCTCTGACGTCTCATCTGATGAAGACGCTGGAGAGACTCATCCTCGATCACCTGCGCCCACTGGTGAGCTCCTTCATGGACCCGCTGCAGTTCGCCTACCAGCCGAGCATCGGGGTGGACGATGCCGTCATCTACCTCCTCCACACCTCCCTCACTCACCTGGAGAAGGCTGGAAGCACTGTGAAGATCATGTTTTTTTATTTCTCCAGTGCATTCAACACCATCCAGCCCAGGCTGCTGGGGGACAAACTGGAGGTAGCTGGGGTGGATCACCACCTCACAACATGGATTCTGGACTACCTCACACAAAGACCACAGTTTGTGAGGGTGAAGGGCTCCGAGTCAGATCGCCTTCTCTGCAGCACCGGTGTCCCGCAGGGAACAGTTCTGGCTCCTTTCCTGTTCACCCTCTACACCGCGGACTTCTCCTACAGCACATCTTCATGTCACCTCCAGAAGTTCTCTGACGACTCTGCTGCTGTCGGCCTCATCACTGATGGGGACGATACGGAGTATAGGGAACTTATTCAGGGCTTTGTGGACTGGAGCCTGCGGAACAACCTCCAGATCAACGCTGGCAAAACCAAGGAGCTGGTGGTGGATTTCCGCAGGCGTAACAACCCCCCGCCTGCACCAGTGAACATCCTGGGAACGGATGTTGACGTGGTGGAGTCCTACAAGTACCTGGGTGTTCACCTAAACAATAACCTGGACTGGACACACAACACAGACGCCCTGGTCAAGAAGGGCAACAGCAGACTGTTCCTGCTCAGGAGGCTGAGGTCTTTTGGAGTGCAGGGACCCCTCCTGAGGACTTTCTATGACTCTGTGGTGGGATCAGCCATCTTCTACGGGATAGTCTGCTGGTCCAGTAGCATCACAGACAGGGACAGGAAGAGGATGGACAGACTGGTAAGGAGGGCCAGCTCTGTCCTGGGATGTCCCCTGGACTCAGTGGAGGTGGTGGGAAATGGGAGGATGATGGCTAAGCTGTCATCCATGTTGAACAACACGTCCCACCCCCTACAGGACACCCTGACAGCACTGGGCAGCTCCTTCAGTGAGCGGCTGCTCCACCCTCGCTGTGTGAAGGAGAGGTATCGTAGATCTTTCCTGCCGGCTGCTGTCAGACTGCACAATAAACAGAACAACCGCTAACACAATCTGAATATTATATATTCTGATATGTATATTGTATTCACCCTCTGTACTATGTACAGGTACACAGAGGCCGAGTATCCATTTATCTGGATTATTGTAAATATCCACCCTCTTTGTATATTCCATTTGATTCTATCTTATTTTTCCCCCTGAGTGCTCTTGTTGCTGTTGTTGCACTGTAAATTTCCCCGTGTGGGACAATAAAGGATCTGAATCTGAATCTGAATCTGAATCTGAATCTGAATCTGAATCTTGTAAATCTTTATTCTTAAAATGAGTTCTATTATCAAACCTAATTTGTTTGGGGAAACCATGTGTCGGATTAATCAAAAATTTAATGACACTTTTTGCAACTTCTGCTTTTACGGGAACCGCCTCTGGGCAGCCAGTGTATGCATCCACTGCCACCAAGAGGTATCGGAACCCATTGACTCGGTCTATCATATCGGTGAAATCTACAATTTTCCTTGCCCTGTCATGGGGGCAACTGGAAACTTGCCCTCATGTAGTGGAATTGTTGATTTTACATTAAATTGTGTGCATATTGAACATTCTCTGCATCATTCGTGGTTTCCCGCAGTGTGTCAGGCCGTGGGCCTCTTCCAGAACGGCATCTACCAGACCGGGCGGGAGAACAGGTCTGCCGTCTGGGCCCCGCCAAATTCCTTCAACTTTCACAGCCCCCCTTTCCTTCCAAACTGTTTTTTCATGTGGAGAAGCTTCTTCTTGATCACAACCAAGTCTTTCCCTGTCGTATCTTGGAAGTATTTCGTGAACTGTTTTCTCTGCCAGCAACAAATTGTAACTTAGTTTATAACCTGCAGCCTTCTTTGCTGCCTGATCTGCAGCCTCATTACCTCTTCCCTCCAGAGAGTTCTCTTTGCTGTGACCTTTGCACTTTACGACTGCGACCTCTGCTGGTTCCATGAGTGCCTGTGTCAGTTGCCTCATCTCTGCCTCATGTTTTATAGGAGATCCTGATGCTGTATTAAAACCTGCCCGCAACCATTGACAAAGTTCTAAGTGAATTGCTCCCACTACATATGCTGAATCTGTATAGATAGTCACTCTCTTTCCCTTTGATATTTCTAATGCTCTAATAACTGCCTTCAGTTCTGCAAGTTGTGCTGACTCTTTACCTGTTAGGTTTCCTGTTTCCACTTCCTCAAAATCTTCTTCTGATCTTCTAACTATAGCATAGGCAGCTTTCAGCCCCTCTTGTGGGTGTCTGAAACAACAGCCATCTGTGAATAGTATTTCATCTGGATCCTTTAACGGCTCCGTCTTAAGATCTACTCTGATTTTTTCATCTTTCTTCACTTTCTCTTCACATCTGTGTGGTTCACCCTCTCCCATACCATCTGCCATATTGATCCCTTCATGTGTGTATGTTATGTGTGGTGCCGTTAAAATCTTGTCCATCCTGGTCTGCCTAAGTGAGGTCATGGTGAATGCTGCTGAACTGACCAGTGATACCACACTATGTGTTGTAAGAACTGTCAGAGCATGACCCATCACTAAATGTGCTGTTTTTTGTAAAAGTTTTGCTACCCCTGCTACATGCCTTACACACGATGGCTGCCTGTTTTCAATGGGGTCCAGCATTATACTTGCATACATTAATACTTTCCTTTCACCCCCTTTTTTCTGAAAGAGAACACCATTTACTGTATGTTCTCCTTCAGAAACATCCAAAAAGAAAGTATCTTTATATTCCGGAATGGCAAAACATGCAGATGTCGTGACTGCCTGTTTAAGAGCAATGAATGCTTTCTCTCCCTCAGTTGTCCATGTTAACCGAGCTGTCAAATTACGCATTCCCTGTTCATTCACCATTGCACGTAGGGGCGTAGTCTTTTCTGAATATGTAGGAATAAAATGTCTACTATAGCTGGTGAGACCCAGAAATGACAACATTTCCTTTACAGTCTCTCATACCACTCATTCTGTTCAGCAGTAAGGTCAACCTGCGCAGCCACACCTTCAGGCCCAACACACAAACACGGTGATGTAATCATCCAGAAATTTCCCTGTAACTTTTCTCTAAACGCATCCTGATACACCTCATTATTTTCACGGTCGTAAAATAGGGTGACATGATAGGGATCAACTGGCGGGGCAAAGGGACCCAGCATCGACAACCAGGGCCTCCAGCTCTGAAACAATGCCACAACACCGACACCAGGTGAGGTCTCAGGCTCAAGTTCTCCCCAATAAATGTCGGCCCACACCCCCTGTTCTGGAGAGGGTGTCACACTCATCAGCATCTGTCCCTTCACACCTTGGTGTGAAATACAGCAGTTCAGTTTCATTCCATTAGGAAATTGCACCAAAATACCTTTATCTCCACACAGAATAGCTGCTCCTGTCCTCACAATGAGCTCTCGTCCCAACAGGTTGATATGGCAATGTGGTGAAATCAAAAAAGGGTGCAACACAGTCTGTCTGGCAACACGAGTCACTAATGGCACCGAAAACGGCAGTCTCTCCGGGCTCCCTGAGAACCCCACAAGCTCGATGGTGTCAGATAAAATCAGCTCCGGTGATAAATTCCATGAGATGGTGGAACACTGCCTGGTACCTCCGGGTAGTTGTGATATGGACAGTCCCTTTGCCAATGACCATACCCTTTGCAGGCGTGACACTGATCTCGGCCTAAGTACCCGCCTATCAAGCCATATCCCTGCCTGCCGCGTCTCCCACACATGCCTCCCCTTGGACTGACCCAATACGGGTTTATCGGAGCAAAATCTTGTTGCGGACCTAACTGATCTGGCTGCACCTGCCGAGAAAACCGCTGAACCATCTGTTTCTCTTCCTTGTGTTTATCATTTAGCTTTTTCCGTGCTTCATCTAACTGCATTTTTAGGAGCTGTTCCTGCGCTGTCATCACCCCCTCTTTCTTTCCCTGTTGTTTAGAACCAGGATGGCACCCTGTGGCACACATCCATTCCTCTTTACACCTCGTAAGGAACCCATGTGCCGACTCACTTTCCCCCCACTTAAATCTTAAATTCTGCATTGCTCCTGGAGATACTGGAAATATCTGTCTCATAGCTTCACCAACCCTGGTTGCACATGGGCCAAAACGTGCAGCATTAGGTCTGTCTTTAATGCCTGCTGCTACCTCAACTTTATCCAAATCCCAGAGAGACACTTGTCTCCCTAAAATTCCTCTAAAGTCTCCCATCGCCAGCTGCATGCTCTGTGTTAAACTGAAAAGGGTAGACATCCACTTGCCGCCTCCCTCTGCGGGTGGGGGCATCTTATCCACCAAACAATTAGTGTCTGTGATAGCAAATGGAACATATACTGGTTCCTGTCCTCCTCTTTTCTGTATCAGAGGGGCCTGGAACTGCGGCATTCCTAAAATGGGCCCTTTACTCCGCGTGTGTATTCCTATCTGACCCGCCTCCTCATTATGTATGGCCCCGGTCAACGGTACACCTCTATACTCACACTCACTCTCTTCCCATGATTCTAATTCATATAATTCTGTCTGAGCTTCAACAGGCTCCTGAACCTCCAATTCTCCAATAAATGTAGCCGGAATTTTGAAGGTATCTGTCTTATTCTCGCTCTCCTCTTTATCATTGCCATAAACCAATCTTGCCTTCTCCTTCCTGCGCTCAGCCCTGGCAAATCCTCCTGAGGGATCAGCTCTTTTCACTTGTTTTGTTTGATTGCTAAGTGTTTTAAAGACGTTTAATGCAGATTTTTGACTGTCCTGTTTTTTAAATATAGTTTGTTGGGAGATTTTAGGGCGAACCACCTGAGCTTCTTCTCTAAATTCAATTTTTCCTAAGTTATCTTCAACCTCTTCCTGTCCCTGTTTGATCCTTCTAACCTGTCTCCGAAGTTCACCCACTGTCTCACGTAACTCCTGCATTTCTTCATTTCTGTCCACATCTAACTGACCACTGTTAATAGTCAAAACTGGCAATTGATATGGGGGTGGGGAAGAGGTAGTAGGTAATGCTGGATAAAGAGTGGTGTTAAGTGTCAGTGTCTGGTTTGGATCTTCTAATGAAGGTTTCTCTACATTGGGCACTCGTGTGACCCCCCTAGATCTGAAATAGTGCACCGCTGCACATGTCACAGCCACAACATGTATCCTTCGACGCTTATCTTCTAACTCCTTACCCTGTTTTGCCACGATTCTCCTGCTATAAAACCTAATTTTGGATTATCTAGATGATCCTGTAATATGGTGTGAGTTTCTGACTCCCACTTACACAATGCTTCAGCTAAATTAACCTTCACCTCTGTTGGGGGAAGTATCTTCTGCTTCTGAGCTTCCTTCCACAACTTTTTTATTGCATCCAATTCTCTTTCCCTGTCCTCTTCTTTCATGCCACTCACCACCTGATCAAGAGTCCACTTCCACTGTTCTTCCACAGACCGGGGATAGGGAGAACATTCTCCCTGATCCCAACACGCTTTACCACATTCCAGTTCCATCTTTAACTATGCTCCCAAGTGAGATTGAATGTGAATGACTCCAGCGGTCAACTCAATGCCTCAGTGAAACAAGCTTCTAGAGCAAACGTCTTTGATCCGGTTCCACTCTGGGGGTTAATTCCCAAGGACAAAGAGCCTTTTAATTCACGTTCACTCTGGCACTTTTCCAACCCACATAAAAACACAAATCTCGGGCGTCGGGAGTGTCCGTCCCGTCAACTGCGCTCCGAGTCCAAACCCAAATCTTTTTCATATACAGTGCACTGTATATGCAATACAGCACTGTACTAGTTACGGTTTACTCTAACCGTACTTACGGACTCTAACCGTACTTACTAACGGACTTGAACCGTTCTTATTTACGGACTCGAACCGCACTTACTAACGGACTCGAACCGCACTTACTAACGGACTCGAACCGTTCTTATTTACGGGCTCGAACCGCACTTACTAACGGACTCGAACCGTTCTTATTTACGGACTCGAACCGTAATTCCTGCAGTCATTTCACTATTTTCTATATTTGTATCTGGAATTTATAACTAGGACACTTCAATTGACAGTGACGACAAATTTTTTGGAAATTGCCAATGTGCAGAACTTTTGATTAAACAGGTGTCTGCTTACCTTTTATTAGGGATCCCTTTGTCGTCAGTTGTCCTCCGAAGTGACCGTTGTTGAATTCTTTGCCTCAGATGACTTCTCTGTCTTCATCACGTCGGGGTCACCAAATTGTTGGATTGGCAGTGACACACGAGAGGTACTGCAATCCAACAAAGGCTAATGATAACATATATGATGAATTGCTTCAAATATTCAACCTATTATATGCTTAAAATAGTCATAAAGCAAGACAATCTACATGAAAACATTAATAGTCTATAGGTCACTGAGGGGCTAAAAAAATTCATGCAGCATCTGCCCATAGAGGCAGAAGACAAGTATCAAAAATATAAAAATAAATGAAGGTATGTAAGAAGGAATGAAGGGTATGAAGAACACATGAAATGGAATTGTGAGAAGTGGGTGTAAAAACTACCCAGAAGTCTGTAAATGTGGGACCAGAACTAGCCGCAAAAATAACGAAACCAGAGGTACCACAAGGTGGGGGTGTCAAAGATATGTTTAAAAGGGGAGATAGAAAATAGAAAATTATGCCAGATACATTCAAAACTGGCAAAATGCACTGCAGTGTTGGGGGGGGGGGGGGGGGGGGGGGACAAGACGCATAATAGATCACAGATTCTTACACACCCTGTATGATTCACCGTATCTCTTGTTCTGTGTAGAGGTCTAGAGATTCAGCCATAAATGCCCTAACCAAATCCCCAACATCGTTATGCACCGACAACCCCTAACAGACAAAGGAACAATATCTCACTGTAACCATCCGACAGCTAAAACTACTTCCTGACACAATTGGAAATCGGAAAAAAATTGTAACGGAAAAACAACAAAACTACCTGTTTGGCCCAGACAACCCATGCCACCCCTACTTTTATCTTGTATCAAAACTTCCTAAACCACCGGATACTTGGACTATCCCCTTTGAAGTCGCCCCCGGCCGACTGATGGTTTCTGACTGTAACAGATGCCACATATCACATTTCACAATACATTGATCACGTTCCACCTGTGCCCCGCCGTTACAGTGAAGACACCTACCACTTCCTCAGTATCCTCAGACCCATGGTCTTTCCAAACCAATCCATCACTCAAAAACATTTTCAATCAAAATACAGGCCACACTTGACCCGATTCACTGTTAATACTACAGTTAATTGAACATTGCCCCAACAACAATGACATTCTTCTCAATCAATAACATTACTTACAAATTCACAGAACAACCACGGACCCCATCATATGTTAATCTCTATTTGAGCAAGTGGGAGCAAGAAGCCCTTACGCAGTGCCCCTTCCAACCCACCCTCTACCTCTGTTACCATGACGACATCGGCTGTGACCAGCCTCCAAGCATTCCCCAAAACACTACAGACAAAAGGTTACTTCAAACCCGCAGACACCCACGTCCTGCTTCACAAATCCAGTCACCATCCGGGAGGCACATTGACAGGGATTATCAAGTCACAAATCATCCGGTTCTATTGGATTTCAGCCAATACATCAGATTTCCACAATCCCACCAGCACTTTTCCACAGTCACCCCACTAGAGGTTACTCCCAGCACTTCCTTCACACGATTAAAAATAACACTTTGGCCTCTCTCACTGCCACTCACTCTGTCCCCCAGCCACCATATTCAGCCCCCATACAACTCTCCCACTGACCGTACCCATGCCCTAATCTTCACTTCTAACCCCAACCTCCACATCCCCTAACCCCATCCCTCACGCTTACCTACCCTGACCCTTACTCCTATCCCCGTCCCTAATCTACCCTTGACCCCCATTCCTAACTCCTAACCTCCAACTCCATTCCATATTCACATCAAAATTCCCAGAGTTCCACCATCCAACTCAAACATAGTCATTATTACAGAAATAGGAAATTCATCTGCAAACGACGTACAGGCTTAGTGTTCCCCAACCTAGGCTCCGTATCCATCCTTAGTACTAATGGAGTTTACATCATTACATGCACTTATTATTTTATCTTCCATTTTGACACATGGATTGGGGGCAGCTCGCATGGTTTGATTTATGGATTCTCTTTTGCCTGCCTGTCTTTTCTCTATTTTGTGATGGTGCTCGAGCTCTTACTATTAGCACTGATTTTATAGGACTTCAATTGCGTCCCCTCTACCCCCACAGACAATCTTCAACCTGTCTTCGTCTTATTAACTGATTTTTCCTTTAGGGCAAACATTTGGGTGAAAGCAAACATTTGAGTTCTGGTACCGTCCCCTACTACCAGAACACCTTCCAAGTTTTTCCCACCCCCTTCCCCCAGCAGACTGAGCTACCACCACCACACCTATTCTTCAACTCCTGCTTTTGAATAGTCTACTGTAAAGATCTAATATTTATCATAGCTTTCACCTTTTTATAATATTTATTATATTATCTGTTTAATTAGGTATTCTTTTAAAACCATTGGCTTAAGGGCCTGGTTTTCATAAGCCTCCACGGCTGTTCAGTCCTTTCCCTGAGTTCTACTGGAGCTTTTCTCCCAAATTAATGTTCCCCACTAGCCTTCCAGTCTTTAATAACAGTAATTAATAATAACGATAGTAACAGTAAATAACTATCCCACATGTAGTAATTCTAACAATGGTCTCAAATATTTTCTCTGCTTCAACCTTCTGAAAGTGATTAGTTGTTAATGGTTACCGTATTTTCAAGACCATTTAAAACATACATAAGGCGCACTGTATTAAAAGGCGCAGTCTCAGTTATGGGTGCTATTTCTGTATTTAAAACATACATAAGGCACACTGTATTATTAGGCGCATGCTGAAACATACAGTAAAAAATGACAACGGAAGTAAAACAGTGAGTTTCGACACATTTATTGAACAAAATATTCATTCTTCTGCCACAAAACCATCAAAGTTTTCATCTTCTGTATCTGAATTAAACAGCTGCACTATTTCAATGTCCAACATCCCAAATTCCTCTTCTTAATCATCTGAATCGGACTCACCGACCGGTTCCGGTTCAGCGTTGATTTAGTGAAAGCTCTTCCAATACATGAAGACGGTATCATAGCCCATGCGTCTACAATCCACCCGCATATGGTGGCATAACTTGCCCGCCGCTGCCTCATAGTCTTTGTGAAGGAGTGTTCGCCTTCCGTCATCCAGCGCTCTGTCCGTTTCCATGGCAGCCAAGAACCACAGTGAACGACGACTTCTCGTGCCCCGTTGTGCGTATCATCACCGTGCTGGTCCCTTTTTCTCCACTTTGTGGGTCAAAGGGATGTTAAAAGTCAGAGGGATCTCATCCATGTTGGTGATGTGGCTGGGCGCGGTTATCTTGTCGCGGCCGTCCTCTCCTGGTAATCCGCGGGCAGCCGCTGCGCAACAGTTGTCCTCGCGCGTATGGAGAGATGCCGCCTCCTCATAAAGCGAAAACACTAAGATTGCTCGATTGCCATTTTCAGCCGCATATTCGATGGCCTGCAGTTTAAAGTAAGCCTTATTCGTACGCGTCTCGCTTGACCGGCGCCATTTTAGGGGATCCTTACGCGGAGGTGTGCCGCTAATCGATTGGCAGAGCATTTACCGTAGTGCACCTACCAAAGGCGCACAGCAGATTTTGGAACTCAGTCCACACACAGGGCACACCATATTATAAGGCGCACCCTCGATTTTTAAGAAAATCTCAGTGTTTTAGGTGCGCCTTATAGTCGTGAAAATACGGTATTTAAGATGAGAAGCTCTTCACTGCATCAGTCAGGGTTCATGACTAGCTGCCAGTTCAACGATAATCACTCGTACACCAATGTGTACATGTATGTCTGGTTTAGGTAGCACTAAAGATCTTCCAGATAGACCATCGTGCTCTGATCTCCCCCTTTCTAAAGGGTTAGGTGATTGGTTGGATCCAGACCCTTGAACACCACCTGGCCATGTCTCCCTTAGCAAGACACTGAGGCCACCAGGCTGTCTTGGGTCACAGATGCTCACTGGCATACCCGGCACCAATAGTCCATGTACGTAGGTTCTTAATCTGCCACAAAAACAACCTGATAAACACCAACAGACCAGCACAAACCGCTTGAAATTGTAAAAGCTCAACTTTTAATAATGGAAGTGGCTGAAATAAGCAAGCGAGCAACATTTAACAAAGGCAGCGTATATGTTGAGAGCATGTTTCTGATTAGACAGAAAAACTAGTGTATATTTCTGTTGTTAGTATGGGTATACTGTGGGACTGTTGCCATGACTACAGTCTTTTTATAACCTCAGTTGTCCGCACAGGCAAGCAGAAGAGCAAAATGCTCTTCATAGTAGTGCTGTGGTGTAAATGAGCATAAATTATATCAACTTTAGCTGAGTCATATGCAGCAAAGCTCTGAAGAGTCCATGCTTTGCTGCTGCAATAAAGACTAAAAGCAGCCACCATAGATGCATAACCAGCTGCTGGATCACTACTCCTTGGGTCAACTCTAGGGCTCACCAAGGAGCTCCACCTAGTGGTTGGAACCACAATGCTGCAGGGTTGGACGTGTGTGAGTGGAAACAAACAACATCAGGGCTCGGACACAGGTGGAGAACAAAGGATTGAGGGTTGCTGATGCTGTTGTGGTTACTGGACCCTGAGAGGGACGGAGGTCAGCACGCCGCTCTCCGGTGGACCAGTCTTGGACTGCAGCTTGCTGAAACAGGCAACACAAACAAGGGAGCTCATTTTCCAGCTTCATTCCATGGAATCAAGAAAATTCAAAATAATAACTTAAAACAAAACATTCCCATGGCCCAGGAGCAGGTCTTTCCTTTTTCTCTGGTTCCAGTAAGGTTGTAAAGGTGGGCTGATGATCCTGCTGGAAGGGGCCTCCCCCTGGCCAATTGTCACATTCTAAACTGCTTCCTCTGACCTGGGCATGAGTCCCCATGGAGTGTCACTCTCACCTGATGGTGGCGCTCAGGCTGTGGTACCAGTCGCTGATGTTCTCCTGGCTGCTGGACATCAGCAGGAGTTTGGCTTTGGGGAAGTTCAGCTGTGAAGAGCAGGAAGCAAAGTTGCTCATCATTATTAGGAATGTGAGGCTGCAGAAGCCTCGTCTGTCTGTCTGAGGAGCAGCTTTCACAGAGGCTGTCTAGTTCTTTTTTGGGGGGGTTCACCAGCAGCTGACCTTTGACCTCTGACCCACATCCCCACTGCTGGAGACACAGTGTGACTGGCAGATAACTCCAAGTTAGTCGTTGGCTTAAGGGCCTGGTCTTCATAAGCCTCCACGGCTGTTCAGTCCTTTCCCTGAGTTCTACTGGAGCTTTTCTCCCAAATTAATGTTCCCCACTATCACATCTTTAATAATGGTAATTAATAATAACGATAGTAACAGTAAATGACTATCCCACATGTAGTAATTCCAACAATGGTCTCAAATATTTTCTCTGCTCCAACCTTCTGAAAGTGATTAGTTGTTGTTAATGGTTATTTAAGACGAGAAGCTCTTCACTGCATCAGTCAGGGTCCATGACTTGCTGCCAGTTCAACAATAATCACTCGTACACCAATGCGTACATGTATGTCACTTAACATGCACATTACCGCCAGAGTCTGAATATCCCTAACCCCAACCCCTAACCTTAACCCTATCCTGATTCAGGTCCATCCCTCCTCGGTGAAGCTCCTTCAGGTACGTTCTTTGTCCCTAAAAGGGGTCACTGAAATTGATTTGAAATGGAAGAATCAAACTTTGAGCCAGTTGACTAGTTGACCGTTGTGGGTTTAATCTGCAAACCACACAAGGTAGTTCCAGTTTCTGTTGGCAGACTGAAAGAGTTCCTGCTCTTTGGAGTCTTTAAGCCACAGTAGCTAAATGAAAGAATCCCAGAGTTGTCAGGTTCTTTAGCATCATCGTAGCTACGCTGCTACAGGTCTCACCTACCAGAAACCTGATCCACTGACAGGTCTCTTTACGTCCTGGGCCACGGTTGCACCTGCTCTTTACCGTCACCGCCAACTCTCTCCATCACTCACACCTTTCCCTCCTGGACTAGAATTGTTAGCTGCTGACCTCTGACCTCACTGACATCTGCAAGTGTCTGTCCTTCTTCCTCTGTTTTGGAGGTCAGGTCCTGGGACTGTGCATTAGTGAATAAAGATGAGGCAATCAGACCGACTGCCCTCATTTAGAGAAGAACAGAGCACTTAAAAGCACACAAATGCATATTTATGTTCGACCACTTACAAAAGGGCCCATTATATGTTGCTAAAGGACCCGGAGGCTTTGGTCCCGCTCACACTGCTGTTACATCTGACTGCTTGCTCAAATCTGACCTTGAAGCTTGTGATCACACAGCAGTTAGCAAGTGATCCACTAACACCCCGATGTGTCCGCCCTCCAGAGCGGGATCGGGATTGGCACGGTAACGGGGTCACCTTCACTCTGTGTGCCACAGGCTGCTCCGTCCTACAGGCTGCTCCGTCCTACAGGCTGCTCCGTCCTACAGGCTGCTCCGTCCTACAGGCTGCTACGTCCTACAGGCTGCTCCGTCCTACAGGCTGCTACGTCCTACAGGCTGCTCCGTCCTACAGGCTGCTACGTCCTACAGGCTGCTACGTCCTACAGGCTGCTACGTCCTACAGGCTGCTCCGTCCTACAGGCTGCTACGTCCTACAGGCTGCTCCCTGCCACAGGCTGTGAGTTCCCTGAATCCACAGTGCACGGGTAGGCACGAACACACTGATGTCACAATCGTGAAATCACAGATATCATTGAAAACGGATTTGTGCTGTTGACACTACAGGAAATCCGTTTACAGCCATCCAGAGAGGAGAGGCGTCCACAGCTGTGGGACAGCAGTGTGAACTGGGCCACAGAGGCTTGCTGGACGGACTTACGCTGAGAAGGCCTCCTTGGCTCCTGGTGTGACCAAACACCTTTTCCACAGTGCAGTCCAGCAGGGGGTAGGCACACTGGCCCACAAAGCTGCCTCCACTGGTGGGGAGCAGAGAGCTGCAGCGCTTGGCCTGCAGCAGCATATCGGAGAACAGGAAGAACATCTTCGGCTTGGTGCCTGTGCCTTTAGGAGGAACCACATTTAACCAGCCCTCACGGACGTACCACCTCCCTGAGAGACACAGAGGAACATAATCAGATCTTCACACATGTTACATTTACTGTATAAGCCCAACCAAGACAATGACAGTCAAATGAATTAGGACACCCCATTAAATATTCAGCAACCTGTTTCCAGTCACCCCCAGCATCTCAGTGGGATTGGGATCTCCACCACTTCAGGACTCACCGGGTTTTAGTTCTCGGCTATCCTTGGTGGTTTTACAGCTTTGCTTTGAGTCATGGTCATGCTGCAGGACCCAGTTCTGCTTCAGCTTTAACTCTTTTACAGATGGTCTCAGAAGGTCTTCAGAAACCCCCAGTAGAATTCAGGGTGGACCATGTCAGCATGAGCTGGTCAGGTCCCGCTGCAGCAAATGACCTTTGTTGAACCAGGGTACCGCCCTCCTCTCACCCTCTAGTTGTGGTTTATTTTGATGGATAAAGGAATACCCACTGTCGCTGTTGCAGGGTTACGGTTCGTATAAAAGTATGACTTTCCTGAAACTCGTTGCTCTTGTGACGTCGTTGGCTTTAACATAGTAGTATCTACTCAACACACGTGGAACCTCAGTTGAGTCAGGCTTTGGTGGTTCAGTCTGTGGGGCAGTTCTAGGTCTGTCTGTGGGGGCAGTGGTGGTTCGGTCTGAGGGACCAGTCCTAGCTCTGCCTGTGTGATCATCAATGGGAATATGTGATCAGAGGCACCAACCTTTTGCGAGCACTTTTGTCTTTTGGCCTCTCATCATTTTCTGCACCCGGCAAAGCTGCAGGTGATTGTCATGGTGACGGGCGTTGTTCTGGATGCGCTGGGATACACCACCGACTGTAGTGGCTGCTCCTGCTCCACAAAGACATGGTGTCAATTTTGAGGGCACATCTCCTGATAAAAAGCTGTTTCCATGGAACAGATTTGACAGCTGAGACTTTAGTTCAAAAGTTTTTTGTGATCAGTCAGGAGAAAGACAACAACCTCATCACCTCATGTTTCTCACTGAAGCTGACTGGAGGTCTATTTCAGATCTATAAATGTATAGATTAATTAGCCCTGGTTAGCTTGTCTGATTAATCACAATATGCAATTAACAACCGCATCCACCTCTACAACCCCAGCTACAACCACAACCATAACTACAACCCCATCTACAAAAACAACTGCAGCTACAACCACAACTACAACCCCATCTACAAAAACAACTGCAGCTACAACCACAACCATAACTACAACCCCAGCTACAAAAACAACTGCAGCTACAACCACAACTACAACCCCATCTACAAAAACAACTGCAGCTACAACCACAACCATAACTACAACCCCAGCTACAAAAACAACTGCAGCTACAACCACAACCATAACTACAACCCCAGCTACAACCACAACCATAACTACAACCCCAGTTACAAAAACAACTGCAGCTACAACCACAACCATAACTACATCCCCAACTGCAGCTACAACCACAACCATAACTACATCCCCAACTGCAGCTACAACCACAACTACAACCCCAACTGCAGCTACAACCACAACCATAACTACATCCCCAACTGCAGCTACAACCACAACTACAACCCCAACTGCAGCTACAACCACAACTACAACCCCAGCTACAAAAACAACTGCAGCTACTATATATATATATTATTATATTATATATATATATACAGTATATAGAATATATATTTTTATATATATAATATATAAGCATTATAAGCATATATACATAAATTTAGAATAAAATGGAAATAAAATTGCAACATAAACATTAAACAATTATTGTTATTTTAAATTACAACCACAATTAAAACAACAACTACAACCACAGCAATAGCCACAACCACCACTACAACCACAATTAAAACAATAACTACAACCACAACCACCTTTACAACCATAATTACAACCACAGCTACAGCCATAACTACAACCACTGCTAGAACAACAACTACAGCTACAACAACTACAACTCTAAGTTCAACCACAACCAAAAATAAAACTACAACCACAGCTACAACCACAATTACAACCATAAGTAAAACCACAGCCACCCTTCAGGACAGACTTTGGCTGCAGAAGGTCCATTGAGTGGTAAATGTAGATCACTGTGTGCTTGGTTCCATTGTTGCTGTTGTCTGCCTTTGGTTGTTTATCATTAATGTCATATGCTGTTGTAATAATCTCTTTCTGTCTTAGTCATTAGTTGTAGCGACTGTTGAAGTTGGTTCTTTTGTTAGTTGTTCTGTGTTTCTTGTTGTTTTGCTGTGATTGGTAGCAAGTGTGTGGGTTCCTTGGCAGTCAGAGCCAGCATTCCTCTATAAACTACATCATCATTCAGGGTTAGGTGAACAGAACCAGTCTGGTTGAAAACAAAAAGTCCAGCAAACTGGTTTTAATGATCACCTGGGGCGTGTTACCATGTCACTGCTGATGTGAATAATGTCACTGCAGACAAACCTGGCTTAAAAGCAGCCCAATAAAAGAAGAGACTTACGGGACATTTGCTCAAACTCCAGGTTGTTGGGACTCATGTTAGCCGCAAGATCATGTAAGAAATGTTTATACCTGAAATGGGACAAGATAGCAATCATGGTGTGGTCAGCGTTTAAAGTTCTTAAGTTCCTAATCATTTCCCTCCATACACACACGTACAACAGGTACATCCCCAACACCCACCCCCAGGCTCCTGAACACCTGAGCATCCTGCAGGTACATCATCTGTGACACATCTGATGCCCCCCACTGTGACAGGATCCCATGAGCTGCAAATCACTACATTTCAGAGGTTGACTGCACGCCCTTCTTCTTTGGTTGTGGCTACGCCAGCTCCTTTAGTTAGGTCAGGAGCTTCCAAAGGGACCTTTCATTGCTCACAGCAACCATGGTGTTTCTCCAATCGTTGACAGTAGACGTCCACTAAAGCTTGGACACTATTCTCCTCATGTTTACACTCATGTTTTATTACCAGCCAAAGCGGAGTTTTATTCATAATATAATCTATACTAATAATAAACTTGGTTGATCCAGCCCCTTTCATTAAAAGGATTTCAGCTAAAAGTGTTTTAAATTTAAAAAAAGAGGCAAATGAAACTATAAAGCATTCTCTACACTGTAGAGTCTACAGCCTCTCAACCTTCTGGGAACTGTGGGCGTAACATCAGAAATAGACAGCAAGTCTTACTGGTCAATGCGCTGAATCGGGAGTTGAAGCAAGTCCTCAAGTTTATGGTTGTTGAACTCCAGTCGAGATTCCTGGAGCTTCTTAAAACGCCTGAAGGCCTTGTTTTTCCTCAGCTGTATCTATGGTAATGCAGAAACAAGTAGGAATGAAAGGAATCGTTGGGAGATGTGCACAGAGGGGCTGTTCACCAGAGTCCACTTAAACCTTAACCCTGTTCACCAGAGTCCACTTAAACCTTAACCCTGTTCACCAGGGTCCACTTCAACCCTAACCCTGTTCACCAGAGTACACTTAAACCTTAACCCTGTTCACCAGGGTCCACTTCAACCCTAACCCTAATCCAACAATGTCGGTCAACGTGGGCAAACCACCAGAAAATGTCTGTAATCAGACTAGCGTCACACCAAACCCCATTGAAGACAACACATGGAAGGTGTTCTGGTAGAGGGGAAGGAGCCAGAACACCTTCAGAGCACTGCTAAGGTGCCCTTGAGCAAGGTACCACCAAATGAGCTGGTGACTCAATTCTTCATGCTGATCTGGGGGTGTTCTATTCCTGATTAGGAATAAACCACAGTTTACTGTTAATCAGGGCCAGAACAGATAATGGAGGGATCACCGACTCATCGCCAACTCACACTGCCAGCTCTCATTGCCAACTTTCATCTCCTTTACAAGCTCAAGCCAAAAGATCATCAGATGTGTTATTGACACAAGTAGTTTTTATAATAGCCGTCTGAACAGTGTTATAAGAAAGTGCTCTAAATAGCGTTGAGAACATGAAACCTATATGGTCATTTGTGTAAATCCAGTCAAACGATTGCTAAACATCTGAACCTCAGTCACACTTTCCCTCTCATGTTCCATTTGAAGATACTGGCATGGAGACAGAATGATGGATTTAATAATGTAACGGAAGCTATGGCTCCTAACTATGTGGCTTGATTGTCTCCTCACTGTGAGTTATTTGGACAGAAGCATCTGATAAATGACTAAAATGGTCATGTAACACTATGGTGCATTTAGACCATTAAATACACACTGTTGTTACAGGTGATGAGACCATATGTGGGGCTGTGGTCCTACCCTGAGCACATTGTCGGCCGTATAGATGTTGTCTGCATATGTGCAGTAGTGGTGCAGCTGTGAACAGAACTGGTCAAAACCTCGGCCCAAAAAACCATTCTCCAAATTGACGAGCAGCGATCTACAGGGACAGAAAAATGGAAAAACAGAAACACTTACTTTTTCTGCACACCAGCAGAGGCCCACATTACCCCAAACCAGTCATATTGTACTCATAAAGATTAAAACAATCCCCTCTCATTTCACAGTGACGGTTTGGGAGCTAAAGGCAACTGACAGAGTCCATAATCTCGTAGCACTACACAAGGGAGTCTGACCTTTTAGGTGTCTCATGGTGATGGAAAGCTGAGGGGATGTTACATTGTGTACTGAATGATGACCTTGTTGACCTATGGTAGGGAGGAAGTTACCAACCACGCCCCCTCCAGCGGGGGGGGCAGACCTGCTACTGCTGGCGTTGTGAACATACCCAAATGCTCAGCCGAGGCAGGTTGACCCGCATTCCACAATCCTGTGTCAATGTGCTCATTTTCAGTCTGAAAGCAGTTATTCCCCCCACCCACCCACAGGGGGGGCAGGTGTTACTCTTAGAGATACCAAATGTACACATAAACACCCACACAAGTCTCTTCCTGCTCCTGCTGGATTTGAATGTTCCGGTAATAACAGAGAAACCTTAAAGACACGGAGCTATACATCTGGCATGTAAATGGCTGAGGTGACCTCGCCATCCCAGGACTCTCCTGGCTGACACACCAAGGCAACACTGCATGGACAGCGTGGAGATGGCGCCTGGATAAAGATGAGCCCAGATAAGATGACCCGTGGGAGCTCTATCAAATATTCTGAACCAGAACCTTTCACCCGTCCACACCTTCAGTTGCAGCCATAATGAGGCTGAAGAATGGCATTTAAACAGCTACAGGGAACCGCCACCTCTGCTCATTCAGCTAATAAGCTAAATAAATGTTCCTTTATAGTTTTAACTAATCATTCTTCAGTAAAACAGCCCTGCCCAGCAGTAAACATCACGAGCAGATGAATCGTTGGAGACTTACTGATTTACTGAATAAATGGCCTCAATGGAACTGAAGATCCTCTCTTTAATGTCTTTTTTCAGGGTTCCTTTGGCCATCAAAAGCTTCACAAAGAACTGAGGAATGCAGAGAGCAGAGTCAGACAAGGTCGGGCTGTGTTCTTAGCTACATAAATGTGCTATATACTGTGTTTGAACCCTAAAACTGCACATTAGAGGACAGTTTTGAGAGGTGAAGCTTGTTTAACCTCCTGAGATCTGGGACACCAGGACACCAACATGAGATGTTCATACCATCCCAAAGAGAAGAGCAGCTTCTACTTGCTAAAGCCAGACAAGATTTGTATGACTGAACTGCTTGAACACATATGGGATCTAAAATAGATGAATCTGATGTGGATTCATTAAATTATCATTGAATAACAAACTGTGGCTATAGCAGCAGCAGTAGATTTAAATAACTCCTAAATTAGAATTGTAGATAACCTGGTTCTACTGCAGCTCACCTGCTCTTACTGTGACACAAAAGGTTTTAAAAAGGCTTTGACTTCACAAGGATTCATAGCTAGAATGAATCACGGCTTTATGATTTTCACCATGAAAATGGGAGTCCCAGTGCAGGAACACCTACAGTGGTCACCAGCTCCAGCTGCTGGCAGTAGCTCCGTTCTGACTGCAGCAACTCCACAGCTGTCAGGCTGTGTTTTTTCTCCCAGCGTTCCCTCTGATCCTGGATATTGGTGTGTCCAGTGGGACCAGACCAGGTCGGTGCAAAACTCATGCTCACGCTTAAAACAAGGACGCTGGAGGAAGAAGAAAAAGAGGCAGCAGACATGAATAAGGTAATTCAGGGTTCACATTAGCAGGCTGGTCAGTACAGGCTCTCAGAACGTTCCCTGGGATTCTACCAAAGCCACAATAAAGTGAAGGAGAAAGAAGAGACAGGAACCCAAGTACAGAAGGACGAAGGGAGTGCGGAGGCCTGGAAGCATCCTTGGTCACACTGAGACAGCCACTCAGAATTAATTAATTAATTAGTAGATCCCTTACACAACAGACAACGAAATGCTGGTTTCTTTTACACGACTTCACCTATTTTCCTGCTACTTTTCCTGCTCTGACAGTGGAGGTTCTGTCGCGTTCCACCGGAAGCGAAGGAAAACCCAAGAGAATCCTGCCAAAATATTCAGGAAACAACTAAAAACAACAACAACTACTACTACAACGCCAACGCCCTTTTCATACCGTGTCTGAGAATCATCGACGAATTGAGAAAACCTTTGAAAACGTTTTTTAAAAGCACATTTTACACCCTGCCTACCTCGTCGGGACGTTGGTATTTTGAATCAGGCGCACTCGCAGCCGGGCTTCCGTTTTCCGGTCTCGTTCTGACGCGCGAGCAAGTCTGACCGGAAACGGGGCG
Organism: Takifugu rubripes; assembly: GCF_901000725.2. Classification (NCBI taxonomy): domain Eukaryota; kingdom Metazoa; phylum Chordata; class Actinopteri; order Tetraodontiformes; family Tetraodontidae; genus Takifugu; species Takifugu rubripes. The sequence continues at coordinate 113,351 of NC_042302.1, read as the reverse complement.
GTCCTTAAAACTAAAGCTATTATTTATTATTAGTAAATTTAATGCAACTTTTCAATTAATATTGCTGGGCAAAATAATAACGATGATAATAATATTAATAATACACGTAGGTAGAATCCAATAAATCGTTGCTGAACCCCTGTTTTACATAAATAATTGATTTTATAAATATATATCTCAAAGGATATCTCTGAGAAAACCTCCTGGAGCCAGAAGGTGTACCTCCTGGTTAGAAATTGAAATCAGCTACTTTTCTGCTTGCGGCCGGAGACAATGCTAAAAATGGATTTAATTCTTTATTATCAACTCTTTAAGAAGCCTCCAGGTGATCCAAAATGCTGCAGCCAGAGTTCTGACAGGTATTGACAAAAGAGATCACACAACTCCTGTACTGGCGTCTCTTCATTGGCTGCCTGTTAAATTTAGAATAATTTTTAAAATGCTTCTTCTGACCTACAAGGTCCTCAGAGGCCTAGCTCCATCCTACCTGGAGGAGCTAGTGACACCTTACCAGCCCAATAGACCACTCCGCTCTCAGAATGCTGGTCTACTTGTGGTCCCCAGAGTCTCTAGGGGTAGAATGGGGGGCCGAGCATTTAGCTACCATGCCCCCCTTCTGTGGAACCAGCTCCCTGTCCAGGTACGGGAGGCTGACTCCATCTCTACTTTTAAGATTAGACTTAAAACCTTCCTCTTTGAAAAAGCTTATTGTCAGTAATTCTGTAGTCCCAGTTATTATCCTAGACATAATTATCATATTTAGAGGATTGTCTAATTATTAGGTTAATATCTTAGTTATGCTGCTAGAGGCCGAGGCTGCCGGGGTCTCCTCTCCTCTCCATCTCTGCACCCCCCCGCTCCCCCCCTCCTGCAGACGGATTGCTGGCTGCTTCCCGGAGAACAAAGCCTGGTCTCTAGCTGCCTGCTGACGGTTGCTGCCTGGACCCACACTGTTTCCACAGATGCAGCAGAGGGACAGAAGTTTCGGTAAGACGTTGGCACGTTTGCATGTTAAAGAGACTCTTTTTCTGTACTGTGGCGTGCGCGGATCAAATCCAGGCTGGTAACGTGGATCCATTGTCCGTGTTGTCGCTGACGGCACAGCTGATGGCCGCGTTCGCACCTCCTTCGCGGCGGAGGAGTCAACCTCCCATCTGGCTTTTGTCAGGGCGTTGCTGGCATGGCAACAGTCTTTAAACATATAGAATCAATGTTCCCCATTTTGTCAGGAGCAGCCGGGCTCGGCTCCCCATCGTGCTCGGTGCTGAAGCCAGCGGAGCGAACCGAGCTGTGAGCAACAGGGAAAACTGGGACAGGGAGCCCCGAAATATCTGCTGAATCTGCTGGAAATGAGCTGCTGCTGGCTGAGGGAAGTCTTCACCTCACTTAATCACATCATTTTGATCACATTAAGATGGTCCATGAGGGGTTGTGATGAGCAGGGGGGACCCTGGAGCGGCGTCCAGGCTGGAGGAATCCAGGCTGCCGTGAGGCGCAGCAGGCAACACAAATCCAGCCAATTAGCACATCAACAGACCCACCACGCCGGGACAATTGAGCCAGCTGCTCATTTGTTGAACTGGAATGTGCTTTAATGTGAAGATGAGTGAGGAAATGGGAGGGTTCTGCAGCCAACCTGCAGCTCTTCCCAACAGCCTCTTCAGCACCATTGCTGATCCCAGCCTGGAAGACTTTGGCTTGACAGCAGATGGGAAAAGACATGGTTGCCTGTTTTCTCGACATTCCTATAATAAAGCAGTGATTTGAGTGTATTTGGAGGCATTGAAGACCAGTGAGGGACAAAAGGTGCACCCCCCCCCCCCCACCTGCCCTAACCCCCTGTCTGTTTCTGTTTCTCTGGGCCGACAAAAGCGCTCCAGAGCCAGCTCAGGCCAGACAATACCGAGCTGTGGCCACACCCCCAGGGCCAAACCAGTGTCCTGGTCAGGAGTCCCCATGGTTCCTCTCTGCACTCCTCCTCTCATTCTTACGTTCTTTAGGCTCCCTGAGTTTGCTGCAACCCCCTTCTGAACTTAAAGTAGTGGTTGCACTAGAAGGAAGTAGAATTGACCAGGAGTTTTTTGGCTCCCTGTGAGGCCTGCGGGTGGATGCAGGAGTTCATAACCGTGTGTTACCCCCTGGACATTCCAGTGCGGTGAAGACTGAGGACAACCAAAGAAAACCCCGATCACTCGCTGTTTCTATACTTTGTGGTTCGGGTTCTTGGATTTTGGTGCTTCAGTCGTCTTCCATCGAGCTCTGCAGGTCGATGCTGGGCTAGGAGCCGACAGCGCCCTTCACTGCTAACACCAACATTGGTGAGTGTTCCCTGAGGTCTGAAGCTGTCTGTGTTCACTCCTTCCAGGAATACAAATGCTCTCCGTTCAGCCGGACACCAAGCCCAAAGGCTGCGCCGGCTGCAACCGCAAGATAAAGGACCGCTACCTGCTGAAGGCCTTGGATAAGTTCTGGCATGAAGACTGCCTGAAGTGTGCCTGCTGCGAGTGCAGGCTGGGCGAGGTTGGCTCCACCCTCTACACCAAAGCCAACCTCATCCTCTGCCGAAGAGACTACCTGCGGTAAGGGCGTGACAGTACACCAGACATCAGATCCTCTTCCAGCCGCTCTCTTCATGTGCCATCGAGATCGGAAACGACACTTTATAATGAACATGACTCAGATGAGAAGGTTGCAGCTTTTTCCAGACTGGCTGACCTCACCTCCAAAAATGGCCGCAGACGCGACTGTAGCCTGCTGTCGGGTAGAGCGATGCCTTTATTTGAATAAAAAGACACCTTTGCTTGGTAAAACTGGCTTTAGAACTACCGTTTGCTTCTATAACATGACAGAGGACAAAAAAGTCACAACATTGGTGGTGAAGGGCATTTGGGCATGGCTCTTGTTTAGCTAGGTCCCAATGCTAATCTGGCAGTTTGACCAGGCCCCAGTGCTAATGTATGTGAATGGGGAGGAAATGTGAGTGCAAGCTGAGCACAGCTAGTTAGCAACAGGGGTGTTCCTGAGGAAGGTTGGCGAGCTGCAGCGAAGAGAACTTGGAAGGATCAGCAGGAGGCCTTTGAGGTGTTGAAGGAGTTTCTGCTTTGCCCAGACTGGCACCAAAATGCTGAAACCACTGAAATCTAACACCCTCCAAATGCATATGTGTGTAGGTGTGTGTATGACAAAGAGAGCTAAAGCCACGTGCATTCTCCCTTGTGCACGGTGTCTGTGCTGCAGGTTGTTTGGTGCCACAGGAAGCTGTGCGGCATGCAGCAAACTGATCCCAGCCTTTGAGATGGTGATGCGGGCCAAGGACAACGTCTACCACCTGGACTGTTTCGCCTGCCAGCTCTGCAGTCAGAGGTGAGCACCGCTACGTCGTTAGCTTAGCTGCAGACCCTTGGATTACATCACTCTTACATGGTTGAGCAGCTCAGATGGGTTCAAGAAGTCAGGCTGCACCGCACCGTAGCTGTAGACATGATTTATGTTCATGGTGAGGATGCATCCTTTCATGGTCTACCACATCTCTCAGGGGTCTCAAGCTGTCCTGCTGTGAGGAGGAGCACGACTCCTGGAAAGCTAAAGGCTAATGTTAAATGTGTTTTGTACTTTAATGCTCTGATTCTCTGCTGAAAAGAAGACAATTAATAGATTTATCATTTAATTCCTAATACTAGAAGACCGTTAAAATGAATGGATCATAAAAATGACCTGGTTGCTTCTGGTGCACAAGTCCCCCTTTCCCAAGTGAAATATGGAGACACTTGTTGTACTTATTGTTGAGCAGAGACCAAGACTCAAGTACCTCAGGCCAGGTTGGCTGAAGCCCAGAACTCTGGGATCACACCAGGTCATGTAACCCCAGTTTGGTTCTGCACTGGTTCAGGGAAGGCTGTCATTTCTGGTTGTTTGTGGTCATTTTCATTATTGTCGGTGTGGATCATCTCGGTCATCATGTGATGTTGGATGTGAAATGTCCTGGAACAGGATCCCTCCCAGGACAGCACTGTTGGTTTTAGGCTCTCCCCACAATGCAGGCCAAGACTGGGAACAGTTCAGAAGGACTTTTTATCGCCAAAGGAAATCAGCAAACACAATGAATTCATCCATGAAGAAAATCTTCGGGCTGATTGAAGCAAATGTGGCAGCAGGGCTGGACAAAGGTGCTGTCAGCCAGTAGAGGACAGTTACCAAAGCAGGAAGGAGGAGAAAGTGGCAGCACGTGGACAAGGGAACCAGATTTAAATGCAGCACAGGTAGAACACCAGGTGCAATTCAGCTGTGTGAGCAGGGTGGGCATCCACAGGGGAGTCGTCAGGGGTCAGGGCCAGATCTGGACGGTCCTCACTGCTCTGGATGGTGTGTTTTGTCCTGGTGGACCAGTATCTGTTCGACTGTGTTCCAGGTTTGAAATGAACAGGGATGCAGTGTTGTTCTGATCTACCTGCAATGTTGGGTGTGACAATGCTGCTGTGTTGCTTCTGATTCATCTCACCTTTGTTCTTCTTTGTGGATTTAAGAAAGGCCCAACCAGGAGAACCACACCTTTCCTCGTGTGGTTCTTTTCCTTCCCCTCCTCCCTCCCTGAGGGTTTGGATCAGACCTAGCTTGTGTCGCAGAGGATGATGGAGTAAATGAAGACACTATGTCCGTCCATGTCTGTGCTCTTTCTGGACCTCTCAGCATTGATGCTTCTGTCAGCTTCAGTGTGTCCTGCACAGTCCAGGAAGACCAAAAGCTCTTGACCCTGACACCTTCAGGAGTGATCCTGATGTTCAGAGGTGGTCGGTAACGGCTTCCACTCGTTTTATCTTGATTTTAACCCATATGTCATCCATTCAACTGAACTGCTGGTTGGGGGAAGTTCCAGAGAAGGAGGTCAGTGCCTTGGGTTCCGCTTCTTCCATATAGATGTTGGCCACTACGGGATACTATAGGGAGCCCTGGCCAAGCTGTGTTCCTGCCTGTAGAGGCTTTCTCTGTACTGAAGCAGGTGTTGGGATGCAGGTGATCCGTGAGGCGACATCATAGGGAAGCAGGCTGGATCTAATTTGAGGGTGGACTGGTTTGTTCTGTACCAGCGGAGGAAGAAAACATCCTGTCCTTTTCTAAAGTCAAATCTTCTATCCTCTTCTATCCTTACCTGATTTCCAGTCTTCCTCAGATTCAACATGAACTCGTTAGTATAAAGCCATATTATTTCTCTTGTGATTACTGACAGAAGCTAATGTCTGTGTCATTGATACACAAGGTAAACACTAATGGTCCCACCACCAACTCCTGGGGGGGCGCCACATGCAATGTCCTGCTACTCTGATGATCTCCTATCTTCATAAACTGTTGCCTGCTCTTCAAAAGCTCCTCACAATACAACACGACAGGCATATTGTTGGTATTTAAATTCATACAATTTTGTAGTTTAAAGTTTGAAAGCTCAATTTTACAGCGACACACGATTACCTTCTCTCAAACACCTGGGGTGGCACCTGCATTCACCTGTAGATTCAGGTGTTTTGGTGAGCCTGTAGCTCCGTCCCTGGCAAGATGATTGATTTGTGCTTGTATTCCTAGAGTGGTATGAATTTGAATAAGGTTTCACTCAAATTGTAAAAACTGGTGACTCGCCTGCTCCAGGACACCTGCTGGACAGCAGGAGGTTTCTGTTGCCATGGTGATGTAAAGCCCTGTTCAACTGTTTCATCTGTCCAGGTTTTGTGTTGGAGACAAGTTCTTCTTGAAGAACAACCTGATCCTTTGCCAGACAGACTATGAAGATGGGATGATGAAGGAAGGCTACGCTCCTCATGTCCGCTGAACTAGCATGGAGATGGAAGAAGAGAAGAGCTGCTGGAGGGTAATGCAACAGTCACGCCAAGTAAATAAACAGATACACCAAAAAAAGCACAAGCGCCTCGTTTCAGGCTGAGCTGCCCTCCTCATGGACATCCAGGCAGGGCTGTGGAGGACAGGCGACGGCAGGAGGAGCAGCTGCAGAGACGCCAGTGTGGCAGGGAGGGCTAGATACCCCTGCTGCTACTCAACACCTCCCAAATACCCCAGAGAGCATCGGGACTGTGTTCCAAACTAAATCACTCCAAATGATCTGGACAAGACGATGTGTGTATGTGTGTGTCCCTCAAGTTCTTGTGTACCTTTAAGGTTCCCACATTTGTATCATCTGATAATGATCCTAATAATAATAGTAATCATGTTCACAGACTTTAATTAATATTAAAAACTGAAGAGGGACAGTTTTTGTTTGTGAATAAGAGCTGATAAAGAAATGCTGATGATGACTATGACGAAGGTGGTGATGAAGACGATGGTGAAGATGTTGACGATGATGATGAAGATTATGTCCCCTGCTGCTGTCTCGTACTCACCTGTAGACTGTGGACCACATAAATGCTCAGCTGTTATTAGATTTTAGGGTCATCAGATGTTTATTTTTGAATAACATTTGTTAAAACTGTGAATGTGACTTTATGGACCAAACGTACACATCTGAACAGTAACTGGGGTCATGGGGTCATGCATGCCTTCATCTTCTCAAAATGGACTTTTAATTGATGAACCCGGACAAAGAGAAATGTTAGGGGAACATTTCCTTTGTTCCAACAGCACTTTGGAACCTTCCTCCCAGATGACCTGAGTGAGGACAGCTTCAGCAGAAGGTTCAGTACTGACCTTCTCACCACAGGAGCCGTTGCTCATGCTGATAACTGATCCTCAAGCTGCATCCGGTTCTCTTGGAGTCGTTGGGAAAAGCAAAGCCCTTAAACCTTGAAGAACCTTCTCTTATGTGCAGGATAACCGGAGCTCAGGAGAACTGGAGTGGTTGCTCATCCTCCCCAGGTTGGTCGGACAGCCAGGTGTGGGGTCCAGGCTGTACCAGTCTTCCTCTATTCCAGAATGGTGGAGCTCCTAGGACCACAGGGCTCCTAGGACCCTTCAGATCAGCTTCAGCTGTGAAACCTCATTGAAACACCTATAATTCTTTCCAAATCACTTCCCATCAGCTCTGATGTAAACATCACGATCTCTGATGGCTTGAAGAGCAGTCGATTTGCGTGGCGATCCGCCGGTCTCTGAGCATGTGGGGATTGAACCGGACTCAGTCTGTTGTCGTCAGGTTGCACGAGGCTCCAAAAGCAAAATGTGATATGTAGCACTGAGGTTTCGTGCACAGTTTTACTCATCCAGCAAGTGAAGAACTGCGGACTGAAGGTCTCGGCAAGTCATTGAATGGGCTGCACCTTTTGGATGAGGCTCCTCTTAACTGATGAAAAGGCAGGAACCATTAGGTTCCAACAGTCTCAAAGTTTTCCGAGACAGAAGCCTGTCCTCCTCAGGCTGGCACTGTCCCACAGATGGACGGACAGCCACCGAAGGTACCATAGTTCAGATACAGAAGCATCCAAAGGAAATGCTTTGAGGGCTGTTGGCAGGGAAGCTCAGACCTCCTCCATCTGCTGGAGCAGCACCCTGCTGGACTTGATGCTTATTAGGTCAGCAAGATGAGGGATGGAAAACTTCATCAGATCGTCCAGCTTCATGATGCTGGCCTCTCTTAATCTGGACCTCTGACTGGCAGAAGACAGGACCTGAAAAGTGACTAAGCCATTTCCAAAGAGCGGCTCTTTGAAGATACACATCCCTGGTGTTGTCACAGCTCTGTGGATGACTGGAGCTGAAGGGTCGAAGTGACCAAGTTATTGACAATTATTGGTCTGTCCACTGTCCAACATGCGTTGCTTTACTCTTCTCCCTGTTTACGTTGGCAGAGGACACTTTTTGGTTGTCAGCATCTCGATGGTCTCCAATGATTGATTCCATCAGCATAAGATGACACCAGTAGTTGGGCTGCTGTGGAAGACCTCCTGACAGCCTAGATGACAACACTGCCTGGCTAAAAAAGCCACCACCAAAAGAAAGATCATTTCATAAATGTAAATACTCAGTTTGAGCAATATTCAACAAATGAGAGAGAATGTCCAAGTCTTCTTCTTCAACATGTTCCATTTGGACATCTTTACAGATGGAGTCCTACTGGTCAATCAGCTCAGGCCGTTTTCCTGCCACTGTTGGTTGTTGGGGGTCAGGTCCTGGGATTCTGTAAAGGGCCTTGAGACAATTTTGATTGTAACAGATGCTGTATAAATAAAGAGGAAATGACATGAAATCTCTCATCTTTCCAGGCTGATCTAGATAACGGTAAACTTCCAGTTGTTGACTACACCTTTGAATTTCAAACTTTGTCAGCAGCCTGTGGCTGGAAGGTCCCCTCCCTTCTTGATACCTTCCATCACGGCTCATCCATCGCTATTAAGGACCACCTTTTTTCTGTGGAGCACCCTGCTGACCTGGAGTCTTTCATTACCTTGAGCAGCCAGATTGACAACCACCTGAGAGAGCGAGAGAGTGCATCTACAAATACCTCAAAACAGGTATCCTATCATTTCCTGTGGCGGCGTCACCCTCTGGTGGGCAGGCAGAGCCCATGTAGCTAGGGTGCGCCACATTATCTTCAGAACAACAGCGACGCCTGCAGGAGGACAGGTGCATATATTATGGTCAACAGGGAAAATTCCTGGGGACCTGTCCAATAAAAGGCCAGCCTTGCCACTGGAGAGGAGGTTCTTGGTAACTGTGAATTTTGCCCTCTTACTGAGGTGGAGCTACTGTCTCGAGTGCTCTCCATAAAAGTTAACGTGTTGATAGATTCAATCGCGGCTTAAATTCTTATGGACTTGAAACTTGCCAAGAAACTTAAATGAATGGTACTTCACCTTCTGGAACCCCTAGAATTTGGATGGGAAGTTACTATATTGCTCACAAAAATTAAAGGAGCACTTTAAAGAAACACATTAGATACATCAGATCTCAATATGAAGTTGGATATCTATACAAATAACGACAGGGCAGTGTCTTAGGAACAAAAGGATGCCAAGTCTTTTAATGGAAATAAACGTTTTCAGCCTACAGAGGGCTCAATTGTGTAGACACCATAAAATCACTACAGGACGTCGGGCCCTCAGGCCACCTTCATGAAGTCTGTTCCTGATTGTTTGGGTAGAGACATTCACACCAGTGGCCCTCTGGAGGTCATTCTGTAGGGCACGAGCAGTGCTCAGCCTGTTCCGCCTTGCACAAAGGAGCAGGTATCGGTCCTGCTGAGGGGTTGAGGACCTTCTACGGCCCTGTCCAGCTCTCCGAGAATAACCACCAGTCTCCTGAAATCTCCTCCATGTTCTGGAGATTGTGCTGGGAGACACATTAAACCTTCTTGCTGCAGCACGTGTGGATGTGCCATCCTGGAGAAGTTGGACAACCTGTGCAACTTCTGTAGGGTTAAGGAATCGCCTCATACTGCCAGTAGAGATAATTACGCAAGCCAAAATCAGCGCGAGTGGAAAACCAGCCAAAAAAGATCAAGAGGGAGAAACTTGAAATGACCTCCACATGTAAAACCAGTCCTGTTTTGAGGGTTTTCTAATTGTTGCCACTGAAGTGCACTAGTTGTTAATTCCATGAACACCAATACAGCTGAAATTGATTAACGAGGCCCTCAGCTGCTTAACCAACCAGAAAATTGTCAGACAGGTTTAACTCAATTCATGCCAGGCCCAATAAAAAAAGTGTTCCTTTAATTTTTGTGAGCAGTGTATATTGAGCCAATCACCACACAAATTCTCTCAAATTCATGATGGCAAAGGGACTCATGGAGCGGGTGTTTTCCCCTTTTCAGCTTTTTACACATGCTCATTTTAGGAACCCCTCGGTTAGTCCAGCAGTCCCAAAGTTAATTGGTCCACTTGGGAGATTTTGGGTCGGGATTCAAGGCTGAATAAAAGTCAGCCGACACTCTGTGCATAAGCCAGTTAGTTCAGGCTCCCACCGTGTTACACGGTGCTCTGTGAGTACAAGGGTGCAAGAATCTCAGTTAGAGCAGTTTAACCCAGATTCCCCTAAACTATCCAGTGTCAGTGTCATCATGATCTTGTCCCAGGCCGACTCACTGCACCCCCACAGGGAGCATGACTGTTTAGTTGATCTTTTGCCTGGATCGTGTCCCCCAGGGGTCGCCTCTATTCTGTCTGTCCCACAACGCAAAGCATTGAACAAATACATCTCGTCCTCCCGCTTCCTCTCCAGCGGGTCTGGGATTCTTTTTCATGGACAAAAGGGACAAATTGCTCCGGCCGTGCATCAACTATTGTGGACTGAAGAAAGTGGCCGTCAAACCCAGGTAATTCTTTACTACATCTTCCTTTTGCTCATCATTCGATAACAATAAGGGAGAGGGATGAATGAAAGACGGCCTTCAACAATCCCAGTGGACTGTTCGAGTTTTTAAAATTGCCCCTTGGATTACTGCCCCTGCTTTCTTCCAAACTCTAGCCACGACGTTCTAAGAGACGTGCCAAATGATTGTGTGTTTGTGTATCTTGATATTTTGATTGTTTTCCCCTGATCTTGGGACCCATGTGGGGTGACACACACACAAACACACAAGTGGGGGTATGCTTGCTGGACTTGAAAGTTAGTGAACAAAGGCAGACAATACCACCTTGGGAATTGCATCCCATCATGTCGGTTTGCTGTTGCACAGGTGACCGAGTAGCCAAAGTAGCTCCAAACCCATCTCTCAACTCAACAAGATTCGAGATGTGCTCACACCTTGCAGGAGCTGGCTAGTTTTGATCAGGGTTTGTTGCTATGGTCCCCCATTTGGGTAATGGGGTGGTGGTAGTGCATCAGTTTTTCCTTACTAACGTCCTAATGGCTAATTTGGTTGTTCAGCGGTCGTTCGGCACATGACTCCAGTTCGCTCTTATTCTCAGGAAGAAAAAAATAATTTTATTTCTCACATCATATTTGTCAATAGACTCAAATCACATTTTAGGAAATATTCATTTAAACTGCTGCCATTGAGTCCAGACCATCATTACCAGTGAGTCCAGAATGATCCTTCTCTCCTCTAGCTAAAAATGCAATTATGACGGATGAAACGTTCTTTTATTTAACTGTATCAGAACAGCAGGTTGGGCCCCAAAGACATCAAGGCTAATATTGGCATTAATTTCTCCTCCAAACACTCAAATACAGCGCTGTGCTGACTGGACCAGATGGAAGTTACGGCCCCATAATCCAGGGAAGCAGTCGTACAGTATCGGGGAATCAGAATAGTATTAGTATACTTATATGGTTTAATTATCGTTTTTCTTAAATCATTTCACTTTCGAAGTCTTTATATTTTTTTAAAAATTTCTGATCTAGAAGAAAGCTTCAGTAAAAATGCCAGCAAGCCACCTTCAGACAGAACAAAACCTGCTCGCATCAGCCATCAGTCAGGCTCCTCTGAGGCTTAACCATGTTAGGAAGGTGAAGGAAGGGTGGGCGGACTTCACTGGGAACCAGCTTCAGCCGCCAGCTTCAGCCGCCAGCTTCAGCCGCCAGCTTCAGCCGCCAGCTTCAGCCGCCAGCTTCAGCCGCCAGCTTCAGCCGCCAGCTTCAGCCGCCAGCTTCAGGCCATAGGCAGCTCTTGGTAGCTCGCGTAGTGTCCAGTAACATGATGGTAGATCTGTGAAGAGCAGGAAATCAATTAAATACACTCACCTGCAGAACTCCAAGTATTGTTTAGGGAAGGAGCCTCACCCACCTGCCTCTCAATGTCAGCCAATAGGCTGCTGGCTCCTATGCGGAACAGGTGGGGAGAGAGCCAATCAGAGCCCAGCTCTTCTTTGATCAGGGCCAGCCATAGCAGAGACTCCTGGGCCGTGCGGATCCCCCCCGCTGGCTTAAAGCCCACCTGAGGGAACATGCTGATTTTAAGGCAGCATCAGATACATGGTTCTATACTGTACATACAGACAGTTATGATGTATATTTGAATTACACTTTAATTCTGTGCTGAGCCAATACAAACTAGCTGTCTGGTGCCCACATGAATGGCAATACCGTCTAAACAACAGCGCACCCTGTGGCCATATCCTGTAAAAGCTTCTGTAGCAGCCAAGTAACCTTCAGCTCTCCTTTGAGGGATTCTCCTCCACTCTTCCTCCCTAAGCTCTTTAGTTCTGTCAGATTCTGGGATGTCGTAGAGAAACCAGAGCCCCTGGAGGTGGTCCAGGGTGGATCATCACCCATCCATAGAAGCTTTTCTTCTTCTTTTAAGCATTTTGACAGCTGATGTCATGGTTGCTTCCAGAGTTTGGTGCCTGAACAGGGTTTAGAAAAAGCTAAAGTCCAGAGACACTCCGAGCCACTACGGCTCGGACCACAGAAAATTCCCCGATGCTCTGCAGCCAAGGTGAAAGAGCTGGAGAAGATAACCTCCGAGGAACATCTGAAAACCCTGGAGCTGCTGGTCTCGCCCTCAAACTGGAAGCAACAGAGTCCTGATTGTATTTTCTCAGAGGTCAACATTTTATATTTTTAAGCATTGTTTTCATCCTTATTGTCCTTCTTTACATCAATTACTTGTTTTTGTGTTTATAACCAGAGAACTGTTGAATCTCGTCCACCTCTGGGCCTTCTGGAGGACTCAGAAGAACCTTTCAGGACCAAAGGTTAATGAAGCTAATATTGTCTCATCAGCTCCTGTTTAAGTGCAGAAAAGGGTTCAAAGGCAACCTGAGGAAAGCAAAAAGAGAGACAGAGAGGGAGGGAGGGAGAAAAGCAGGGGGGAGAGGAGAGAGAGCAGGAGGAGAGAGGGAGGGAGAGATAGAGAGGAGAGAGAGGGGGAGAGGAAGAGAGGGGAGGAGCGAGGGGAGAGAGGGATAGAGGAGAAAGAGGGAGAGAAAGAGTGGGGAGAGAAAAGAAAGGGACAAAGAGAGGATAGAAAGAGGGGGAGAGAAGAGAGAGGGGGAGAGGAGAGGGAAAAGGAGGAGAGAGGAGAAAGGTAGAAAAAGAGAGGGGAGGAGAGAGATAGAGGGGGGAGAGGAGAGGACGAGAGAAGGGGGGAGCGGGGGGAGAGAGGAGAGAAAGAGGGGGAGGTTAAGGAAGAGAGAGAAGGGGGAGAGGAGAGAGGTAGATTTTTAACACACCTTTATTTACATGTATTATTTACATTTACACATTTCAGAGGGAGTCATTGGAGACCTTCAATAAGTCAAAATCAAACAATTTTCCTAACCAAACACAGGACATCTCTCACTCCCCAGATGTCTTCAAATGTACTAATTTGTTCTGTCAGTTCATAGAAATTAAATAAAAATTCCACAATCTTCCATACGGATAACTTAGCTGTCCCCGAGGTGACAGCCTGAAAGAAAAACCCTCCCCCAACCCAAGAAATCACCTCTCTGACTGTAGAAATGTTTATAAAAGTCTGTGGTAAACCCGTGTGTCTTCTTTGTGGGGCAACTGTGGCCATAATTAAGGAATATAATGTAAAAGGGCACTACGGGACAAAGCATCAGGATAAGCTGAAAAACCTGAATGCAGAGCAAAAGCTACAGAAAGTAGAAGAGAAAGAAAAATATGACGTTCCAGCAGACGTTTTTCACCAGAGCAAAATCCCAAAGTGAAGCCGCTGTGAAAGCAAGTTTCACCATGGCAGAGGAGATCGCCAAATCAGGCCGGCCATTTACTGAGGGAGAGTTTCTGAAAAGCTGCATGATGAAGGTGTGCGACGTCTTAAGTCCAGACAAGAAGCAATAGATTTGAGAACACAGTTGAGTGAAAGAAGCAAAGATTTTGTTGCGGACTCTCTTGCTGTGGATGAAAGCACAGACATAACGGACACTGCACAGCTGGCGATCTTCCTCCGTGGAGTGGACTCCAATTTGCACGTTACAGAGGAACTATTAGACATTAAATCGATGCACAGAACGACGACGGGAAAAGACATTTTTGAAAATGTGTGTCAAAGTATAACCGACATGAGTGGGACACTCTAACCCTGGGTTAGAGTGTCCCACCTGGTCTCCAGAGCCTCCTCCACCGACAGACGGGTCAGGTTGAACCCGCACCCCGTGTCGGATTGAAAGAGACGGCGTCACCGAGGACGCCATCCCCGCCGTAAAACACGATGAACCCTCCGCCAAACGGCACCAAACCACCCGACAACCACCCCGATGATAGTGCAGACACACCGCCAAGAAGGGGAAGTTAGTCGGGAAAAACTTACAGAAATAGCAGCACGCTCTCCCGCAAATTCCCAGCACACGGTCAGCAAGAGAGAGAGTGGAAAAAGGGAGAGAGGACAGAGAGAGAGGCAGAGAGAGAGGCGGAGAGAGAGAGGAAGAAGGAGAGAGAAGGGGGGAGGTTCTCATTCGAGGTTGAGTCTCTCTTTCCCTCCAACTAGAACTTGAAGACAGACGGAACACTGATCCGGTGGTTCCTCACCCTGTGGCCTGTACTCAGGTAGTAGTCTCTGATGGCCCGCGCCATCACTATGGCAACAGGGAAGGTTGCGTTCACAGCCTCTTTTCCAGTGGAGGTCTTGATAAAGTCGGAACCTGTGAAGTCAAACAAGGCAGGATTATATTCTCTATCTTCTATAACTGCATCAGCATTGTTGGTCATGTGTTCCTGATCATGTGGCACTGCAACAGGGAGGGCCATCAGAATGAACACGTTCACGCGGATGAATCCATCATCATGATTCATCTGGTTCATGATTTAACTCGGTGAACTCATCTGCAGCACAGAACGTCTCTGGGCTGTCTGTCCCAGTCACACATGCCAGTCTAGGCAGGTGATCCAGTAGAAGCAGGTCTCAGAAGGAGCCCATGGAGATGGAATACCCAGCAGCTTGCTCCTCTGCTTCCTTACTTTAAAAGGAACCACATTAATGCCCAGCAGACGTTCCTCTGGGCTCTGTTAGCGCTTGGGCTAACGTAGCGCCAGCTAGCAACAAACCACCCTCCCTCCTTTCTGTGTTTGCTCGTATAAAGTAAAACGATTAAATTCGACTAAACATTAACAATAGTTAGTGATCCACACTAAGCGATGCTGCCGCTCTGTGATTGGACTAATTAAACCAAGGTTTGTTTGTTTTTTTCAAGGTTAACTGACAGCACTAGTAAATAGAGAACTTTAGCATTTGCAATGACATATTTAATATCAAGGTGGCTCATGAGTGATTAAGGGTTCATTATTGAACCCCCCCCCCCAACACACACACCGTAAATGTTGACAGAAATGAGAGAGAATCATGGGACTGACCGGCCATCATGGATACCAAGCTGGCTTTGTAGACGGTGGTGAAGGTATCCAGATCTCCAACAGCCAGGATGGTCTTCATGTGGGCATCAGCACAAGCTGAGCGGAACTGGCAGAGTTCCTGGTACAAGGCTGGACAGAGAGACAGGACATGGGGCTGGTCAGGCCTCTTTAACAGTTCCTTCATGGAAGTTTAATCAAGTGGAAACTCGGGACGCATTTATGACAGAGACCAACAAGATCAGCATGTGCCGCCGAGTCAACATGGAGAGCAGGAACACTCGGCCAAAACCATCAGCGGTTGTACCTTCCCACTGTCCCGTCAGGGCGAGGTTCCTGTTGATCACAATGTCAATCTCCGTGGCCCCATCAGCCACGGCCTGGACAACCTCCTCCACACGCGTCTCCAGAGGCGTCTGACCAGCTGGGAAACCAGTAGCCACTGCAAAGAGAAGACTCTTAGATCCCAGTTCAGTCCTGTCGCAAACTGGATTCTGATGCAGCTCTAACCTGAAGCAACTGGGAGGCAGGCATTGGCTGCTTTGATGGCCGCGACGGCATCGGCCACACGAGCTGGATACACACACACCGCCGCCGTGGTCACCTCTGCACACAAGACAGCAGCAGCAGCAGGCCGGGTCAAAGATCACGAGACAGCAGTCATCTCGGGGTCAATGGTTACGAGGCAGAAGCCGTCGGGGGTCAAAGGTCACGAGGCACCAGTCGGGGGTCAAAGGTCACGAGACAGCAATAGTCCCGGTTTGAAGGTCACAAGGCAGCATGAGCCAAGCGTCAAAGGTCAAGGGGCAGCATAGAAGGTGTCACTCTATATATTTAATACAAAATACGGCCAGTTGAAATACTTTGACTAAAGTGTCATGATTAACGACACTGCTTCATACTCTAATACATATGTAACCCTAACCTACCCTAACTAACCCTAACCTACCCCAACATCAAACCCTAACTAGCCCTAAACCTACAATATCTAACCCTCACTTACCCTAATAAACCTTAAACCTATCCTAACTAACCCTAACCTAACTAAGTGTAACAAACCCTGACAGCCCAACATCTAACCCAAACCTCCCCCTAACCAACCCTAAACCTCCCTTAACTAACCCTAAACCTACCCTAACAAACCCTGACATCTAACCTCCTCTAACTAACCCTAACCCAGCTACCTAACCCTCAGCAGGAAAGATGGTCTTGGACCCGAGTTACACTTCAAAGCGCAACTAAGAACAAAGTGGGAGATGAAAGTGGAAGCTATAGATTTGTACAAGTGAGTATTTAAACCTCAGACCTTCCCTTTGCACATTCATCTTGTGCAGGAGATCCCGCCGGACTGGCTGGATGGCCTTCAGACACAGTCGGTGGACGTTGGAGGGTGTATCATCTCCACTCAGCGTGGTCAGGTCAATAAAAGTGACGGCCTTCAACAGCCAAGCAGCCTGCAAGACAGACGGCAGGTGGTGACACAGGACAGACGGCTGCTCCGCTCCGCTCCCTCCGTTAGGGCTGGCTCCCTGGCCATAAAGCCGTTTGTACCTGCCAGCGCTCCTTGGGGACCTTCAGAGCTTGGTAGTGTTGAGCTCTCCTGAGGACTGCCTGCGTATTGACCCTCACCTGAGAGACCCATTCCAGATCTGGCGTGGAGCAGAAGCACCGAGAGGAGACATGGCTGCATTTAGAACCTCCCAAAACCACTTTCAAGGCGCACAAATTAATCACTTCATTATCGACTGTAGAAAAATGACAGCAGAGCCCAACCGAAACACGCAACAGAACTACGATTGGATCAGAAACCAGAATTAAACTAGACAAAGAGTCACTATCACGAGTTCTTAATTAGAACAGGTCCCTCGCGCGCGCGCACACACACACACGCGCACGCAGGTCAGTGGCCCACAGGAAAAGCTCCGATCGCTAAAATTGCTGATCTCGGAAGTGAGATGTGTTGGTTACCGAGGCTGATCCCGGGGTTCCTGGCACTCATGTCGGAGCTCTTCAGTCCGCTAAAACCACCAAAAGTTCGGACGAATGTTCAACTTGTCACGCGTCTTCTTCGTGGGTGTGAGACTGAGGCTGCACCAGCGCCCCCTGCTGTGTCGGCGGGCGAGAAGGGGAAATGGCTGCCGGGATATCACGCTTCGGTGCAGCGATCACATAAATAACAGCAATGGCATTCAAATGAACGCAACATTATACTCAATGTGTTTATTGTCTCGGAATAAAGTGGTTACTAGATGACAACTAATTAACCAATGTTTTCCCATTGTCCAAGAATGTGGCGGGCCGAGGCTTTCATATGCAGGGAACCATTACTGGCCGGGCCAGGACACTCGGAGCCTCAGCACATACAGCACATCGCAAGGCGCCAGGCAGTAAACTCCCAGCTCGTGCAGCGTAGACATCAGTGTCGGACGCTCGTGGTCTCCTGCATCGGTCTCCTCCTCGGCTTCTTCAAGGACATTCCTCAGTAAAATGGCAGAGCCCACACTGAGGCGCAAGATGATACAAGCCTCCTTGACACTGTGAACAAAAAGGGCAGGAGCCATTAGGGATGATCACACGTGCGCACCCATGCACACTCACACACTTACTGCTTGAAGAAATTCTCGGGTCTTTTGCAGTATTGACCAAATAGAGGGAAGAGGTTCCTGGACATGTCAAAGTGGAGTTGTGCTGCTCCTCCATCACTGAAATGATTAGCCAGGATCACCTGGCAGCCACACATGGGCGGGACAGGCAGGTCAACAGCTACTACCAACAGCACCACTAATTCCTGTGTTCGTACACACAACGTGATTATGGCAGGTGTGTATCGAGGCTAAATTCACAACTTACATCCTGGTACAGGAAGTGGTCCAGTCTCTCTGCCAGACCCTGCCAGGTGAGCTGGAACAGAGAAAGCCCCAGGAGCTGATGAAGGCTCAACAATCTGTCCCTGAGACACAGCATCATTGGACATGCCGAACTGGACAGTGACATGCTGGACTGGTCCTGCTGGGATGGAAAAGACAGCCACCTACCAAAAATGAGAAAAAAGTGATGTATATTCTCAACCTGTTGAACGCGACAGTACCTGAAGGTGGATGTAAACACAACCTAGCGGGACCACAGTGAACAGTGGAAGCCACAAGGCCTCCTGACCCGCAAACATCTAGACTCTTGGACCCAAGGGCCCAGCAGAGCGGACCAAATGCACCATTCAGGTTCCTGTTGTACCTGTTTTGAGAGTACGGTTTGGCTTTTTCTTTAAATTCTCTCATGGTCCAATCCAGTAGTCTCCCCATCATATCTCCTTTCAGTCGGTCCAGCAACGCCAGCAGACTGTCAAACAGAGAGCCTTCCAGGGCAGCCAGCTGACCCAGTTCCATCAGCCCGAGCCCTCCCAGTAGCACTTCATCATTAAGGGAAACGGCTGCCTGCTGAAGCTGGAGGAAAAACTGAAAAATACAGTTCAGAGCTGTTAACCGATGTTAACTGACTGTTCATGTTGCAGAGAGGTCCTACAAAAGAGGACCCATGAGTACAGCTCATGGTCGAGACGGCTCTGCATGCCCGCTCCAACACATGCCCAATCCCAGTCTGCTCTGGTCTGGGCAACACCTTTAAGTTTAAGACCAAAGCCTGATGGTTGTACCTGTGGGCTCCTCCCACAGCCCAGTGGGTTCTGTGGAAGTGGACCTTTGAAAAACAAGAAGAGAGCCCAGATTTCTAATAAACTCCAGTAACAAAGTGAGGAACAGCACAAACCACATTGTCTCCCCAGTCTCTCAGGATGGTGCTGATGTAATTGACAGCGTTGAGGATGGCGCAGTAACGAGCACTCAGTGGATATCGCGAGTCCTCCTTCATCACCTGAAGGAAACACATCAAACATTGGCAATGTAGTTATCATTGTTAGCATAGCCAAGGGTGCAACAAACCATTTGATCATGACTGATATTACTATCAGTATCAGTATATTGAAGTCACTTTGAAAGAAAGATCCCTTATTGTTAGTGTGTTAGTGAGTGAGAGAGAGAGCGAGAGTGTGTGAGTGAGCGAGCGAGACTGAGTGAGAGTGAGTGAGTGAGTGTGAGTGAGAGTGAGTGAGATAGCGAGAGTGAATGAGCGAGATGTGTGTAGTCTGGGATTTGTAGTCGGGATGTGATGAACTCCAGGAAGAATGATAAATGTCTGAGATTTATCTCAGCAGCAGCTTCAGCAGCAGCAGGTTCCTGGGGCGTCCTGCTGGTTCCCTGTTTTACTGCAGACGCATAAACTGTTGTTTCTTCAGCTAGTCATCTCAAGGTCTTCCTGAGGTTAGCTGAACTAGTGGCCTCACAAAAGCTACCTGGAGTCTCGTGCTCACTCGCTGTAGACCCGTAATATTTGGCAATATGCCGGACTCAGATGACAATCGGATCACAATTTCATGCCTCATAAAATCATCAAATTCCAGACTTTCTCCTGCTCGTGTCAGAAGTAAATGTTGGTGCCAAACTGCAGCACAATCGATCCTCATGGGACAAAGCAATCAATGATTGTTGCTCTTCAAAGATGGCATGAGGGACAACGGAGGTGAATGAAATATTGCATGACATGACGGACGGACGGACGGAGGGACACATGGATGATTACCTGAGTAAGCCGTATGCGGAAGTCATCCAGCAGCTCCTTCTGCAGCCCAAGAAACTTCAGTTGTGCGGAAGGACACGTTAAGTAGCGGTAGCGCTCTGAGGAACCACAAAGAGTATATCTGTATTTCAGGTTTCTCGTACTTTAAAAGAGATGAGTGATTTCTTTCGGTTGGTTGGGTGGTTATGGTCAGGGAGCAAACGCCACTTTCAGGATTTCATGAAGAAGAAGGCGGCTGCTGACACACGGTCATGGTGGGACACACTCTTGTGGATATTTACCATCATATCCAACAAATTCAAGTGATATAAGTAACTTAAAACTAGGAGTGGGACAAGATATCGTCCTACAGGATCTCCCCAGATTCTCATCAGTGTTCTACTGTTAAGTTTGTGCTCAAGGTCATGTCAGGACGTCGTTCATCTGGCTCAGGTCAAGCTGCTAGTGTGGAGAGTGATGGGCACATTGACCGATCAGGGTTTGAGTTGAAGTGAGTGGGACGAAAAGAAAAGCTCCTCGTCCGAACACCAGGGACAGCAGTAGCACCATGGTGTGCACCTCTGTGGTAGCCATCATACAGACACACACACACACACGGGAAAGCGAGGCTACGGCACCGGCACAATGAGCAGAACCTCACCGGTGATGACCTGCAGCAGCATCATGAAGGTTTCAGCACAGTCTGGAGCCCTCAGCTCATCCATGTCACACATCTCTTTGTACTGGCAGCTCCAGGCTCCTTCTGACGACAGCATGGCATCCATCTTCTCCACTGCCACTACACACAGTCAGCATGTGTGAGTAGCTGTGTATGAATGAATATACCGTACATCAAATTATAAATGGAACTCTGATGGATCTACTAGGTAGCTTACTCTTCTTCTCCACAGTGAGCCACTTCTGAAGGACTGTGTTTTCCAGCAGGAGGTGGAGGAGACCAGGCAGGGCTGGGGGATAGGACAGTTTGCTGCGCAGCTCCTTCTCAAACTGCAGCACCTCCTCCACCAAGTGACAGAAAAGAGCGTCATCATACAGAAGCCGAAGGGCATCACTGGCAACCTTCTCCTGAACCAGAGCCAGCAGGCCTCTGCAGAGTTCCACCTACACACACGCACACGCACGCACGCGCGCGCACACACACACACACACACACACACACACACACACACACACACACACACACACACACACACACACACAGGTGAACACCAAGGGGGAATTCTAGGAAAAATCTTCAGAAGCATGTAAATACATCGTTTCTGACATGCTTGACCCGTGCTGTCCTACCCTGGCACTGAGGTGTGTCTCAGCTCCTTCAAGAATAGGTTGGATCTTTTCCTCCATGAAGGTGGAGTTGTTACTCATCCACAACAGGACCTGGGTCAGGTACCACTCTGGCTGCAAAGAAAGAAAGACTTTATGCTGTGTGTGTATTGCCCTGTAAAGAGTTCGGGGGACACATCCCATCACAATCCGTCCTCCTCAGTAAAAGGCACCAAAGGTCTCCAGAGAGCGCCCCCGGCCTGCAGGAGGGCAGCAACACAACCCCTCTGTTGACAGCTGCTTCAGGTTCAGGGCCAGACACACTTCCTGGGCTCACAGAGGGCAGGACGTCCCCCCTAAACCGCTCCATCACGGCCTCGGATGCTTGCAGTACACTCACGACCAGCAAACACTCCCTTCTGATCTTCTGCCTCATCCATTCAATGGGGTTCTATAGCTTCTGCAGCTGGTTCCTCTTTCACAGGTTTCATTTGGACTAACCTTCCTTCCTCTCCAGGACAGAGCTCCACCTCTCTGGGTTCTCCTCCACCTTGACCTCCTCTCCTACCCCTCACCACTTTCCTCTAGCTCCCAGGTGTCCTCGACCACTCTCAGCACCCTGTCAAGTGCGTTCTCTGACCTTCTCTGTCGACGCTCCCAAACCAAATACTGCATCCTTCCATGGAGCCGTACTGTTGCCCACAAATGCTCACTCCTGCTCCCTTCCATCCTTTCAGTGAAGTCGACCATAATCTGACCTTCTGGGTTTCTCTCCAGGACACCAAATCTGTCCATCACTTCCTCATTACCAACATGGGTGTTAAAACTTCCACTGACCACCTCTCTCTCTCTGGCCACTTCTCCCTCTCTCTGACCACCAGGTGGACGCTCCCACCTCCTTTTTTAATCTGGAGAGGTCTGTTTCACACGCCAAATGCTCTGTCTCCGCCTGCCTGATGGGACAGTATCAACTGACCAGGGTGAGATGAGGAGGCACGCTGTGGACTTCTACAGCGCCCTCTACAGAGGACTTTAGCAGGGAGGGCAAGCTACTGCAGAGACTTCCTCGGTTAAGCCACAGGGACTGTGCTTCCCTGCCAGAGGCCCTAAGAATTTTTGTGTCGGATCCTTCCATGTCCGATTTGTGGGACAATTGTGAGTATGTTTTTGGTTGTCTGTCCATCTGTTGGACAATGGCAGCCTGAGGAGGATGACCTGCTGTCCCTGAAGTTCTCAGTGTCAGTGGACTTGCACTCCCTGGAAGTGCTGAAGGTGTCGAGCTGGACTAGTTTTTTTTGGCGCAGGCTTTTCCCCGGAGGGTTTTTCTTTCAGGTTGTTTATCTTTGGTCCCCACTACCATGCAAGGAGGAAGGCTGTACACCAGTTGGTTAATGTCATCTCGTTAGCCATATGGAAGACCAGGAAGAGCCCGGTGAGAGGTCAGAGGACGTGGTGGCCATGATGACTGGACTGCTGGCAGCTCGGCTCAGGGTGGAATTTCATATTTATAAACTGACAGAACAAATTAATACATTTAGAGACATCTGGGGAGTGAGAGACATCCTGTGTTCAGTTAGGGAGAATTATTTGATTTTGAATTTTTGACAGGTCTCCAATGTCCCTTGTGAAATGTGTAAATAAATATAAATAGTCCGTGCAAATAAAGGTATTTTTAAATCTCTCTGACCACCTCTCTCTCTGCTCCTGACCATCTAGCCACCTTGTGTCCTGGTGTCCTTTCTCCTCTCCATCGTGTCCACCAGCTCTCCAGCTTTCTGTCATCGTCCCAACATTCATTCATTCATTCCTCCTCTCAGCTGCTGATTCTTGTTTACCCTCCTGAAGTCATTTTATATCCCCAGGGAAGATTTAGAGGCAACCTTGTATTCAGACCTGTAAAGGCACACCGTTTAGAAGAGGGGGAGGCTGCCACATAATTTTCAGCTGTTCAAAACACCAAACCAAAAAATTATGTGTATAAGATTAAATAGGCCTGAATTGATGCATAAAAATGTGTTCTTTATTGCCTTGCTATTTCTCCTATTCTTCTTCTGCTTGTCTGTCTTGTGCATTGATTGTTAGTTTGTGGCTTCCCAGCACTCGAGTCCAACATTAATTTCTAAACTAAAATTTTTAATGTTCATGGCGGTACAGGATGGGTTCTTTCAGCCAACAGAACAAAAGTGCCTGACATAAACTACTGGACAGGACAAGGGAAAAAAGAAAATTAGAGTGGTTTGAATTGACCCACCTTGCTGAGGGAGCTGGTCTGCCGGTTTCCACAGAAATGGTACCTAAACCTCTTTCTGAATGGAAGCAACATGATCTGGATGGGAAGGCAGATGGGAGACTGAGACACTGCTGTGGCTGAGGAGTCAGCCTGGGTGGGCAGAAGGGGAGATGTGGAGTGGAATAAGAGGTTATCACTGTCAGGCGAGTCAAAGACGTCAAACAGAACACAGGCTTCGTCACTAGTTGGTTAGCGGGTTGTGGCAGGTTTAGGTTTAAAGTTGTGAACGAGGAGCGGAAGGATACGTGGTCTGAAGTGCCAGCAGCTGTGTGACGAGCAGCTCCAGTTGCACGCTCAACTCCTGGTGGTTCCCCACGGGTGCAAGCGACTGAGCAGTTGGGGAGATGTTTGGCCAATGAAGTTGAGCTAAAATCTTTTCAAAATCACTACAAAAGAAGGTGAAGGTGAGCACACAACACCACACAGCCACACCATAGTATGTGGAACGAACATCATTCTCGTACCCGCTCAGTCGGTCTTTGATAATCCTGTGCCAGAAAGAGAGTGTTTCCTGAAGAAACGCCTTCAGGGACGAGCAGCCGGAGGTTTTTAGGCCAGCGTGGACCGCACCCATGCTGTCGATCGCCCTGATGGCCTCCCACACGCTCCCGGTCATCAGACACTGCTGGATTGATGAACTGCAGGCATCCATTTGGTACAATTCTCTTCAATATTCTTTAGTTAATATTAAATTTTGCATTCATTCTAACATTTCAGACAATCGATTCAATTGGCAAATTGTGATAATCCTCATTTAATTGAATGACAGAAGGGTTCGGTTTGACTTGACTTCCTCATCTCATGAAATCACACACTGCTCCACATCTGTTGTGTCTCTCCATGCGTGCAAGCTCTTTCACTCTTCAAGTACCTGCATTCCTCTATAAGCTGAAGACAGCTGAGGTATTTCATGTGTCGCTCTATAGTTTGGATTTGGTTCAGCATCCTGCCAAGATGATTCTTTGAAGGCTGGACACCCTGTAAATGCTACAAAATGGATAAAGTAACCACAAAACCTGCCAGGAAGAGTTAGGTGAAGGATTTATGCCAGAGCTGGCATGTTAAACATACTGTAGAAAATATATATGTATATTTAGGACAAGTTTACTTTTCTTAAATGAAACTACAGTAGTTTTAGAGTTAGAACAGGCTAATAATCCTCCGGAACAAATATTTAACCGGCGTTGGTGCTGGTAATGAAATCAGCGTTGGATTGCTATGGTCTTAACCTGCTCCAGTAAATTTGCCATCATCTCCTCTCTGTGTAACAGGTCCTGGAGAGAACAGGCAGCATTCTCAGCAGCACACAGAGCCGCAGACACTTTCAGGGGCACCGAGTCGGACACGGCCAGAACCTGAGCAATGGCAAAGAAAGAAAGTCAGATAGAAGCGAAACACTGATGATAAGGGCTGAATTATAACAGAGAGCAGAGCAGCATGATGAATCGTTCAAAATCGTTACACGATCTACACAACACGCTGCCCTGGCAACATACAAAAAACTTTTATACATCCGGGTTTGCTTTGACCAATTAAAGGTCAAGTCAGGACAATCTGATGTGGACACTATACAATACTGGCCTTATACGTCAGCATATGTTGAAACGTGAGGAGAGGCTGGAAAGTCAGTATAATATAATATAATATAATATAATATAAGAAAGCACTATATCTCTGTTATAAGGTCTATGTTAGGTCCTGCTGCTGCTGCTAACAACAACAACAACAACAACAACAACAACAACAACAAGAACGACTACGACAACAACAAAACGGTTAGGTTTTTTCCATTTCTAATCAGTAGATTCACCTGCTCACTCAGAACGTTGTTTTCCTCTTTCAAACTCTCCAAAATGTCGCCAATATTCTTGTGAGACTTCAGGTCGTCGCCAGCTTTATTCGTAAGGAAATCCACGACGTGCAAACCGCGCTCATCCTCCCACAAAGCGCCGCTCTCATCGTCGACATGTTCAGGGAGACTTTTCTGCCTCGGCTCGTCTGAGGGCGCCGCCATCTTCTCCAACACGTCATCACCGCCGCCGCGCTGCGCCCGCGCGCACACCTTTTACAGGATGGCGAAGAACAGACTGTTCTTGTCGGTCAGTCCTTTTTACAGGATGGCTAAGGATATACTGTTCCTGTCTGGGTCAGTCCTTTGAACAGGATGGCGTAGGACAGACCGTTTCTGTCTCGGTCAGTCCTTTTTACAGGATAGCGAAGGACAGACTGTTCCTGTCTGGGTCAGTCCTTTTTACAGGATGGCGAAGGATATACTGTTCCTGTCTGGGTCAGTCCTTTTTACAGGATGGCGAAGGACAGACTGTTCCTGTCTGGATCAGTCCTTTTTACAGGATGGCGAAGGACAGACTGTTCCTGTCTGGGTCAGTCCTTTTTACAGGATGGCGAAGGATATACTGTTCCTGTCTGGGTCAGTCCTTTTTACAGGATGGCGAAGGATATACTGTTCCTGTCTGGGTCAGTCCTTTTTACAGGATGGCGAAGGACACACTGTTCCTGTCTGGATCAGTCATTTTTACTGGATGGTGAAGGACACACTGTTCTTGTCGGTAATTTGTCGGTCTTTGAGGAACACAGGATTCTCTGACTGCCCACCGCTCTGGATATGGTGTTTATCTAGTTGTTTTTCATTTTAACAACACATTCTTCAAAGGTGAAAAAATGGTTATGATTAATCTCCTTCATTAAAAGTTATAGTTGATGGATTTTTACGACATTAACAAGTCCAGAGAGTTACCTGCTGCTGAACATGAAGAAGGCAAGTTTTCTGGCCCCAGGCTTCCAGCACACGTCACCCCATTACTCAGCAGGTCAGCCCCAACATGACAATCCGAGACAATCTGCCCAACAACCACACAACTACACACACACACACACACACACACACACTTATACACGCAGGTGGACCAATGAGAATATTGTTTATTTAGATTCAGAATATTCCACAACTCACACACTTCATCTCCAGCAACAACCTCAGGTGATGTGAAAGAAATGTAGCTCAGCATCCTGGGTTCACTGATAGGAAGTAAATATATTTGACAAGATGGGAGACAGGATGGCAGGAGCAGAGCTCGGGCTGCTTTAATTCCCAACACCCAACGCAGAGCAAAACGTCACAGCAGCCCAACAGCAATTGAGAGAGGCCGACAACTTCATATTAATTGTTGTTCTTATGCACAACAGAGTCTGTTTCACACTTCCTCCTTAACAACAAATCTTCTCATTTTATCCAAGACAGAAACAAGGAAATAAAAAACCCATCAAAACCAAATTCAAAACAGATAGGAAGAATGCTCCATTCCAAGTCCCCCAAATCGATCACACCCAAGCAACAACTCCATGATATACATCTAAAATCTGATGAGAAGAAAACTCTTTTTCTTGTGAAACAAAAACCTTCTAATCATAACAAAGTGCTGAAAATGTGACGCCACAGGAGACATAACAGAGAAAGGCGTGGCAGAAAAAGTCTGAGAGTGGACAATGCGATAAGTCAGTGCAGCTTGTCCACCTGAAACAAGCACCTGTACAACTTGATACCAGCCCTTCCAGTGTGGTGCCAGCTTCATATGGCTCTTCCTGGGGATATCCAGCCACACTAGGGCACCTACACCATAGACATAGTGGGAGAAACCCTCGTCGTAGTTCAGCTTCTCCCTCTGCAGAGCAAAGACAGGCTGAGCTGAAGGCAGGCGCCATCCCCTCTGCTAGAGCCAATTCATATTCTACCAGTAGGCATCAGCACATCAGCAGGAACATGTGCCTCATGCCTATGCATGAGGTGAACTGAGCACTAACATGTTTGGAGCTGTTATGTGCAAATGCAACCTGCTTTACTGAAGTGCCCCCACCACAGCCCCCAAGAAACCAGCGGTAGTGGCGTGCATCTTCCTAATTGCCAGGCACTGACCAAGATTCCAAATCACCTCCGCTTCAAAGTGACGACCCCGGCGCACTGTGCACCACCCTGACGCAGGGCCACAGCAGTGTCTCATCACTGCCTCTATCCAAACGCAGCTCCAGGTCTCCCCTTGACTGCAGCATAATCCAGCTTTACCTCAGCAGGGAGACGGTCTCAGAGCAGAAGGGCGACATGCCCCCTTAGGTAGTGGTTCAAGTTCAGGAATTTAGAGCCCAAAATCACAAACATTGTTGACTCGGGGGGCTTTTCAATCTACACAGGTTTGACCTCCTCTGTCCTTGGACCCTCAAACTGGGTCAGGTAAAAAACAATTTAGGGAAAAGAAGAACGCTGAAGGAGATCCACAGATGAGGGATCCGTCTCCCTGGGACGGACTGACGGACTCCTCCCCTATAGCCCTAACGCTCGCTGCTTCTCTCACTCTCTTCCTTTAATCCCCAACCACTCCGCGGTTCAGATGTTTCACACCAGTGATGATGAAGCAACAACGCAGTCTGTTAGCAGGAGCATTTGTTGGATCAGGACCAGAAATACTTTTATTTCTTGGGCTAAATTCTGCTGTTGGCGGTGCTCCACCTCCCAAATTCACAGGTTTGAACTCAGAATCAAATATCAACAGTATGATGGCTGTGATTTTTGCATTTGATGTGAACAACTTTACTCCCAATTGCAATTTTGTTCATCAGTCTGGAGAGAACTCCTACACACACACACACACACACACACACACACACACACACACACACACACAGGTGCATAGCTCTCTACATGGGTCACACGCTGAGGGCTCCCTGTTTATATCTTAAAGGTGACATGTTTTTTTATTTTTCTGAGTCATGCATCCCTCACCACATTGCCCCCCCTCCTCCACCCCCCACCCACCCCGGTGGTATTAAAGTGTAGCAGAGAAACGGTCTGAAAGCCTCCTGCAGGGGTCCAGAGCAGCTTCTACGCTTCACTGCGGGTCAGGACGTCCTCAACATCCTGCAGGATGCCTGGAACCATCAAATCAGGTAAAAATCACACTTTAAAAGTAAGAATGAAACACACACACACACACACACACACACACACACACACACACACGTCTGTGCTGCCTTCTTTATTGTGTCCTGTCCTCCAGGTTGTATTTGTTTGGACTTTGTCTGCATCTTCTTTGAGAACCTGTCTGAGTCACTGAACATGCGACCTGTATGTCTGTGTCTGTCCCAGTTTGTGTTGTGTGGCTGCTGCTGGTCTCGGTGTTGTTCTGTAGCAGGCTGGCCGGTGTGAGAGCAGTGTCCATCTGCACCAACGCCCACGCCGGCTGCCACGTCCTGTCCTTAGCCAACCTGTTTGATCGGGTCATCCAGCATTCCACCCGGATGCACAGCATCACCAACGACCTTCACTCCGAGTTTGTAAGTGGCATTTGAACGGAATGTGGATGTGGGAGCAGGTCGGTGAGGAGAGCCCTGGTGCTTGAGTTCACACTAAAGACCGTTACAATAATTTTAAAAGACAACAGTAGTGTAGTGCTCAACAGTCCTCCTGCAATAGGACACCACGGGAAGTGTTTGGACTTATATGTAAGCGTAGCAAAACCAGCAGAAAGCCCAATGTACATGTGACATGTGCACCCAACCGTTAACTGGCTGAAAGCTTTGTGATAAGAACCCTTCCTTTTGCTAGAAATAGCAACTCCTCTTACTCATCGTTGTGTGCTGTGACCTCAGTTGACCTTTGGACCCCAGGTGACCTCTGGCATTTCTTTCTTACGTCAATGTTTTGTCTGTCAGGAGCAATACTTCCTGCCCAGTCAGAACCACGTTGGCCGGGTCAGTCACAACTGCCACACCTCCACCATCATCACCCCAAATGGCAAAGGGAATGCTCAGAGACTGGCGGTGAATCACTCCCCTTCTCCCCGTCTCTGTGGATGCGTCCACGCTTGTCCCTGCTCCTGCCCCCCCTGCATGCGTCCGTGTTCAAGTCATCTCAGCTGAACGTTATTAACCTCCACTCACAACCTTCTCCGCTCCACCGACGGTGACGTTTCCCACTGTAGTGCTTGATTAATGTTGTCCTCACCTCTTCATCTGACGCCTTCTTGCATTAGCGTTCTCCTCCAGGCTGCACACAGGTGACTCACTGCTGCTGTTACAGGAGTGGAGGTGCGCAGGTACAGGTGACCTCTGGCGGCTGTGGTCAGTCTGGAACTGCCGACACTGCAGGATGAGCGTTGTTAGCGATTCCAGATCAGTTGGGCTCGGCAGCTTTGTCTGAGCTTGAATCCTAATGACTTTATCAAAGGCTCCAATTCCAAGACATGTTTATTCACCCCCCACACGGAACACTTTTTATTACACTATTATTACTAGCTTGTTGTAGATTTAATCTAGAAATAACGCTGTTGCAGCAAAGCCTTGAACCTATTCTCTTGAATATTTTCCCTCTTGAATCTGCCATTATACTTAATGTAAATCATAAAGATCTGCTAAATTAAAGATTACATCAGTAAAAAGGAGAAACCCAGAGGATGATGGGATTATCATTTAATTATTACTACTGCTATTACTGTTGTGAAATGTATGTGTGGGGGTGCTGTGTGAGCGGTGGATGCTTCACGAGACAATTAAGACTCCAACGTGCGAGAACTCGTCTGTTCACCTTCATTCGGTCTCATCAACTCATGTGAATGTGTCCTCACGTTTCCAGCCCAGTAAACGCTGCTTTCCCTGCCTTCAGCTCACTTTTTGGTTGCATATTTGTCACCTGTAAAAGTTCTGGAGACCATTGGGATGGTTCTCTGAGCCTCATGCTCTTTTTGCACGGAAGTGGTGTTAGCCCAGGAACTATTCCATAATGCCATTTCTGCCTACTGTTTGTTATCCATGACCTCTGACCTTAGCTAAGGAAGGTGCAGCTCTTCACAAGTAGTTCTGGGGTTTTCTGTGCCTTGGAGCAGTTTTTGGATTTCCAGTCCTCTCCATTTGGGATGGAGGTTCACCGGCTCCGGAACACTGATAGATCACCATCTCTTTGATCTTTACCTGCTCTTGAAGGTCTCACAGGGATATTCTGTGAGATCAGGGGGCCCCTACAACATTTAAAAGGTGCTTTTTGAAGTTACTGGCCCGTCCTGATCCAAAACATTGGAGTGACAAATGTGCAAACCAAAAAGAGACGCTAGTGAATGTGTGAAAGTGTGATGTATGAAAAGAGTGAAGGCTGAGCAGTGCTTGTGCTGTCAGCAGAGGGAGGAGCTGACCAGGGTGATCCTGATGCTCTTGGTGGCCTGGAGGGACCCTTTGTGGCACTTCCATCAAAGCATGTCTCATCAACACGACTTCAACAACTTCAGCTCCAACAAAGCCCTTCAGATGAGCGATATGGTCCACGAGCTGCGGAAGGGTGTGGAAAAGGTGGCAGAGAAGGTAACTGTGCTACTACTCTGGCAGATGTTTGAGCGCCGACCACCTATAGTGTTTGTTGTTAGAATACAGGCAGAATAAGTGATGATGTCATCAGAGCTGGAGCCACTCGACCAGCCTGACTCCAGTAAAGGGCAGGTCTGCCGTCTCCTCTCCTCTAGATGCAGAAGTTGGGGATTATAAAGACCTCCGTCAGTAAGCCGGCTCCTCCCGAGGCCGTGCAGCTGGCCGACGGTGCTCGGTGGCACCTGATGAAGGACTATGACCTTCTCTACTGCTTTCGTCGGGATTCCAACAAAATCCACAACTACTTGAAGCTTCTGAAGTGTCGCATCGTCCCGGAACACGGATGTTAAAGGTAGGAGCAGAGAAGGCTGCTTTAAAAGGGATGGGCAAATCTTTGGCTCACTCGGGTGCCTGTTTTCTCTTTAGGACTCTGACCGAGCATAAAGCCGCCCGCCCGCCAGTCGGCTGTTCCGGGGCTCCGTCTGAGTGGACAGACCTGAGCTGAGGGAAGAAGAACTGGGACCTTCTTCAATGTGATGATCAAATCTTCTCCTCCTCTAAAATGTTTGAATAAACCAGCGTGTCTTTGTCATTCCTCTCACAACCTTTCCAGACTCAGAGTTAGAAAGGCAGATGTTAGCATACAGTGCTCAGCTGGAGGGGTCATCATAAACCCAACATCCAGGCCCCTCTCCTCATGTACTGAACCTCCCTCACCACGCAGGACCACGGTGGAGTAACAACTCCTCTTTATTTCTGAGAAAACACACATTTAAGAAGTGCAGATGAGTACAGTCGTCATTTCTTGGAGGCTATGGCCACCACCTCCGGCCTTCCGCCGCTCTGCTCTACACAGGAAACATGGATGGATCCGTCCCTGCAGCAGACCAAGGAAGCATTCATGTGAAGCCTTCAAAGGATGCCTGAGAAGATGGGGAAGGTCCACCTACCTCTTCATGGTCAACACCGTGCTGATGCTGTGCTTCTCCTCTTTCAGCTGCAGGTCCCTCAAAACGATCTATAGGTTGCACAAGTGCACGTCAGCCATGCGTCGCGCTTCAAACCTTTCACGTTTACATCACAGGTCGCATTGCCACGGAGAGAAATGGAGCTTTGGGCTCTTGGAATTTTGCACTTTCTACTCTCTCAGCTCTGGACAAGTTTGAATGCAGGACAGAATTCCGCACCTTGGCAAGCTTTTCTGGCGGTCGCGAGACCCATCTCTGGTAAACGTCTATGGAAACGGAAGACAGCGTCCCCTGTCCAGTGAGTATATGATGTCTACGAGCTGGCAGCGGCGTTCCAGATGGCAGCAGAGTGGTGAAGACTTCCGCTCCCGACTCGTCCACCTCCTGCAAACATCCAACCTGCTCATGCTGTCTGAACACAAGACTGTGTTTGATAACGTCCATTCAAGTGTCAGCGGTGCGCACCTTCACCAAGATGTCAGTGGCAGAAACATCCACCGCCATGGGCTCTTCCTCACAGCCCAAACCATCGTGGCCAACCAGCAAACCTGCTTCCAGCGCTGCTCCGACAGCAATGAGCTCATCAGGGGGCGCTGAGCTGAGAAGGTCCACATGAGGAAATATGTCCCTGATCATCGTTTGAAGACGAGGGATCCTGGTGGAGCCTCCACAAAGAACCACCTAAAGCACAGGGAGGTATCAGGTAGAGATCAAACCCTAGAACATAGCATGACTCTAACACAAAAACAATGATTCTGTTTCTCTCTTACAAACACACACACAAACACGCGCATAGAGACACAGTGTACCTGGTTAATGTCGCTGGTGGACAGTCCCACACTCTCCAGCAAACCTCTGATTGGCTGGACGCTCTTGCTGAAGAGCGACGAGCAAAGTGACTCAAATCGAGCTCTATAAAAAAAAAAGAAGAAGAAGAAATTCTGCTTTTTAGATGAACTAGTCCAGGCATGCCCAAACCCGGCTCTCAGGGGTCACAATCCAGATGGGTTTTATGTCTAAACAGGTTGAAACTACATTCAGTGGGATAGAAAACCTGGCTGGACTGTGGCCCCGGCGGACTGGGTCTGGAGATGAAGTCTTAGAGCCACGCAGTGAAGGTCTGGGGTGCTTTTACTGTTTCTGAACCTGGACCACTACATATTAACCTAGATAGAATACTAAATCCAGTTGAAACCACAGCAATAAAACAGCCAGTAGGGGAACCACCACGCCAGGACCACCAGGGATCATCACGCTCACCAGCTCCAATGAAAGCAAGAAGCAGTGTGTTGTCGGGACAACCCTGTGGAATTCTGGGAGAAGAAAAAAATTACCTGGACACGGTGCATTCAAAGTCAATGCCGTTGTGTAGAGAGTCCACAAAACAATTGGCTGATCCCAACAGGGACAGAGAATGTTTGGCCATGTCTGCCCCGTTCATCAGCTTCAACATAGCCCGAGCGTTGCTGCTCACGTCGTGCTTGAAGGTGCTGTACAGTAAACACAGAAACCACGCCAAGCTCTCAGACATGTTGGTGCTCAGGTCAATTCAGGACGAAGGTGGACATGGAGAAAGCTCATGCCTTCTGGAGAACCCTGCCCAAGCAGGAACCTCCTGGTGATGGCACAGCTTCGAATGAACCTTACCGCTTGAACTCTGTGGCGAGGTGCTGGGCCAAGGCCTCCGTGAAGCTCTCTCCTCCCACACTGGGGTCCGTGTGCGTGTTCAGGACTCTGTAGATTCCTCCATTGACCTGCATCACTGTCACACTCAAAGAGGCCCCACCGAGCTTGTAGACTAGGACATGGCTGCAACACAGTGCACATATGAGCCATATGGGTACACGACACCAAACCCCAGGTCCTGGTCACCCAAGGGTCAAGAGGGGCCTCCACACTCAACACCCGTTTCACCCCTGACACTGGGGTTAGGTTTTTCCCCTCCACAGGTTAAATCACACCAAGATTTCTCATCTTGGTGCAGCTCAGACAGTAAAGACGCTTGCGCCAGGTTCGCACCAGGTTCACGTCAAGTTCATGATTGGCGCGCGCCGTGCAGCCATTGCGATTTTCACCGCGTAGCGAACCCGGTGTTTATTGTTAATAAATGTTAGCATGTCACAACAGTGCTCTACCTTCTCCCAGATGAACTGTTCTGGCCGATGTTATAAGCCAGGAGAGCAGCAGCAGGTTCATGGATCAGCCTGAGAACATTGAGACCTGCACCTTGGGCAGCATCCCTGCACAGCAGCAAAGACAGAGCGGTCGGTTTGGTAGCATGACTGCCTCACAGACAGAGAGCCGGCCCAACTGACGTTACCTCATAGCTTTCTTCTGAG
Organism: Takifugu rubripes; assembly: GCF_901000725.2. Lineage (NCBI taxonomy): Eukaryota > Metazoa > Chordata > Actinopteri > Tetraodontiformes > Tetraodontidae > Takifugu > Takifugu rubripes. Next base: position 79,326 of record NC_042302.1, on the reverse strand, counting down.
CAGGAGCAAACTCAACAGGCACAGCGACGACCACCTCGGTGACGTTCGAGCCCAGAGCTGACTGAGCCGTTTCTGACAAAACAGCCTTGTTCACTCTACAGATTTCAACATTTTTTCCATTGATCAGCGTTTTTCAAAAACTACCTCTCATTTTCTTGAAGATGACCTTTGCAGCGTCCTCTGGAGCGACATACTTGATGTGTTCTCCCGTGGTTATTTCGTAAAACGGCCGCTCTTCTCTGTTGATCACCTGAGCACACACAGCTGCTGTCAACTAAATTCCAGGTCTGTTTGTGACTGCAGACGCTGGAGACGTTATCCAAAAGGACACATGACACAAAGCTACAAAAGGCCAGTGAGACATTAATGCACACGTCTTGATGGAGCTGAGCAAATTGAAAATGCTGCTTCCAGCTCCAGCACGATTGTCAGCAGATGCAGTCGGTAAGACTCACCGGACATTTGGTCTGACTTCTGTGGAGTTGTGTCTCTGGATGATTGAACCTAAAAACACAAACACAGACCTAAAGGAACATCTGTCCCAGTCACCCAGCAGACCAGTCACCCAGCTAACCAGAAGCCTGACCTCCTCCCCAGCAGCTGTTTGACTTTCACCACTGTGTTGGCAGAGTTCCAAACCCGTCCTTGTCTAGCCGCAACACCGACAATCTGGACAGAAGAGAACAGTCAGGACAGAAGACGATAGTCAGGACAGAAGAGGACAGTCGGGACAGAAGAGGACAGTCAGGACAGAAGAGGACAGTCAGGATAGAAGGACCTGCTCATTGTCTCTGTAGGCCACCACAGCTGGAGTGATTCTGTCCCCGGCATCATTAGCAACCACCTCTGCCCGGCCGTCCTGCAGACACACACAAACACACACACCTGAGATCTTTAGACACAGACACACACATTGAATGAATGAATGATAGATGGATGGATGATGATGATGATGAGAGGAGCGATCTGGCAAATGTAAAGACTCGGACCTGTGGACATTCTACCAGACCGATCCAGATTTATAAGGAGCATCTGTATGAGAACGTTAGGAGAACGGAGAACATCTGACCTTAAACACCGCGACGCACGCGCTGCTGCAGCCCAAATGAACTCCGATCGCTGTCATGTTTAAAAACACGCTGCTTCCAACATTACGCTGCACTACTTCCGCTTTTCTTCTTCTGCTCTTATCTGCGCCTCCTTTCCTACAGCGCCACCATCTGGTGAGGAGCGGTGCCATCCACAACCGGAAACGGAGCCGAACGGCTGAGTGACGTCAGGGGTGGAGAAAGTTGAAGCCAAAACAAGTTTCAGCAAACGACTTCTGAGAAATAATAGAACAAGGAGATTGAGATGATTCAAAAAGCAGACCAGTTATTTTTCCCACTTGTAACCAGGAAAAGTAACATTTCCCCACTGACCTCTCTGCCAGAATGAAGGAAAGTGTCAACTGTTCTTGTCTGGCAGACCAAGGAGGAGAGATACCGGCTCGAGATCAGGAAGAGCTCACAGCTCCGCCAAGCAGCTCGCTTCTCCATATGTGAAATACATGTGACATACTATACTATAGTATGATAGGCCCATTGTTCATGTAACCACCCAGAATTACCCACATTTCTTTATATCTTTGGATTTTGATTTTGATCAATCAATCAATCAATCTTTATTTAAATAGCGTCTGTTACAATTAAATTTTTTTTTTTTTTACAGAATCCCAGGACCTGACCCCCAACATGCATCAGTGGCAAGGAAAAACTCCCCTTTAACAGGAAGAAACCTTGAGCAGGACCAGGCTCATGTAGGGGGACCCACCTGCTGATGGCCGGCTGGGTAGAGAGAGAGGTGAAGGGGGAGGACAGGTAGAGGATAGAATAGGTAGAGAACATAGAAATACATTATATTGCTTACTTGACTCTACTGCTGGTAGAGTCAAGTTTGAGTGGGTCAGCAGAGTCGGAGGTCAGTAGGTCAGCATACAGCTATGAAGGTGGCGATACCATAGATGGATACAGAGGGGGAAAAACTACACAAAAATAACATCACTGGTCTACTTGGTGAGGGGAGAGGAGAGGAGAGGAGAGGAGAGGAGAGGAGAGGAGAGGAGAGGAGAGGAGAGGAGACCATGACCCAGTGGGGTGACAGGGGCCTGTCAGGTGATCATGTTTCTGGACCCGGTGTCACACTTGTAGGTTAAGTTGGCCCTTTTTTGTCCTGTCTCCATGTTGGTTTTGTGACTTCCTGTTTTGTTTTGAAACTAACTCTCCTCTCGCTTCAGGCCACTCGCCCTTCCTCATGTGTCACCAGTCCGATTGTCTTCCCTGATTCCTGATTGTTTCCAGCTGTTCCCCATTACCCCCCCCCCCCCCCCCCCCCCCCCCCCCCCCCCCATGTGCTTACAGTCTGTGTCTCCCTTGGTCCTGTGCCAGTGTATCAAGTCTTTTGTCTTGATCACCAGCCTGTACTCCATCGTCACGAGAATCTAGTCCTTGTAAATCTGTGCTTACCGTGCCATTGTTTAGAAACTTTCACAGCCTTAGTTTTTCCGGTTCCTCGTAAGAGAGTGTTTTTTGTTGGCTTTGCCCCTTTTCTAGATTTCTTGTAGTTTTTTGTTTCATCCCTCCTTGGAGGCGTCTTGAGTTTATGATTTGCACATCTCCTCTATCTTATGTAAATAGCTAAATAGCTCCTGCACTTATAGTCTAAGGCATTTAATGTAAACACCATCTGTAAAATATGTTTATAGCACAACCTGGTAAACGACTGTAAAAATAACCGCACATACTGTATTTATTAAGTTATTATCCTCACTTGCTGCTTCTTTTGCACTTCTGGTTAGATGCTAAACTGCATTTTGTTGCTCTGTACCTGTACATGTGCAATAACGATAAAGTTGAATCTAATCTAATCTAATCTAATAAAGACTATTACTTCCTGGAACTCTGCGCTCGAGTCCTCTGAGTGAGTTCTGTCACCCGGCAGTCTCGGCCTCTAGCAGAATAACTAAAATGTTAACCTAATAATTAGACGACGCCCTAAGTATGATAACTTGTCTGTCTAGGATCGTAACTGGAACTACAGAATTAGTGACAATAAGCTTTTTCAAAGAGGTAGGTTTTAAGTCAAATCTTAAAAGTAGAGATGGAGTCAACCTCCCATACCTGGACTGGGAGCTGGTTCTATAGCAGGAAACTAAATGCTCTGCCCCCCCATTCTATCCCTAGAGACTCTGGGGACCACAAGTAAACCAGCATTCTGAGAGCGGAGCGGTCTATTGGGCTAATAAGGTGTCACTAGCTCCTCCAAGTAGGTTGGAGCTAGGCCTCTGAGGACCTTGTAGGTCAGAAGAAGAATTTTAAAAATTATTCTAAATTTAACGGGCAGCCAATGAAGAGACACCAGTTCAGGAGTTATGTGATCTCTTTTGTCAATACCTGTCAGTCTAGCTGCAGCATTTTGGATCAGCTGGAGGCTTCTAAAAGAGTTGTTTGGACACCCTGATCATAAAGAATTGCAGTAGCCAAGCCTGAAAGTAACAAATGCATGGACTAACCTTTCAGCATCATGCCGCGTCAGTAGTTTCCTGATCTTCGCGATGTTTCTCAGGTGAAAAAAGGCACTTCTAGAGACTATTTTAATGTGTGAATTAAAGGACAGATTTTGGTCAAAAGTTACTCCAAGATTCCTCACAGAGAGATTAGATGCTAAGGCGATACCATCTAGAGTGATAATGTGATCTAATCTATCCCTGAGAGGTTCAGGGCCAAACACCATGACTTCAGTTTTTCCTGAGTTAAGGAGGAGGAAATTTGAAGACATCCAAGACTTTATGTCTTTAAGACAGGTCTGAGCTTCAGTATCTGCTCTGTCTCCTCTGGTTTCATGGATGAATATAGCTGAGTGTCATCAGCATAACAAGGAAAATTTATCCCATGCTGCCGAATAATGTTTCCTAAGGTACAAGGTGAAAAGGATTGGTCCAAGTACAGAACCTTGTGGAACTCCATGGCTATCCCTACTGTATGAAGAGGGAACGCCATGGACATGAACAAACTGGTATCTATCAGATAAATACGATCTAAACCAGGCTAGTGCTGTCCCTTTAATCCCAATCATATGTTCCAATCTATGTAACAGGATGCTGTGATCAACTGTATCAAAAGCAGCACTGAGGTCCAGCAGAACCAGTATCAAAGACTGAAATTTTGTTGATAGCAGCTAGAAACTTTTAAGGCCTAATTTCGAAACAAAGGAGGCCTCATCTATTAAGTGACTGATGAAGACTTCCGTGTCTGCTTGGATGTCAGAGAGCAGCTGGACACATATCAGGAATAAATACAGGGAAATATGGAGGCTCTGCCTGATTCTGCAGCTATAGTCAAAACAGGGAGAAGCACCTGTCTGCATTTTAATCACACAGTTGGCTTTTTTAGACATGGCTTCAATTGCTGAACTGAAAAATTTACCAAAACCAAATTCCTGTAATGCCTGCAACATAAATTGGTGTTTATTCTATGAAATGCTTTAGAGAAGTCCAGAAATAGAATAAAACTGTTGTTTAGACAGTAACTAGCATAATCAATGAGATCCTGGACGTCTTATGTTGTTGGATCAAAAATTTGAATTCTCTCCTTGATTATTCTTCCTCATCTCATTCTGGATTCATGCGAGACTGGATTGCTCACTAACGTTGTGGGTTGGACAGGAAGAAATTCCAGGAATCCAAAGATTTCCAACAGATGCAGGTAGATGAAGCAGCATGAGGTCTGCCGCATTGTCTATGGAATGAATGAATGAATGAAACAAAAATGTGATTTTTATTTCTAACAGAATACTAGAATTACTTCCAGAAGCTTCCAGGGTCTTGCAACAAGTCCATGAGCACTGGGTCTCAGTTCATGAGGAAGAGCCCTGGTCATCAGACACCCATCAGATTTGGACCTCTACCTGGGGGCTCCATCTGCTGATACTATTCTTTATGTTCACCCTCTTTTCCAGATTTGGCCTGAGTCCTCTCAGATATCCCTCAATGAGTCACAATCTCAACAATTTCCAACGCTTTCAGTTTCATTTTTGCAGCTGAAACCCTTCTAAGCAATATGCTGAAGTGAAATATAAAATAACATTTTTGATTTAACATCCCATCAAGTCCTGGGGACTGAACCCAAAACGCCTGACAAGTCAAGCGATTTCAAAGCCGCCCTTGAGACTTGCACCTACTTGCACATTGTCACGAGCCTCGATCCACGACTGGATGTGTCACACATGTACTACAGCCAGACTCAGACCTGTTGTGCTGATGGAGATTCACAGAATTTGGATAAACTTAATTGACTGAAGAACTGAACACAATGATTTAAATAAGGGTAATTAAAAAGTCTTGACGATTTATTTATCCATCACTACTATTTATCGGATGAGTTATAGGCGTTCTTTTTACATGACGACCTATCGAAAAAACGTTTTGGGCCCAATGGAACGCGTGATTGACGCCATTTTTGCAGTACCGCGGTTTGACCAACAGGCTCTATTTTGCCTTATACCAGAGCGCTTCCTGAATCCAGCTTTCTTAAAAGAGCCATGTCGAGACCTGATTTTCAGGACTCAACATGCTTTAAAGCAGAGGTGTCAAACTCAAATACCCAGTGGGCCAAAATTCAAAACTGGGACAAAGTCACGGGCCAACATTGATATTTATTGAAAAAATCTTCCTCCAGCTACAACGTGGAACCTTTTGATATGGGCCCATACTAGTTTTACTCAACAACTGAACATGGAACAAGCAAAGCTTAACACAATACAATGTATAATTTATTATTGCAGACATGCAAAATCAAAATTCAAATAAAAAAAAAAACACATCACTGGTATTAATTTATTCTATTTTTATTTGCAGGCTTCTGAATTAAATTTCAACAGTAATCTTTTGCCATTGTAAGTTAATGTAATGTAAAGCCTTTTCATTTCCTCTACTTTCTGGCGCCTTTGAGTCATTTCCAGGTGTGTGTGCTTGTCTTGGTGTTGCATTTGCGTTTTGCATCAGTTTTATTCGCTACTTAAGCACTTCTGGTTAGATGCTAACTGCATTTCGTTGCCTTGTACTTGTGACATGTGTAATGACAATAAAGTTGAATCTAATCTAATCTAATCTAATTTTATAGTGTCATCTGCTGTTGTCCTCCTTGTAATGAACATTGACTCTACATACCAGACAGACAGGTCCGTCTTTTATATATCTAAACAGATATTCTGCCTCCTACCTCTTCAGAAAGGTCCTATTTTCTGCCTTTCCTTTAATCATTTTTCAGAGGGGTACTGCCAGAATTAGCATTAGCATATAAGGTCGCTACAACTACTTCCTTTCTCTTGGTGGTTGGCAAGCCACATATTGGTGCATTACCACCACCAACTGATGTGGAGTGTGAATTTTCACACCAAAACACAAGCAGAGCATTCTGGTTTTTGTAGTATTAGCACATGCACTTTAAGCAATAATACCGGCGGGCCAGCTCTGTCAATTGGTATGGCTTCGCGGGCCAAATATAATTACATTGCGGGCAGGTTTGACAGAGTTTGACACCTGTGCTTTAAAGAATGTAGTTTGTCTACGTGGAATTTCCGTAGGAAGTTCTCCAAGATGGCGGCTCGCTCGCGCATGCTCAGTGCAAATTGGGTGGCGACAGCACTTAGAATATCACGTGGTTAAAGACAAACAAGACCGTTGACCTAATCATGTGATGGCAGTGTGGCGCATGTCCTGGTTGTGTCTAAAGTTGGATCTTCAAAGGATATTGGATATGCATTCAAGAGATTTATGACATAAATTAAAATAACATGTATTCAAGTCAAGTGGTTAAAACCACCATTGGATTTCATTATAAAGGGATATGTAGCAGTTAGCAATGATAGGGACTCCAGCACTGAATTTAACATGTATAGCTACTGCATGTGCATGCTGAGTGAGTTACAGGTGTAATGGTGTAACTCACTCAGCATGCACATGCAGTAGCTATACATGTTGTCATTGAGGCCCTATATAAAGAGTGCTATTCAAGCTCTTTATTAATTAGAATCAAGAATCAACTACATGCACGTTTAACTCCAAGACACGTGATCTACATGGTCGTTTACCTTTACAAATGTCCAGAGTATTGAGTGGTATTCCAAAAAGGCAGACACATATAGGACACACAAGTTTTTATTTAATAAGATTAGCCTTAATTCAAATAAAACTGGCCAATATTTCAGTAGACTTGGAAAAAGTGAAAGTGAGTGTAACCACTATATTTAGATTATCCTTCAAGATGTTATTACTACAGGAAATAGGCACATTTGTCTGCCAAAGAAGAGATGTAGATGAATCAATGTTTGCAGTGAGTTCAAATGATTCAGAAGCCTTATGTAAAATAGAATATAATAATGGCTCTGTTGATTTCAAAAGCTAAAAGAACCCCAAACTATTTGAAGCCATTGTGATACAGGGTGAATAACTGCTGCATCTTTAGAAACAGGAATGCAATCACTAGGATCACCGGCTACCCGTCCAAGGAATCATTCAAATTTAAAGGCAAATTTTAGTGAAACGGTGATCCAGTTGGTTGGAGAAATGAAGTTGTGATTTACATGTTTGTTTCTGTAAAACAGACAAGAAGAATTGTTAGATAAACCCTAAATAAAACAACAGTTTATTACAAATGTACATATGCCCTTTGCGTAACTCACCCCAGGTGTATTTGCTGACTTTGTTTCCATGTGTGACCTTGCAGATGTAGGCTTCTTCATGCTGGGGTGTGAAGAACACACTCTTGGTCAGATGGAAGTGCCAATCCTCTTTGAAAGCCAGATCTGTCTGGTTGGCATCCTTCAGCTCCTCTTCACCCTTCATCAGCTGGATGGTGATGTCAGGGGGGTGGAAGCCACTCACATGACAAATCAGGACATTTTTGTGACCAAATTCTCCTGGATTACGGCTGTACACCTGAACCTTGGGTGGTGCTAGAATCAAATGAAGACGTGACGAGTCAGTGAGGCATTTTAGTGTAGTACTCAGCTTTAACAAGAGGCAGATATCACTCGGGCCGCAACAGCAAAATCTAGCACATTCCCTAGTTCTGATCTTGCAAACGGCTCAATTTATCACATAATTTCTGTTACAGTCAAATACTTTGAACGATTTGTCTTGCCCTCACAAATCATTACAAAGGTAAGGACTACAGGTGAGTCTGTTTTCATCTATATTTTGAACAAAGAATGCAAATTGTGTCATTCCTTTTCCCTCATCGTTCATGTATTTGTAAATTTTGTGAAAGAAAACGTTTGCGGAGGAAGGTAGCGCTACTCTAGTGCGCCCTCTAGTGGCGGAAGAAATCGAAAGTAAAACGCAGTTTTATTATGACGACATATTCCTTTAGAAAATATCTCGGCTTTACTAGTAAGATTTCCTTTTTATTTTCTCAGATGTGGTAGTAGCCTGAATACTAAGGTTAGAAAAGATTGAAGACAATATTACAATAACGCCCTCCAGTTGATTTAGTACGACTCGCAGCCTTTTCCTCCCAAATAATTGAGATTAAGTATATTACTTACTGTGTTTGGTGTTCTCGGCGTAACACACCAGCGCCAGGCAGGACAAGAGAAAAAGTTTCATCTTGATTTGCATCAAAGTTCGGCGATCACAAGCCACAGAACCAAGTCGAGAGGAGACTTCACCTTCCTGAAAAATAAAGCGAAAGCGCTGTAGGCAGAGAATAAATAGTGCTGTGCCGCCCACAACAGTAAAGCCAGCCAATCAGCGATTTTAACACTCTGCTGCTAGGTAAATTAGCACAGAAACAGTTCTTACAGCTCACACGGAAGCACTGTGGAAATTCCCCCTCTCCCTCACACACACACACACAAACAATTGCCATCAGCAATTTGGACTGTTTGATTTGTCCTAAATGGCCCCAGTCATTCGAATGCTTTTTTTTTTTATTTTTTAAGTATTTTGATTGTTTGATTTTAGACAAAAAGGAATAATTCCACTCCAATTTCTCTTGCTCAAGTTTCACTGCTTGGGAACACTTTACCATTGTCATCCACAAATGTTTTTTTAAATATTAGAATATTTAAATATGTTTCCTGCACCATTAAAGGGTTAAGTGATGACAGAAAACTAATTATGATGGGATATAAGATGGTTAAAATGTTCATTTCTGGAAATGTGGCCTTTTATAATAATAAACCTTAAGACTGCAGCCTGAAACAGCACATATGATACCATCTTTTTATTATTTTAAGAGGATTGCAGCAACTCTGAGGCCGAGCAACATCTGGCTGAGGTCTTGCCAAATTGTATTATCATGGAACCGCAGCTAGACCAGCTGCGGTTCCTGGATCCCACATATACATCGCACAAGCACAGTCCTTTTATTTTTATTATTTGTTATTTTCAAATAATGGCACAAAAGGTTCTTCAGAAGTCCACAAGTGTTGGATCTGAATCGTTTGTTATGACTGGTTATTACAGTAACGACACAACTGCTTTTCTGAGGAAATGAAAGCAACAATCTGCAGTAACTGCTAGAGTGGCAGTTGACCACTAGGGGCAGTGTGTGGCCCGCCAAAAAGTGTGAACAACTACCAGGGCAGTTTCTTTTTCCCTTCCATTTTAAATTTTTTAGTTCAGTTCAACTTTTTAAAGGCTTCATATAGCCTTTGCTACTTTTAATGGTTTAATACAGTTGAAATCAACTCAGAAAAGTATAAGGGGTGGCTTAAAACTGACCTAATAACAGACACGATGACAATATATGAAGAAGTATGGAATGTCAGGCATGAATGGATGTACTAGAAGTCTTATCTGTGTGTGTGCGAGAGAGAGAGAGAGAGAGAGAGAGAGAGAGAGAGAGACTTTTAAAAACCCCACACTCCACATGTGTATTCAACATGGCCCTGAAACAAATAGGCGCAGCACTGACCTGCTGAACCTACAGCGACATCTGCTGGAAAAATGGGTTTCACAAAAGTAAAGAGTTTGCGACTTAACTTCAAATTATGACTAGTGCAAAGAGAAAATTCCTCATTTTGCCTTCACATTACACCAAAGATATTCCCTCTCTGGAGAGCAGAGCTGGCTACGGCGTGATCTTTGGTTAACTCTATCTTGGCTGTCTGCCCTTGTTGCCTGAAGTGCATAAGAAGAAAACTTGTTCTGTCATTTTCATTCAACAATTAACATTAAACCTATTTTGAACATAAAAACTTTAAAGATAAAAAAATCCTTTTAAATTGCAGTCTTTCCTTTTGTATGATATAGGTAAATATGGCACATGGTATTTGTAGTTAGTTTTAACAAACTTTTTTGGGTTATCATTTAATTCTGTTCCAGGAAATTTCTTATAAAAACACTTATATTTTGATCGATACTGGGGGTCATATGCGGTGTTTTTTAACCTCCACCAAGGGAGGGGGTTATGTGACGACTATTAGCAAAATAACTCCAAAATGTAAGCAAAAACGACATTTTGATAATGAGCGAAGGAACACATGATTGCATTTTAGCGATGTTTTGGATTCAGGAGGAACTTTGGCCTTTCATAATCCAAAAATCAAAGTGAAGATCAAAGCTAATGAAGCAGCCTACTTACTACTGCCTACATAATATGTATATATTTTATACTATACTACAGATGCAATTTATATTATGCTACCGTCTGCTGTGGGAGGTCAAATCAGCCTTTTCCATTTTGAGTGCCCAAGCTATGGTGAGGCAGATGCAACACATTCTTTAAACCAAACTCTTGAAAAAGCTTTTATAGAAACCCAAGAAAAAGGTTTGTTGTGAGATTGTCTAATAATTTAAAGATTAAACTCAAACATCAGTCTCAAACATTTAAGGTAATCATCTAGTAGTTCTTTATCTGCGGTGATCTGAAGAAGACTTATTTAAATAGCAGACATAGCGATGGAATTTGTTTAAAACGAACAGTACTTGTGTATAAGGTAGTTTTCTATGTCAACTGGACTAGGTTTCTTCTCTTGAAGACGTTTCGCCTTCTATCCAGAAGGCTTCTTCAGTTCTGGATAGAAGGCGAAAACTTCTTCAAGAGAAGAAACCCAGTCCAGTTGACATAGAAAACTACCTTGGATACAATGACCTGGATGATTGAGAATCTACACAGACAACAGTACTTGTGCTTAAACTAAAACTGTAACAAAACGGTAACATGTTTAGAACTGTTTAAAAAGAACGCAAAACGTTTTCTTTAAAATGTATTCCATCTGTTCCTGTCCGATTTTTAATACAATCAATGAATGCATCAGCGTATATCTGAAAGACAAACGTCTCTTCTAATGTAATGTAATGTAAACTAATGTAATCGAACATACCGTAATCGTTTCTTTAGCGGAACTACAGAATAGGTTGCACTCTTCTTCCTGGTTCCTCCGTCCTTGCGTCATTTCCGCTGAACAACCTTCCCAAAGAGTTTTCATCCCAAGATGGCGTCAGCGCAGTTTACGGATGAGGAGCTTTTCTCCGAATTAAAGCGTTTTGGCTTCACCCCAGGACCGGTAACAGAAAACACCCGTCCAGTTTATCTTAAGAAATTGAAGAAACTTCGAGAGGAGCAAGAGCAGCACGGCTCCAGGTCTGGTAAAAGGCGCAGTAGCGGGGCGAAAAATTGCTATATTGGCGGCAGCAACTATATGGGTTCTAGGCCAGACTGTTATGACGTCACGCACCCAGGCTCCAGCAGCAGACCGGGCCGGAAGTCATCGGTTCTCAGCTTTAGTTCGGATGAATCTGACGCAGAAAATACGTTGAAAACAAAGGCTCACGGTCACAACAACAGGGTGGATCGGAGCCCTAAATTTCAAATCCAGTCAAAAAGTAGGTCCGTTTCAAAAGCGGCTAACACGGCTAACAGGAGTCAGTATAGCGTTAGCCTAGCTTGTGCGGTAAACAGCGACAATTCCCCGGATGGCGACGGACAGAAAAGTGTCTCGTCCCGAATTCATGCCAGATCCAGTCAGGAGCCTAAAACCGATGATTGGGACGCACCTGAGAACGACTGTCGGCTGAAAGGAAAACCGGTGAAGAAACCGCGCTCTTTCAACGGTTGTGGTTCGTCACAGTTAAACGCTACCAGGGTTCCAGGCGACTATTCAGATTCGGACGAAGAGGGGTATGAGGGGCTCGGTGCCGGAGCCCCACAGCGAGGTACTTCGCACAGCAGACCCGGTGACCTCCAGGTTCCCTTCCTGTCGCCCGCAGTCGTGCCTGGGTACCGGTCCGCAGCGGCAGACAGAGGCGTTAACGCTAATCAGAAGGTGGTGGGGGGCGAGAGGCAGGGGGGAGACGGTGACCTAAAGAAGATGAACCTGGGTCACAGGTTGTCCAGGAAGTCCATCAACGTATCCTCCGCTGAAATGTGTGACGACGCAGACCAAAATAACCACATTGAAGGGAATCACGGGGCACTCAGAAGCAGCAACAGCAGTCGGGTTAGCATTGGCTTGAGACCCCGCTTCTCCACCTACAGCAGTCCTTCCCACACCTGCAGAGGAAACCACTCCAACCACAGCGTCCCAAACCACTCCTACAGCCAAGCACTGCCCGGGCAGACAGCAGCTGTCCCAGAGGACGCCTTACTCCAGCAGTTCAAAAGGGAAGAGGTGGCCTCGTCTGCTCGCTTCAGCGCCCACTACCTGTCCATGTCTCTGCTGACCGCCGCCTGCCTCTTCTTTCTGCTGCTGGGCCTCATGTACCTGCGAATGAGAGGTTCCGGCTCTGCAGACACGGACGCAGCGGGTACGTATGCGATGGGAGCTGCGATCGGCCTCAGGAAACCATCAGAGACTTTTTCATTGCAGCTACGGCCAAATAGTTGCCGTGTACTGTTAAAAATTTGCTAATAAATAAGCACTCATCACGTTCTTATTCCAAACAAGGCTAAATGCTGCTTTATTTAAGTCCTTTTAACAGTTTTAACCCTTCATTATCCTCCCAATAGTCAAACCTTTGGACTAAAATAACTAAAATAATTTAGCTAGGCCTTTTTATGAGGGCCATGATAACGTGATAATGTAATGTGCAGAAACTCCAATAGTTTTACAGTTCTGATGTTTTGTGACGCACAGATTGTTTGCTAATTGAGGGCTGAAATCATCCCACTGTTTGTGTCCTCTGACCAGTTGAATGTCTTCTTTTCAACTTTCTTGCAGTCAAAAGCCACCCATTTGGCACGGAGTTTGACTCTTACGTAAGTACCTTATCCAAGTTTATTTTCAATTTATTGTCTACTAAATAGTTTTGCTAAGTTTGGCAATATTGGGATACAAAATGAGGGTGTGTGTGAAAGATGGAGTGCACACTTATCGGACATTTAAGCGGTAAAAGAAGGCATAAATCACCATATAAATCTAATTTATTTAAATATGGTTAAGATTAGAGTCTTGTCTGTGATGGATACTGAACAATAATTATTTTCCATGTAAGCAGGGCTACAGTCATTCAGCGTAATCATAATTAGAGCTTCTAATTAGTCACTTAGCGAAGCTGGGAAGTGCTCCGAGTGCTCAACACAACATCAGTCCAGTCCCTCGACCATGTTTCTCTCTGATCGAGTTATTGTGGACATCAATAATTCATCGAGGTTCAGATGTATGTTAGCTTTCTTTGAACTGTTCATGACTTGACGATCGCTGGGGGCCTTTTGTTCTCGGGATGTCTCGGGATTACAGGTGGAAAAACAAGAGCGCTTTCTCAAATCAAACGATAGTTTATAACTGCTCAGACCCACACCACTTGACAGTCATCAGGTCCTCCTTGTGAATGTCGCAGTGGTGCAAAAATGACATTTGTCTGTCTCTCCAAGCGGCAGCTGCTAAATGATAAACAGCAGAGTTATTCATTAACATAATCAACAAGACAAAAAAGTATTTTCTATTGTCACTGTTGGTTTTAATTCCACATCCTTAAAGGTTGTACCATGACTTTGGTTGACAATTCCTGTAAAACATGTTCCAGATGAACTTGCATTCACCTGTATATCCACACATGTTTAAGTACAAGCTAAGCAGTTGTCTTTGTCGCACCAGGATAACTAGAATATATAAGGTAAATGAGACCTCTGTCTATTAGTAACATGGCAAATTTGATAATGTGATGAAACTGGGGGAATTGTTTACAGGCCTAGTAGCCCCCATCCCGACCCCGTTGCTGCCTGATCGATAGTTAGCATGCTAACAGCCAGCTAGCCTAGCTTCACTGGTGTGTACCGGGACTAGATATATGCGGTAAATGTGTGGACTCTGCACATCTTTAGCTGCTGAATTTACTTTCCAACACATGTCCACAGGCCTTAACCAAGGTTTGGAAAGCCGACTGATTTGATGTTGGCTGCGTACGATCAGATTTGAATTCGATTTATTCTTTTTAAGTGTTTGTTTGATGACACGTTCCAGGAGTATCTATAATACTTTGAATTCTGTTCCCCCTTACAGATGCATTGTAATGGCTATACAGCTCAAATGAAAATGTGCTATCAACAGAGACCTGTTGACCGAGTATTTGTTTTCAGGGCAAGATGGAGAAGGACTTGATTCTAAACCTGCTGCACAGTCTGCACAACCACCTGGCCCATATTGCTGGTAGCTATTAACACTGCACACTCCAAAAATATTTAAGTTCAGGGTCGCACAACTGAGGAGACAGACGGTGAGGCAACACTTGTCTTCATGGCTTGACCTTGAGAAATTGCTGATGAAAGAGCATCCATACATGACCACGGTCCTCTTCTTCTATTCTTGTAATTGTAGGCCAGTTTGACTGTGGAGACCCGCAGCATCCCAACAGGAGCCTGACCATACATGAGGCCTCAGCGTATTTAAGGGTATGTCTACATAGTGTCCTTTTTAGGGGTTGTTGAAACAAGGGCAATAAGAAATCATTGAAAAGCGTTGCAAAAAATGCAGATTTGTTTCACTGTTCTGTTCTCCTCAAACACTTCAGGTCATTTTGTGGCAAAGTACGTCGATGATAAATGAGGAAGCCTCATAGACTTTAAAATGACATTACTCTGCAACAATTAACCAAGTGGATGAAATGATCTTCCAAAAGTCTGAGTTACACATGAAATGCTCTTTCAGCATTTTAAGCAACATCTTTGTATTAATGGTTTTAGTAGTTTTAGATTGGAAAAAAGTAAATGAGAATCTGAGGAGATGTGGATCACATTGACCAACCAATGAGGCCATCATTAGCCTGTTAGCCTCATGGCTTGTGTACAGTCCTCATTAACAAAGTCCCGGTCTTTCTGATCAAAGCCTAACAAATATCCAGACTCCTCCAGTCTTGTCCCATCAATCCTCTAGGAAGTGGTCTGCAACTCTGAAAAGGATTTATGCCCGGTAAGCAGAAGATAGCAACTGTTTTCAGGTCCTCCATTCCACAGTTCAGGGATCCAGGTGGACTCGAGATTACTGGGAGGGTTACTGGGGACTAAAAAAGGGTCACCAGTAGGGATGCACCAGAAATTCAGTGGCCAACGAGTGTAAACCCACTAGCGCCTTCACAACCGTTGTGGTTCCTGCTCATTGCCAGCCGGGTGTGTTCCTCTGCTCGCAGCACGTTTAGTAGTGTCACTTGGGTCCGCTGGCTTTATGTCATCAGGGAAACATGCTCGGGTCTCTCGTTCAGGCTGCTGCCGATGGGAGCCTCGGCAATAAAAACCTAGGTTGTTAGAACCTGTAATGGGTGGGACCAGATCCGCCAGTCTAGGCTATACCCAGAGTATATCATGGCCAAGGCCGGTTCATAGCCAGCCCCTGATATCAGCTCCACTCAGCGGCTTTCAGCTTTCACCGACTTAAATCTTCTCAGGAGACCGCACCTATGAAAACAGACTTTTAGTAATTGAAGATGAGGTGTGTAAGAATTCACTGTACAGACATTCTTAAAAGAAAAATCCCTCAACACAAACAAGGCCGGAATGGGGGGCAGTTACTAGAAAAAGTGTTGGGGTGTGATGCTGTAGGCGGATGAGAGCTAGGCACACAGGAAGGTGCCGTTGTACCGTTATTGCCGCTGGCTGGCATGACCCGGCCTTTCTGGTGGACAAGGCCAGCATTAAGTGCTGCATTCGATTCTACAGCTCTGGTTTCATGGCAAAATATTCCCATTTGCCCAGTCTAATCCATCGGCATGGGCTAAAAATAGAAAAGAAGTATGTGCCATAGGAAGTATCCTGCGTGGCTCCATGCAGCGGAGATGGAGACGGGGGACTTTCCTGTGGCCCAGTTAGTCATTGTAGCTATTAGTTCATCCCAGAGCGTTTGGTTCAGGAACACAATACGTGCACACATTCAATCTTTCACCCGTGGAGACAAACCTTGTTGAGGAACCTGAAACAGCCCAGTTGCTCACTGAGATCGAGCTTTAGATAACCGGGAGATCTTAGCAATGGAGGTATTCTGTCATGCCTAGTGGCGCAGGCAGCATGGAGACCTGCCATAACAAAACCACAGCGCAGGTGAAGCTAGCTTGGTCGTCATGTGAGAGCCATCCTGCAGGGGCATTGGTTCTCACCTGGCAGAGATAAAGCATGCGCCATCCATGCCAAACACACATTCTCTTGCATGTTAGTGCAAAATAAGGAATACCTGTGCCACCACATGTCCTGCCCCTGTGTAACTCATTTCAATGAGTTCCCTGACAGTTGAAATCACCCTCTCATTGGTGCCTTGTGTGCTCTTAGGCTCAGAATGAGAAGTTTGAAGACTTCATTCTGACCTCACTGGAGTGGATCATCAGAACCGGACAGGATGTTGGGATCAGGTAATATGCGTCAATTCTGACTACAGCCTTTCTGTAAAGGAATTGGTACCTCGATGGTAATCCTCGCTGTGTGCTCAGACTGACCGGGCATGTTGCCGATGAACCAGTGACGGATGTTTCGGAGATCTTCCTTCTGGAATCCAGCCATCCCAGGATGTCCTTCACCTGCCGCTTTCAACGAGCCATTCTCACCGTTATGAGCAGAATGTTTCTCATCACAGTAGGTGAGATAAACAACCCAGACGTGCCCACGTATCAACAGACTGCTGTCTGATTGCTGTCTTAGGTGTCTGCATTAGGGAATGCATTGAGACAAAATTTTTCTTTGTTTTGTTAACGAAGGCATTTTGGATCATTTCATGCTCCCAACTTTGTGGGAACAGTTTTGGGGGTGGCCCTCCCCCAAATGCTTACGTAACGTTCATGAACGTGGATCTGTGTTACGCTAACATCGCTAAGGTGGCTGTGTTAACTCCCACCGTTTGGTGAGCTCGTATATATCTGCACCTCACCGACCCTACCCCTTCCTCCAACCATCTTGTCCGATTGGCTGTGTGTTGGTGGACACCCTGTCACACTACTGTTTTTAGATGTTTCGGACCCCCTTGTTGTCTCCAGAGACTGGGCTTTTTCTCACTCTATTCAGGGTGCCGACAGCTAGCGGATGATAAGGAGATGCCACGAGTTGAGGCAAAAATGAAATGCCAGATGTCGCTCTGCTCAATACTGCTTTACCATCTCGAGCAGAGAGCAGCTCGTCAGCTGTGTTGTTATGGTTCTAGCATAATGGTGAGGTCTCATTGGGCTCTAACAGGAGCTTTTGTTAGCTTACTCCCTTTGGTTGTTCACACTCGTTCTCAAAACTCCAGTCAATCCTGAAAATGAAGGATCGCCTTCCATGGCGTTCTGAAGCCTCAGAGGTGACGGGCATCAAAAGGGATGCAACTCTACTAACTGTTATGCAGGGTACTCATGTGTCTGCTTAAACACACCAATTAGGAGCTCTTTCTAGTTTGCATCTAAACTGTGAAGACCTTCTGTGTGCAGTTGTCTGCTCCGTATGGATCGGGGTCTACTACATGAAATATCGATGGAGAAAAGAGGAGGAGGAAACCAGGCAGATGTACGACATGGTGGAGAGCATTGTTGGTAAGATGCTGTTTTGTCTCTCTTCTACACCAGAATGGATTTGACCTTTAGCTCATTTGGTTTGTTTTCATGGTGCAAAGTTGATAGATGAGTGCCATGCCTTTGCTCATTACCTCAAGACCAATGGAAAACTGGGGGGGGGGAGTCCTGGGAGAGATCAGCATAAATCAAGAACCCTTTGGTTTGGTTGACAGCAGAAAATAGAGCACTCATGGATAATGATCCAACTGTTAACAAATGCATAGGATAGAAGGAGGGCAGAGGCCTTTCCCTAATGAAGGCTGAAGGAGGAGCAGCAGGAGGTGGAGGAGGAGTCCAGTAATGCTCTGAGATCAGGCTGTGATTGTCAGGACACCCCACACACAGGTGCATCTGCAGGGCCTGGAGCCAACCGCAGAAACAGAGGAAATAGTTTCTGCCCTGTACACAATGTGTTTATGATTACCGTAGGTTTCTGTAGTATAGAATAAAAAAATGGAACTCAAGCTAACACACCTGCATTGTTTTATTTTAAATCCGCTGTCTCGTTTATGGAGAAAAATGACCTGAAATATGGAGGTGTACCAAAACTGTTGTGACTTTAAAGCATTTACCCTCACCATAAAGTGACTAGGATATCACGCAGCAGTTTGTATTCATTCACTCTTTATTGGCATTCATTTTGAAGACAGCTGAATGTGAAAAGATGTATGGGGCATATGAAGAAATGTCATGAAAAGGGTCCACTAGATGGTAGCAGGAGCATCCAACGAGGAGTCCGTGACCTCAGTACACACCAGCTGAAACAGTCCCTGAAAGTTCTGTATGTCCTCCCTTTGAGCAGACGTGTTGAAGAGCCACAGTGAGGCTTGTCAGGAGAACCAGGACCTGCAACCGTACCTGCCCATCCCCCACGTCAGAGACTCCCTGGTTCAGCCTCAGGACCGGTGAGTACTCACAAACCAAGCATGCCATTTCAGTCAGACGCCAGCGCTCTCTCACCTGTGCTACGAAAAAGACGGGAATGTCTACCACACGCTTCATTTCCACACCCAGAAAGTCCTCTGGTGGACAGGACAGTGTAAACGATATCTTCAGATCTCCGGTAGCATTAGGAGCCTCCGCACCGGCTCAGGCTAAGATGAGAGAGTTCAGGGGGGGGCGAGAGGTTCTGACTTTAACACTAGGTCTGGGCCATACAACTGTCTCCAGTTGGGATCCATTATGGGATCAACGGGCGTATCCAAACCCCAGATGTTGGACCTCCAGCCTTTATTGGTACATCAAATATTTTTGGAATTTATTCCCCAGGCCATTGTCTTGCATCGCACCAGTGAGCCCTATGGAGTCCATACGGCTGCTCCCTGCGCCTTCAGGACAAACTGAGGGTTGATTGTGATGCCATAGAGGCTGCAAAGTGCGAGCAACCAGGATGCTTGCTTAGTTTACATATGTGTGCGTTAGCTCGTAAAGGGAGGCAAACTGTATTTGCACGTACAAATGAGCTGTGCTACCGAGCAAACGGACCTTTTGGTTTGGCCTTTCTCGGCTCATCCAATTGGTCTTATGACCGTGTCAGAGGGTGCGACCTGCTGGTTTACTTCCTTTAGGTTGGTTCTGCCTCTACAGGTCTTTATGATGATTATTATGATTGATTATTTAGTGCCTACATCAGTAAAACCTGCCTATCCCAATAGACATGGAGCTAGATGATTATGGAACACCGAGTGTGTTTGTGGTGTTGGATGTAAGGTTGTTCCCTGAAGAATGTGCTGAGGAAAGTCCATCCCTTCTAGGAAGAAGATGAAGAAGATTTGGGATCACGCTGTCAGATTCCTGTCGGCCAACGAGTCCAGGATTCAGACAGAGACTCAGAGGATAGGTGGAGCTGACTTCTTGGTGTGGAGGTGGATCCAGCCTACTCTCAGTTGTGAAAAGAGCTCCTCAGTTCCCTCAAAAGTGTGGCAGGGTAAAGGTGAGTTCAAGTTCTCAAGTTGTCAAGTTCTCACGGAAGACTCGCTTCGACCTTCAGTTGATGAGTTGTTTCTCCGCAGCGTTCCCTTTAGATCGCCGAAATTCACCTCCCAACAGTCTGACACCTTGTCTAAAGATCCGGAACATGTTTGATCCGGTCATGTGAGTAAATCTCTTTACTGTCCTTGATTGAATTGTGTTCCTGCTTTAACTGTCCTACCCTCAACTTCTTAGGGAGGTTGGGGAGAACTGGGATCTGGCTATCCATGAGGCCATTCTGGAAAAGTGCAGTGACAATGATGGCATCGTTCACATTGCCGTGGACAAGAACTCCCGAGAGGTAGCGTCTGTGGGAGGGGTGTTGGTGTGTCTTGGGGGGGGGGGGGTGCACAGACTGGGGCGAGCCGTCCACCACAGATGTGCTGGTTAACCCTTGGCTGTCTCTGCAGGGCTGTGTCTACGTGAAGTGTCTGTCTGCAGAGTCTTCAGGAAAAGCCTTCAAGGCCCTGCACGGATCCTGGTTTGATGGTAAAATATGCATTCACGCTCACGCAGCTCCTCTCCTCGCGTGGCTCTCTCTCACAGAGCAGAAAGTTTCCCCTAGTCCCCCACCCCCCTGCTTCAGCTGCTATAGCAACAGTGATTGAGCTCCATCAGTAATATTCAAGGGTAACTGCTTGTATTGCTCAGCCCTGTCCAGAGCCTTCCCAGGTGACCTGCTCCTCCTGTTTGTTTGACAGGTAAGCTGGTGACAGTGAAGTACCTGAGACTGGACCGGTACCACCAGCGCTTTCCACAAGCCCATGCTTGTAGTACACCCCTGAGGGCTTCACACCCCTGCCCCAACACCCCCCCCACCCTTCCATCCACAGTGTGACTAAGCAGCAGTTCAGGCTTCACATGACAATATTAACATGTCTGTGTACTCCTCCATCCTAATCCAGACCAGGCGACAAGTTTTGTCTTAAAACAAAATGTGTTGATTTTAATGTTTTGTTACATGTAGCACAACACCACGCGGCTACACGTATAATGTCTTTGGCACCGACCACCTGTGAGTGCTTAGGGCTGCCTTGCTCTGGGACACGTGCAGGTTTTTGGCCTCCTGGCTCCTCATCATTTCTTCAGTTGGACGACAGGAATCCACCACAGCACACTTCCTGCTCTAAAAAGGACAGGTCCCACTGTCCATCAGCCTGTCCCTGTTGCTTTTGCTGTAGACGGGTGTCCACACTTGTCTTTGTCGGTGAGCAGCGATCACCAGACGTGTCCAGGTCATGCTGTGTCCCCGCGCTCCACTGTCACTCCAGCCATGTTAGCGGTAACCATACGGGGCAGATGTGATCACAGGGCCCACCCAGGTTCCTGACGCCCTCTCCCAGTACCTGGACGGGACGTCATGCTGAGGAGAACTAAAGGAGTCCCATTCTTGAGCGGTCTGAACCCCCGAGGAGGGTCCTCAGCAGGCCAGCATCCGTCTAACGGCTCAGCCACCAGCCCTCAGAGGTGGTTATAATCATCCTTATTATTGTTGTTATTATTGTTCATAGCTCAAGTTATTGCCACAGCAGTTCAAGAGTGTTGGGACCAGTAGAAGCAGGCAGCCTTTCAGCATGAAACGGCTTTAACGAGGAGGTTAAAGTCTCCGCTGAGATCATGTCACTCATTGTCGTGTGTGGGGGGGGGTGTGTGTGTTGGGGGTCTGTTGGACAGTAAAGAGGTTGCATTTATTTGAACCGTTTCTTCCAGATGGAGAAACCCTTAAATGTTAACTTTGCACTCAGTATTTTCCCAGTTCAGACGTGTGGAGCCTGCTTTAACCGAGAGTTCAACTGTGCCTTATAGTCCTTTATTTATTATTTTCTGCCAGTGGAAACAGTGAGAGGGAGCAATTGGTCCTCAGAGATGTGGTTTTACAGCCAGTAATGTTAAAATTAGGTATTTTGTAATGCTTTTACTTTGTGATATACCAAATATTTGACTTTTTAACAATTGCTGACAGCTGTTACATGTCATCTGACTGTTGTGACATGATCAATGTTGGTGTTCCCCTCATGTATTTTCTGTAAACACTGTACACTGATGACACTCATGTAGAATTTTATGTAGCTTGACTTCCTCTGCCGTGTGTGTTTGGAGTGGTCGGTGTCCCTGACCTGCCAGCTGAAGGCAGGACTTGGACAATATCAGACTCTTCAAACAGTATGGATTGTAATGTAATTTGTCTATTGTACAAACGCTATAATTAAAGGTTTATAAGGGGTTTTCAAACAGACATGTCCTGTCCTTTGTCCTCTGGTGTGTGTGAGACGATGAGTGGGTGGAGTTGCTGCTCTGTCAGGTGCCCTCAATGGACCCTGCTCCAAACAAGGGCATTTCATGAAACCTCTCCACATCTGGATGGACTACATGGTCCGGGTGTGGAGTCCTTGGATCAGTAGGATCCAAGCAGCAGGTGGCATGGCTGTCTCACTGCTGGTAACAACTGGGTCCCTTCCTGGGAGCTTCCTCTCACACCTGGATCAGGGCAACAGTGAGGGTCCTGGCTTCAGTCCCAGTTCTGCCCTAGTCCTGCCCCAGTTGTGCATACCTCCCCAGACCACCACCTGTGGAAGTGGAACCGGAACGACGGCTAACTGGACTTCTTCCTCCATGACAGGATGTGGTCAAAAGGAACCAGGTCTTGGAGAGAAATAACTGAAAAACTAAAGAATGAACAAAGCAGCTTCAGCAGTTCAAGTTGGAGCTTTAAAGTGCGCGGACGCCGCCTCTGCTGTGCGCGCCCGTGCTGAGGATTAGACGGTGACGCGCAACGTCCGACACTCTTGTCCGTAATAGGAGATGTGGCTGTCGCTGCCCCCAACACACACGCACACAGGCACTCAGCCGGGGTTCTGGGCCGTGTTGCTCCTGTCCGGGACCACTTTCAACTCAGAAAACGGTTCTGCTCTCAGGTATGGAAGCACTTTAATCCTTGATTCGGGGCAGTTTGCTGGTTTAAACTGATTAAATGAGGCGCGTCTCACTGTTGGCGGTAACCAGGGACACCTGGCGTCGTTTTTGGTGCCCTGACTAGATGTTCTGGTGTAAGGCCTTTTTTAAGGACGTGTACCTGGGATATTCGGTCCATACTGGAACTGAGCTGCAGCGGTCCAGAGGCCCTGCATGGGAGACATCTGTAGTCCTGCCTATGTCACGTTTCCTTTTACTCCGAAACCACGCGGGTTGATGGGTTCTGTGCTACGTCTGTGCTTCTGGAGGTTATTATTGATCACGAGCAGTCATGGGCTGGAAACTGGGAGGAGATCAGCAGGTAGACGAGCAGACGCGCATGTTCGTTGGAGGAAAATATCACGTATCTGTATTTAAGCCTTCTTCGGCTGGACTTATGAATGTATGAATGAACTGCTATTTAGTAGCTGTGTCAGACTTTCTACCATGGATGGAAAGTTCAGCAAGATGTTGATGCTCCTGTGAGTTCATGTGTTCATGTTCTAGACTCCAGCAGCAGATGTGTCATCATCACAACAGCTGGGACGGTATTCATGTGTTCATGCTTTCATGTGTCCATGTTCTAGACTCCAGCAGCAGATGTGTCATCACCACAACAGCCGGGACGGTATTCATATGTTCATGCATTCATGTTTTTTCTCTTACATTTACGTTCTAGGCTCCAACAGCATGCACTGTTGGATTCATGCATTCATGGATTCATGTGCTTATGTGTTCACGCGCTGATGTTGTAGGATCTGTAGCTCAGCCGCTCCAGGGCTAGGGCCCCTCTAGGGCCAGGGTGGCTCTAGGACGGCTCCAGGGCCCCTCTAGGACCATGGTGGAACCAGGTCCAGGATCACTCCAGGGCCAGGGCGGCCCTCGGCTGTGCTCCCCGTCAGCAGCAAGTCGTCCCAGGTCTTCTCATGCTGACTTTTCCTATGCTTCTCTCCATCGTGCTGCTGCTCCAGCTGCTCTGCTGAGGACTGTTGATGTGGATGAAGAACGTCTCTCTGCAGTCATGTCGGGCTTCAGTCTGCTGCACCTTGTCTCCAGGAGCCAGCCTGGAGCTCTGAGGCCCTGCGGGCGTCCTTCAGGTCTCTGGCCCCGCCTGGAGTGTTGCTGCTGTGTCAGCATGACTTCTGCTGCTTTCTCCTTTAGATTCTTTGTGCGGTGACTGCAAAGAACACTTAACTCCAGTTTCTGTAAGCTGACAAGAAACTGACTCGGTTTGTTAAGAACACTTGGAGAAACTGTACAAGCCTCCTTGCTAACACTGCTCATTTTGAGTGAAACCAGTGTGACTGTGAACTTGTGAGTCTTTTGCACCCACATCTCTTCTTCCAGACACCACCAGTACTAGTACTACCAGTTTTATCTCAGTTAGATCAGCACTTGGAAACATGATGCCTTTGGGATAAATGGGTAATATAATAAGACCTCAGGTTTCATTTTGAAGTCAGACTTCAAAGATGTTATCCAAAATGGTTTCAGTGGTTCTGCTCCAGTGGAGAACTGGGTGTGTTTTACAGGAACAAATGGAAAACATGAATGGAAGATAATTAAACATTAAAATCCCAGTTTGTACAGCAGATTGAATGGAAATATCCAAAAAGAAGTGATTTATTCCACAACAGAAACGAGCAAGTGAAGCCTTACAGGTAGCAGTCATGACAGCAGTCAAACATCTTCTGGAGCCTCTCACCAGACCCACACCTCTCTTCATGGGCTTTTCTGCTCACTCCTCCCTGCACAGCTCTTGGAGGAACACTTGTACCAACTGGTTCAGGTCTCTGACTTGGGGTGTGGACTGACTGGACCACTTCGCAGTACCAGTCCCCTGGACCTATGCTGGAACACTTTGGCTCACGCCAGCTTCGACTCCCTGACTGATAGCAGGAGATTTTGCTCAAGAATGCGTTGATAGGCTTGCAGTTCCGGGTTCCCCTGATAATATGGAGTGGTCCAGGTCCAGGTCCAAAAGCTTCACTGTTGGGACCAGTTAATTCCATTTTGGACACATCTGTCCCAAGAGTGGACTTCCAGAAGTTCTCAGAAATGGGCAGCTTTGTTCTGCCAGAGGTTTCCCTCCAGCAACTCCCCCATGAACGTTATGGATCTTCAGTTCTCTCCTGACTGTAGACGTGTGCACATTTGTCCCAGACGCTTCTACGAGGGTGGTGTGTAGCTTGGCCTTAACCTGAGATCTTCTGGTGCCTCGGGGCTGATGGGTCTGATGACAGAGTCCCGTTGAAGATCATTCAAGAGATGATGAGTCTTACAGAGGGTGGACAGATGGAGCTGCAGTCTTGGGGGTTCCTTTGGACAGTCCTCCTCAGACTGATGGACTGTCACTACACTCTTCCTCATGTCCTCAAATCTCTCACTTGCTGTCATTGCTTGCTTGTTTGTTTTGAGGGCCATGCTGGTCCTGACTGGAGAAGGAGGAACTGGGCAAACACAATCAAATCCAATGACAAATATAAACTAACAACAAAAAGAAGTGCAAACATGAACAATAGTAGAATTATTATGTAGTAATAATAATAATGATGTTAATAGGGATAGAAGAATGACTTGGAACAACAAACAACAAAATGGGTAGATTGATGTACAGAAGGGATGGATGGATGAGGGAGAGATGGATGGATGAAGGATAGGTGGATGGATGAAGGAGGGATGAGCGGTGGATAGATGAAGGATGGATGTGGGATGGATGATGGATGAAGGATGGATGAATGAGGGAGAGGTGGATGATAAAGGATTGGTGGATGAAGGATGGATGAGGGATGGATGGATCTACTGCGGCTGCCTCTCTTCCTTCTCTGTTTTCTAACCCTGAGGACCTCTGGCTTCATGGGTCATAGATGACTATTTCAGCATGGTTCACCTGTATCTCTCACCTGTCACCTGTCTCACTCTACTACCAACTAATGCAGCCGAGGGTTCACTTCCTTTTGCACAGACACCAGTTCCAAGCCCCACTGAACAAGTTCCTTTATTCCTTTATCTATTATGTTTATAGATACGTGCTAGGTGGGTTGGGTGGGGGTTAGTAGACAGAATAGAAGACAGTGTCATGGTCCTGTGGGGACATTTGTTTTGGACCACCAACAGTTGGACACTTTACAGCTGGAGTTCTACTGGCCAATCATCTCGGTCTGGGACAATCCCCAACCGTAGAATTGGAACTGATTTGAACAAAGGAGGACCAGGATGTTGAAAGCCTTTCCACGTGCTGTGGACATCTTCACATAGGTTTCACATTTCTTCCCATAGTTTTACCAAAGAGGATGTCAGTCCTTCAAGTGGAAACACACTCACTTACACACACACACACACACACACAACTGTGTGTTGTGTCCAAACTAACTCTCTCTCCCTCTTATACAATTCAGTGTATTTTAGGACAGAAACCTTTTTAGGGTTTTCATGTCAGATGTTCTGATCGCCACTCTATATGGTGAGGTGTGAGATATTGCATGTGTGTGTGTTTAATGTTTTTGACACATTTTGTCCTCCATGCTCTACTCTGTAGGAGGTAGTGGGACGAAGAAGACACAGGTGAAGAACTTCTCTCAGGAGGAATTGAAGAAGCGCCTCACACCACTGCAGTACCGAGTTACACAGGAGAAAGGAACCGAGAGGTCAGGCAACCGGATCACCACCTCATGTCTGTTAAGGTTCTCATACATCTCCTGGTTTGTGCCACGTGAAAAGCTTGTTTATGGCGCATAGTTGGACCCAGAAGATTCCATCTGTGTGACTCATGGCCCAGGCTAGAACTGATCAGCTCAGACCCAACCAGTGATATTCCTTATGAGGTGGTGTCAGGCAGTCACCTACAAGGTTCCCTGAAGAACACCTAAAGAAGCAAGCCCAGGAGAGGTTGCCCCTTTTTTCACAACAAAATATCTGAAACTTCTTCAAGTAAACGCTGCTTTCAAGTGTAGCTTTTAGAGAACTAGCTATCATCATCTCCTCAAATGAGCCTCTTGGGCTTGTGAGCCTTGAGTCAAGATAATCCAAATAATGTGCTTCCACAGGGGAAAAAGTTGCAATTATTTGGAATTTGTAAATGAATTGGTGACTCTAACTGCTTGATCATGAGAACTTCTCCACACAGTGCATTCTCCGGGGAATTCACTCATCACAGAGATGAAGGCACCTATACCTGCGTTGTCTGTGGGGATCCTTTGTTCAGGTCAGGACCAGCATCAGGCCAAATCACATGAATCACATGAATGTTCCTCCAGAACACTGCAGAACTGAAGCAGCATTAGACAGGTGGGAACACCTGGGATGGCAAGATTGTGCTTAAGTCTTCCACCAGCTGCTTCCTCACCAAGTATCTTCCTTGCCAAGTATCTTCATGGCCAAAGACCATGAAGATACTTTTTATATTTGAAGTAATTAAATTCAGTTTCAGCAGGGGTCATCCTTAGATGAGTAATGGCTGAAGAACTGAGGCGGTTCTTTTGCACAAATGACCGCTTCCCTTTAGCCTCTCACGTCTGCTCACATCTTCATCGTGTTTTTTGCTTCAGAGATGAAAATGAGGCTCAACAAATATGAAGTAAACATAACATGTTGGTCTTTGTTTTCATTTCCTTTCAGCTCAAATGCTAAATTTGACTCTGGATCAGGTAAGATGTGCTGACTGTGTGCACTCCAGATGTGATGTGTGTGTGTGTATCTGTCCAGATGTGCTGCCCGTGTGCAGAACGCCAACCCTAACCTTAACCAACCCTCACTCTAACCCTAAATCCTAACCCTGATATGATAGTGTCACACACAACCCTAATCCTAAACCTAACCCTGATCCTGACTCTAACCCTAAACCTGATACGACAGCTTCACACCCAACCCTAACCCCTAACCGTAACCCTGACACGACAGCATCACACACAACCCTAACCAAAACCCAAACTCCAACCCCTAATCCAAACCTA
This sequence comes from Takifugu rubripes, assembly GCF_901000725.2. Taxonomy (NCBI): domain Eukaryota; kingdom Metazoa; phylum Chordata; class Actinopteri; order Tetraodontiformes; family Tetraodontidae; genus Takifugu; species Takifugu rubripes. Next base: position 51,465 of record NC_042302.1, on the reverse strand, counting down.
ACCCTAACCATCCATCCATCCTCTACCGCTTATCCGGGGTCGGGTCGCGGGGGCAGCAGCCTAAGCAAAGAGGCCCAGACTTCCCTCTCCCCAGCTACTTCTTCCAGCTCGTTTGGGGGGATCCCCAGGTGTTCCCAGACCATTGGAGAGACTATGTCTCTCCAACGTGTCCTGGGTCTTCCCGGGGGCCTTCGAAGGAGGTCTTCGAAGTATTCCTTCCACCGATCCACAACATCCCGAGTTGAGGTCAGCAGCACACCATCGCCACTATACACAGTGTTGACAGTGCACTGCTTCCCCTTCCTCAGACGCCAGATGGTGGTCCAGAACCTTTTCGAAGCCATCCAGAAGTCGTTCTCCATGGCCTCACCGAACTCTTCCCAGGCCCGGGTCTTTGCCTCGGCAACCGCCGTAGCTGCACTCCGCTTGGCCTGCCGGTACCTATCTGCTGCCTCAGGAGTCCCACAGGCCAATAAGGCCCGATACGACTCCTTCTTCAGCCTGACGGCATCCCTCACTGCTGGTGTCCACCAGCTGGTTTGGGCATTGCCGCCACGACAGGCACCAACCACCTTGCGGCCACAGCACCAGTCAGCCGCCTCAACAATGGAGGCACGGAACATGGTCCACTCGGACTCAATGTCCCCCGCCTCCCCCGGGACATGGTCAAAGCTCTCCCGGAGGTGTGAGTTGAAGCTCCTTCTGACAGGAGACTCTGCCAGGCGTTCCCAGCTGACCCTCACAATATGTTTGGGTCTGCTGGGTCTGTCCGGCATCCTTCCCCACCATCGGAGCCAACTCACCACCAGGTGGTGATCAGTTGACAGCTCCGCCCCTCTCTTCACCCGAGTGTCCAGAACATGCGGCTGCAAATCCGATGACACAACCACAAAGTCGATCATCGATCTGTGGCCTAGGGTGTCCTGGTGCCAAGTGCACATGTGGACCCCTTTATGCCTGAACAAGGTGTTTGTTATTGACAATCTGAGACGAGCACAGAAGTCCAATAACAAAACACCACTCGGGTTCAGATCATGGGGGCCGTTCTTCCCAATCACACCTCTCCAGGTCACACTGTCGCTGCCATCGTGAGCATTGAAGTCACCCAGGAGGACGAGGGAGCCCCCAGAAGGAGCACTCTCCACGGGAAGGGGGTCCCATGTTGCCTCTTCGGGCTGTGCCTGGCCGGACTCCATGGGCAGAGGTCCGGCCACCAGGCGCTCGCCAACGTGCCCTAACCCTAACCCCTAAACCTAACTGTAACCCTATCCCCTAACCCTGACCCTAAAACTAAACTAAACCTAACCCCTAACCTTACCCTAACCTTAACCCAACCCTAACCGTAACCCTAACCCTGATTCGACAGCGTCACACCCAACACTAACCCTAACCATAACCCTAATTGTAAACCTAACCCTAACCCCTACCCCAAACCCTGACCCCTTAGCCCTAGCCCTAACCCTAACCATAACCATAACCTTAACCCTGATATGACAGCGTCACACCCAACCCTAACCCCTAACTGTAACCCAATAACAGAGACCAGGACCCGAGACAAACTACACTCAAACAATTAAAGGCATTATTCCGCGCTGCCAAGTTGACCTTCCCCAATGCAGACATCTACTGTATTTCCCATTCTTAACTATTTACTCCAGTTAACACAGACACAACAACACAACCTGAAACTAATCAACAATACCATGACAACATATTAAGCAATACTGTTTGAAATTCCACATGACACCTTCATCACAGAAAAAGACAACATCCATTGGAGCCTCACAACAGCAAAACTTACCTTTGACAACTGGTGTGCACAACTGAATCTATTACACCCCCCTAAAACAAAACCAGTCCCAAGTAAAGATCTGGACTGGGACTCGCCCTCAAACATCCTGAACCTCTTGACCCTCTTCACCCCAACCCCACAATCCGCAATCCAATCTTTATTCCTAACTCTAACCATAACTCCATTCCACTCCTAATCTTAACCCTAACCCAACCTCTTTCTCTAACCCTAACCTCAACCCTAAATCCACTCCTAACCCTAACCCTTCTTCCAACCCTACTGCTTCTTCCAACCCTAACCCTAGCCCTTCTCTCACCCCTAACCCTAGCCCTAACCCTAAGTCCACTCCTAACCCTAACCCTTCTTCCAACCCTACTGCTTCTTCCAACACTAACCCTTCTCCTACCCCTTACCCTCATGTTATTGCACAGCAGTTGATGTTCCATCTTTTACAAGTAATCTCTGGAGTATGAAAGATAACACAATTCTGCCGTATGTTTAGGCTGGCCATCTTTCTTTGACCTAATGAAGGAGGACTCCATCACCGAATCTGACGATTTCTCCGCCGGGATGCACAGACTGGAGGTTGCATGTAGCCGGGTAAACTATAACATTAAGATGCTTTATTCCTTCCTATAGTTACATTCACTGTGAGATTTATTCTCTGCTCCTCCTCATTTATTGCACCTATAATTCGGCTGGGGAACCAAAACCAACACTCTCAATACATCTTTCTCTCCTTTTCAATGATTCCATTTCATCAAATAAGACCCTGTGTTTATTGGGAAGCATTTGTGTTTACATCTGCACTCTTGCCCCTATATGACTCCATGTACAGTCATATAGTGTAACTGTTGTGTAGTTGTGTCCACTGAGTTAAAAGATGCTCACATTTTCCACTGTGTTTCAGTGTGGAGCTCATCTGGGCCACCTGTTTGATGATGGACCCAAGCCCACAGGAAGTCGCTACTGCATTAACTCAGCCTCGTTGTCTTTCCAGCCCAAGCAGGAGGTCACTGTGACCTCCTGTTCTGAAGCAGACAACCCAGGGGCTTCACTGGCTGATGACAAATCAGACCTCTGAAAAAAGGTCCCAAAAATCATTTCATTATGGCTGTTCCACATGCTCGCACTTAATATTCATACAAAACTTAGTATGTTATGTTAAAGTTATGTCTGAGCACGAAGCACGCTTGACCACCCAGAAAACACCTTTCATAATCCATATCATTCAATGTACAATCATGCTACACAGTTTCTTCATGCTTTGTCAGAAAAAATAAAACAATGATGTCAAAAAAACTCATATACTAATATCTTTTTTCTTCTCATTGTCATTATTTCTTCAAGAGAGTCTGTCCCATTATCACAGCTGCAGGGGAAACTCTGACAACCATGAGGACATTTCTGTGAGGATCCGTCTGCTCTGTGCTTTGTCCTGCCCCCCCACCGGTCATAACCCTCATGTGATTCACCTGTTCCAAAACAGTCCCTCCTCTCTGCGACCTGCATGCAGGACAGGGTCAACAGGACAACTGAAGCCATTGGAATGCAGAGCTGACACTGTGAGGGGCCTTCAATGATCCGCTGAGCTCATGTTTGTATCAGGTGTTCACAGAGTGTTGTCAGAGGTCTGAGAGGCAGTGCTCAGCTGGTAGTTTCTGTTCTGGAGGGTAATTAAATGAAACCAGCAGGAGACACAGAAGGTGAGAATGCTTCAATAAAGGGGCAGTAGAATGTCCAAGCGACGGTCCCGTCTACTCCAAAGGAATTGAGTTTCCTTGGAAGCTTCTGGTTTCCTTGGAGGCTTTCTTCTCCGTGCTAGAGAACTTCAGCAAGCTGTCAAAGGTGGTTTGTTCTCAACAGGTTTGCTGTGGAAAGCACTTAAGGAAATAATGAAAAAGCTCAATCCTCTTCATCCTCTACATTGCCACACAGAAAATAGCAACAATGAATTTACACAATTGAATTATGTCTGCAAGTGTAAGTAAAGCATTCCTGTAGACCAGAAGGAGCTCCTTTTAGATTGGAGATAAGCCACATAAAGGTACCTCAGCAGGTTTAGAAAAAGGGAAAGATCAGGATAATACACAAGGTAGAGGGTGAAGCTTTAGACTGCCATCACCTCAATGAAAGCAGGTCATGATGGACTTCATGGAGAATTATGTAGAAATGAGAAAAATTCACAAGAAAGCCCACAGGAAGTACTGTAAGTGCCATTGCTCAAGAATGTTGCTGGGAAAGTGAAGCGATAACAAGTACTGGCTAACAGTCAATTCCTCTGTGAAGAAGGGTGCACACATACGATGAAGATTTTCTTCTTCTATTTCTTTATTTTTGTTAGATCGTGTGTGATAACACATTTCTAGCATGGAGGACAAGCTTCTAGATGACATAACACACTGTGATCAAAACCGTTCAATGCCTCGATTTGTTTTATCTTCATGTCTTGGGTCTCTAACATTAAAAAAAAGCTCATAAGATTTAGATTTAGAAACTCTTAACTTGTGAGGCCCTTTTTAGATGGCAAGTTGATCAAGAAACTCCACCTTCAAGCTCAGATGTCTTTATATTGTCGGGAATACACAGAAAGGACCTGCCGCTGATCTTGATATACTTGCATTCGATGCCAAAAGAAGGTTTAATCATATTGAGAGGCACAGTGTTCAAAATCTTCCTTAAAGAAAAGTGTTTGGGGATTTTTGGGTTTGTTTCAAAACAACTTTTTACTTACCCCATCTTTGTAGACACAAACCCCCTAGAAAAAGCCAGAATTATTCTAGGGCAGGGGTCGGCAACCCAAAATGTTGGAAGAGTCATATTGGACCGAAAAAACAAGAAGCAAATCTGTCTGGAGCCGCAAAAAATTAAAAGCCTTATATAGGGCTTATAATGAAGGCAACACATGCTGTAAGTGTCTATATTAGCCTACTTTCCAAATGATCAGTAGGCTACAAATACATAATGAGCATTCATGATGAAATGTTTATTTTCCCTGCAGCGCATCCTGGAGAGAATGACGCACTACGTGGCCACTCTGCTGTACGATGGCGCTTTAAGTTTAACTTCCATTATAATGAGATGTTAAAATTAAATATTTATTATAAATCAAATCAATCTTTATTTATATAGCGTCTTATACAATCAAAATTGTTTCAAGGCGCTTTCCAGAAACCCAGGGCCTGACCCCAGACAAGCAACAGTGGCAAGGAAAAACTCCCCTTTAACAGGAAGAAACCTTGAGCAGGACCAGGCTCATGTAGGGGGAACCTCCTGCTGATGACCTGCTGGGTAAAGAGAGAGGAGAGGAGAAGGAGGGGGAAGAGGAGGGGAGGAGAGGCACAGAAACACACACAAAAATACACTATTATACACATTTATACAGTATTGGAAAACTTTAAGAATGTTTGTCACGTTTTTCCTCCTTCAGAAATTATATTAAAACAATTTTGGTTGCCGACCACTGTTCTCGGGGGTTTGTGTCTCCACAGAGTTTTTCAGATAGTTTAGATAGTTTCTTTTATCAAAACAATGAGTAAGACAAAACACATCAAAGAATATTGAGATTATATATTTACAAAGTAAAAAACATAAACTTGACAAAATAAATAATTAAAAGAAAATAGATAATTAAGTTGATATGCAAAAGAAATGTTAGTTTCAAGGTTTGAGGTTTCTTTATTCAGGGTTTCAGGGTTTATATCCCAAACACTGCACATTATTGTCACAATAATTACTTTTATACTTGAGAAATTCTGCATTACTGTGGAGAAGTCCCTGATTATTGAAGATATGGCTGATTAAAATAGGACACAATGTGATTAGAAGACAGAATGATGGCCAGAAGTGTATTTTCCACTGCCCTGAATATTGTACAATCATCAAAAGTATTGAGAGGTTAAAAGTTGCACAGTAATCTTCTGTCTCATCATTTGTGATGGATCAGACATTCCCATATTTGCCATTTATGGAAACTTGGCAAAACATGCTATCTAAAGTGGAAGTACAACACACCTTGTTGCCGCTTACAACCGAAGCTATATTTCTTGTGTTACTGTGCAAGTATTTCCATGCCATTAGAGGTTCCAGGCTCTGCTCTCAGAGATGGAGTCCCCTGTCCACTCTGACTTTATCTATAAATACACCGTTGAACGTGAAAGCTGCCACCTCACACACACACACACAGACACACACACACACACAGGTTGTCATTTCCTTGTCATGTGGGACCTTGCCTTTCTTGCACTACTTCATCTCGTCTATTCTTGCACTGTCTATTCTTGCACTGCCTCACAACGTTTTCATTGATTCCAGTTGATCCTAGGTTTCACTCTGTTCTTGATGAGGAAACGTGAAGTGTTTAAATTTAGAGGCTTTCATTTTTCTTGCAGTCTATCATGTTGGAGTCAGCGTTAATGTGCTGCTCTGTGTGGTTCATGGGGGATTTTTCTTTGGTGTTTAATATGGAACTGCTTGTGCCTAAACATTTGCTGCTGAACGCAGCTTAGCAACACTATATGAGCCAGAGCTGGCCTGAGGATCCAGCTGGGCAGGAGCAAACGTGTGCACGTTGGCTGGGAAGGTACTTTAAAAGCAGAAAACTGAACAACTACAGAGTAAAAGTCCTATGTAGTCCTAGGTTACTACGTATCGATTAGACCAGCAGTTTGGGCTGGAGTTTATGAAAAAAAAAAGATTTTCATTCAACTTTATATTAAGCAGAAGACTCACACTCATGCTATATACTGAGGGTTAGCATTGGTGGTGGTAGCGTACCATGTACTGATTATACCTACATCAGTTTGGTCTGGAACTCAGGGTAAATAACATTTTCTTAATCTCTCTTGAAATAAAGCAGAAGCTCTTTTTTTTTAAGTCAAGAGAGGATTCCTCAAAAAATCCACAGTAAAAGTCCTTCACAGTATTTGTGGTAGTGATCTACTCTATACAGATTACATCAGCAACTTTTGGTCCATTGCCCAAAAGATTTTAATATATCTTCAGTTATAGGAGTGAGCTCAGCGATCCTACCGTACTGCACAGACTATTTGCGCACTGAAATATGAAAAGCGGCTCATTTGAGGCTTTTCCAGGTCAAAAGTGACCAAGTGTCCGTGGCGCCATTTCAAATGACTAAAGAGTCCTGGACAAGGTGTCTTGGAAGGTCCACGGGACAAAAGTCTGATTCCTTTACCATCACCTTTTCCCAGATTGTCCTCAAAGTGGCAAACATTTCAGTCCGTCAACTGGGCGCTGGACGTTTCTTGACTGTGAAAAAGAAAATCAAGCACAGGTATCAGGGAGGGGCGGCACCAGGTGCCAGGTTTGGTCGGGATTGGCCCCTTAAAGAGCGCCAGCATATATAATGGCGGGAGCGGGGCCCGGCCTTTCCCTTCGGACGGTAAGATCGTGGCCTGACAGCGGACGTGGCGGCTCTCTGAAACGGACTCCCAGAGGACGTTACAGCAGGTAATCTACCAGCGCCACGGTAAGAGCTGGACCAGTACAGAATGGGATTTCAACAGCCAGCATGGATGCTGTGGTTTCATCATCGCATTCTTAAAATCAGGATTTGTTGGCTTTGTGTATTGTTTGGTTCCTCCATGTTTCTGTGGGTCTGAGAAGCAGAACTCTCCTCATGCTGAGAGAACAGCTCTTTACTTGAATCACTTCTTCAGAAATTAAGAAACACAAACAAAAGCTTAAAGGACTGCCAAATCACTCTAAAGGCATACATGCATTTATAGTTGCATACAATGGATATCAACATGTGTTACAGCTGCTCTTTGTCTACCTTTGTTTTGTTTTCCTTTTAAATTTTTTTCTTAAACAGTCATTTTTCCAGCAAGGAGATCAAAATGGTACAACTGTTTCCTTCCACTAATCTGGACGTTAGCCCTCTTTCTGAGGGATCATATGAAACCATGGAGAATGGATTAGTGCTGGTGGACAGCCCAAAGGTGGGCTCCTCTGAAACGATTATCCAGCCCCTCCATCTGGAAACCTCCACCATCTATCACGGCTATGACGCCTATATCGAAAATGGGCTCATCTGTCTCAAGCACAAAGTCAGAAACCTAGAGAAGAAAAAGGTAAGGAGATGAAGACATATGGTTGTAGAAGCAGAGCTGCAGCCAGTCACGAGTTGTCCTCCCACAGCTGAAACTAGAAGGCTACAAGAACAGGCTAAGGAGGGGTGAGACCCTGAACCCCGATCAGATGGTACGGCCTTGTAATGCCATGGAACTCGTGAAAATGTTCCTGATGTCTGTGCTTGTTCTCGTCTCATAAATGTCTTTTTGATTTTTCCAGGTGGCGGTGGAGAAGTATGAGGAGGTCCTGCATCATCTCCAGTTTGCTCAGGAGTTGTGCAAAACCCTTGATGGGTTGACCATGAATGTAAGCCTTTGACAGTAGCTTTTCACCTGGTTTCTAAACCTTTTGCCACCCTAATCAAAAGGAGCCAGACTGAGGTGCGTGTGTGTGCATCAAACACAAAATGCTTGTGGATCTATGACTGCAACCTTGGATTGAAGATGAGCAACACTTGGCATGGAAGCACCGCTGTCGTGTCCATATCGTCCTTGCATTAAGAGTATACCAGGGGTCGAAAATGAAAAAGGATGGTGTGAATATATATATATATTTTTTAAATATAATTTCTGTAGGAAGAAAAACATGACAAACATTCTTAAAGTTTTCCAATGCTGTAAAAATGTGTCTAATAAATATTTAATTTTAACATCTCATTACAATGTAAGTTAAACTTAAAGGACCATCGTACAGCAGAGTAGTCATGTGATGCGTCATTCTCTCCAGGATGCGCTGCAGGGAACATAAACATTTAATCATGAATACTCATTATGTATTTGTAGCCTACTGATAATTTTGAAAGTAGGCTAATATAGTTAATATAGACACCTGCAGCATGTGTTGCCTTTATAATAAGGCTTTATTTTTTTTGCGGCTCCAGACAGATTTTTTTGGTCCAAAATGGCTCAACATTTTGAGTTACCGACCCCTGGTCTATACGTACTCTAATGTTCTGGCCACTTCCACCTGCTAGAGGCAGCTTTTTGTGGTTAAACCGTAACTGTATCAACACCAAAGTGCTCGGGTCAAACCCCCAGAGGCCTTCTTTCATTGGTCATAAGGGAACTGTATTAAAAGCTAATGCGTTAAAATGAAATGAGCAGTAGGATTGAAATATAGGCTGCAGCATTTTTGTTTACTCTTCACCATTGATCAGATTAACTTCAGTTACAAACACAAGTGGTTGGGTTGGAAGTGCAGTGCAGTTCCAGGAGGAGGAGCCAGTCTGTGTGCTGAAGTTCTTTGATTATGGTTCACCTTTCTGAGATGATTGGTGTTTTTCTGCACAGTTTAAAGGTTCGGTTTATCCTTCTGCTGCAGTTACTCAGAGCCCAGAAGAAGGCAGCAAAGAAGGAACAGCTGGCAAAAGTGGAGCTGGAGAGGAAGCATCTAAGCCTCGTGCTCCAGGTTCAGCACCTTCTTCAAGGTCTGCGGCAGGAGCATGTGAAGAGAGACCTACTGGCTGGAAACAACCAGGCACCTCAACTTTCAGCTGAAAAGCTCCACAACCTAAATCAACTGGCCAAATTGTTGGGAGTCGAGCGGGATCCCAGACTAAGGTGAGTGCCACTCTAGCGGTTGGTGCTTGCCTGCCCTGCAGATGAGCTGGTGGGCCCTGCAAGCTCTTGTCAAGTGGAGATTACGCATATCGTCCACTTGCTGACGGTTTGCTATATAGGTTTGGACAGAGAACCACGATGGGGGGGTGGGGGGTGAAAATGGAAACAACTGCTTCTCTTGGGTTATTGCTGACTGGGAAGTTTCAGTAGTGCACTTTATTAACTCTTGGTGTGCAAGGACAGAAAGGACTTGGCCAGCCTTGTGCCCATCCCTGTCCTCCCTAATGTCGTGTTTTAAAGGTGCTCCCTGAAAACTGGCAAAATGGACTTGCATGAATGGAAAGGGCCTCAGGGTCAGAGTAATGATGGGTTTAACAAGTCACCAGTACTACTGATTTACAGTGATTACCTCTCAACCTTCATTTCTTACAGCTCTGGGGTTGAGATGACTTGTTTGGGGTGCCGGAACTGTCAGAATTTTTAGGTGGTGAAGTTTGTCACTATTGACAAGCCTGAAATATTTTTGTATAAAATTCACCTTGTAACTTTCAGTGTTTCCCACAGGATAAGTTGGTTAGCTTGTTGGCTAACAATACTGGGTAAATGTCTATGAACATGTTTCTTTCAGCTACCTTAATAGACACATGTTTATGGAACACAGGTTAAACCAGAGGAGTCTTGGAAACACTGAAATTAGATGCTGCCTTGGAAAAAAGGTTGAAGATACTTTTAAAGTTGTTTAACGCATTTGTGGTCATTGATTATTGGTAACATGAAGAAAAACTGATTGCTCAGGTTTCTCATCTAAATTCTGTTTTTGGCACATTGAATTTTGAGCAGTTTGCTTCTTGTACTTGAAACTCTGCCTGGTGTACTTAAGCTAGTTTTTCTACATCTCAAGTCCAAACTGCATCTTTCAGCTGTTCATATAATGAATTGGACACATGAGAGTCTTTATTGTGATGGAATCTTTTGATAGAAAAAGTTCTGAAATCCTAAAACCACACAATGGAAATGGTTTAGTTCCTAAAGTGCAACTGGTCAAGTCCTCATTTGTTAGGATTACAGTGTTTGCATAGCCTGTCAAACCAACACCCTGTCTTCATGATTTAGTCTAAAGGAGCAGATGGAAGAAGCAGCTCTGGCCTATTCTGACCTGCTCGAGGGCAAAGACAAACCAGTGGTTGGGTCAACATGTAAGTATTGCTGCCTTACCACAATATATTCTAATAAGGTGAAATTTAAATTAAGCTGAAATGTTTTGTGTGAAATGGCATGTCAACAGGAGGAACTCCCTGGTTTTATCATGAGTATGCCCTGATAATTCAGGGAGTGAATACACATCTGCATTGGTAGACCCCTTCCTTACTGCTGCTGGGCTCATCTACTCATTATGATTACTTCATTGAGTGGCCCATCAAATGTAGTTGCCACAACTCTGCATGTTTCAGGACGGGCAACGTTTCTTCTGGTCTCCTCTGTTTGGTTCCCAATGTTCTGTTGCTCAGTATTGACTAGTGCATTGGGTTTCCTGCCTCCTGAAGGTATCTGCAGTGGCTCCACCCAAGATGATTCCAACAGTTAGTCCCCACCCTCTATTTTAGAATGGCTTTCCTCCTCTGTGCCTACGGACACATTTTTCCCCAAAGTAGCACAATTTCCACAGCACCCTGTAGGTCAATGGCACCGGTGGAGATTGTTGAGGCAGGGCCTAGGCCTGTCTGGGTTTTGAGTCATGGAATCAATTACTCTTGTAGGTCATGCCAGATGCCCCTGGACCCCGGTCCTTTACATTTATTCAGGCTTGGGAGTGGCCCAAGGAGGGTACTAGCTTGCACCCACTAAAGGCAACATTAATTCATTGTATCTAATTACATGAATTAATGTTTGTATAAGCTACTGATGTGCTGGCTTTTATATAAAATGTATTTTTAACACTGCAGCCAAAAGGACTGTTCTACATCTCTCCTTGGTGAATGTGGATTTTTAACAATTCATGTTGTTTCAGTTAAGTCTCTGAAAGAGGAGCTTATGGGCTTGCTAAACTTCAAGTATTTCAACTGTCTTTCACCTCCATTTACCAAGTATCTGGATTTGTTGAGCTCCACCTGCCACAGAAGTAAGATGATGCATTCATGTACAAATTTTACTCTTAATAAAATCAGTGAAATGAGTTTATTTTGGTGAAATGAAGATGTATTCTTTTAACAGCCCCTTCAAAAGACATTTCCAAGAAGGTAAGTTGTCTTTGAGCTCTGTTTCAGAGCAGCCCTCTGCCTGGCCCACTGTTACTTACAGATGCCAGCAGACTGAAAGAAAAGTGTCTCCCACTAAGAACTGGACGCTGAATGTTCTGGAAACGACAGAGCAAGAGCCGCCTGACTGCTGGGATATGAAGCTTTCAAATGGATCCACCTCGCATAATGCTACAGTATCCAAAACATGGAGAGGGGCCGCAACTTTAGTTCCTAGAGGCAATTCCAAGAAACAACCGGCGCCCTTCAAACATGCAAGTGATTTTCCTCTGACTGTATTGCACGCAGTACGCGTTCAGCATATTAAGACTCATAATCTGGGTTATAGTGAGTCTGGAGGGAAACTGAACTGGGTCAGTTTTAGTCCCATGACAGCCTTAATAGAGGAGCATCTCAATATCTTCAGTATTGAGATGCTCCACTACCAAAGAGTCATTCGGTAATTCAAACCGGGGTGAAACAATTCCTTGACTAATTTGAGTACCAGAATTACAAATGAATGAGGAATTTTCTCTGCCTTGAGTAATTGTTTATTGAAACTTGAAGATCAAAGGACATTATTTTGTCACCCCTGCAAACGGAGGTGATTTGTGTTGCGTTTGTTTACCAGAGCTGCACCTGCTTGACAGGTCCCCTTTTTCACAAACTCGGAACTGTTTTATCCAATCACTTGATTAAAGGAATTATGAGCATACTAAAATAATCCATTGCTGCCACTGTAAATTCAAATTGTACTAGATCATACCATTTCAATTCATTCCACAGACTTGTATGCTTCAAATGTTTTTTTTTTCTTTGAGTTGTCATGATTAAAGCCAATTAATCAAACTTTGTCTTGAAACATAATCCTGGTAAATGTCATTTGGGGACCTGCTGTTGGACTCTAAATAGCTCAACATCTGCAAAGGTTGTGGAATCCAAGAAGTGTCATGGAGGAATGGATGGAAGGGAAAATGTTCTGCATAACCTGCAGAATATCCAGAAACCAAGATCCACTAGGACTGGACACCAGCCCAAGTCGGAGCTTCAGCAGACTCCAGGACCTGGATATAATTGTCACAACCTTGGCATCGACCGGCAATTAAGTCATGGGCCTGGGGACAAATGACAGATTGAGGTCTCAGCCTGGAGAAGGGAGAAGAGTTCAAGCTGCTGGAGCTCCATTCTGAAGGTTCCAGTCAGTGATAGTTTGGAGCCAGTGTTTCATCAGGTCATAGGTCAGCACAGTCTGTCAGGAGATTGTGGAGCGCTTTGTTTCCGATTGCAGAGCAGCGTCATAGAGACTCTGGTTTCACCCTCCAGCAGTAGACTTGAGGGCTTGGTTCCTGGCCACACTGCCAGCAGGATCCCTGAATTTGACTGGTGAGCTGGTCCAACCTGAACCCTTGAGAGCCCGTGGTGAAGAGGAAGATGAGGGAAAACGACAGGAGCTGAAGGTTCAGAGCAACCTGTACTTCCTGAACACTTGAGCAGGACCAGACATGGACCAGAGCTTCATTACTGTGGTCCATGTTAAAGGAGCCCTGACAGTCCTGAGAACGAGCTGATACTTCAACACTTGTGTCTAAAAGTGTTTGTCTCAAGTCGTTTAATTTTGTGAGACACGAAATCTGCTGCTTTCGTGAGCCACTTTCATTTTTGACTCAAAAGTACTTGAAATCGGCTTGAAATTCTACCTTGACGTTAATGAAATGTGCTCCTGTTTTAAGCTGATTAATTTTTAATTGCGCTTTTCCTTACAACACTTATTTTCTCCCACAGCAAAAACAGGCAGCCACAAGGGAGCAACGTGCCAGCCTGGTGCGCATGGAAGAATTGGAAATCTACCCCCATGTTACAGTTGCTTAACAGCGGCTGTGTTCCTGACAGGCACTTCAGTTGGCTGCACCCATGGTCTTCAACTCCACCACTGCTTTGCCGAAAGACCCCATCTTGAGGAAGCAACAGCTTGAGGATCTAATGACAGATATTCATGGAGCTTTCAGTTTTATGCAGGTGAAGTTTGAGATATTTGCATTTCACTGGTGCAATTCCTAAAAGGCTCAATCTCTTTCAGGACTCTCTTCTGGACAGTGAGCTCTCTTCCTCTAAAGGCCACCCGGAGCTGAGGAAGCCACCTTTTGTATCGCCTGCTGTTCTTGGTAACAAGGGCCAAGCATAACATGATTCAGCGCAGTGAACACTGGCACACACAACACATGTTCAGTAGATTTAGTTGGATTAATAATGGCTTGTAAATGCTAACGAGGTTGGTTCTTCTGTGGTGTTTTAAAATGCTGGTACAGCAAGTTGATTGCTAATGTTTCATATGCAAGACATCTTTTTTCCAGACTCAAAAACGTATTCTGATGCGATTCCCAAATTGGCCCATGTAAGCTGCTCTGTCACCTTTGAATTCAGTTTAATCACATTTTTGAACTCTGGGAAAAGTCCCTTTAATCTCTTCTCCCACTCAGTCCACTCCGCTCTCCTCTAGGATTGTGGATTTTGAATCCATAATCCATTCCAGAAACGGGGATCAGTGCCGACAGACCTGTGACTTGGAACGCGCTTCGAAGAGCCTCCATGTAAGAAGCCTCCTGCTTGACATCAAATCCAACACTTCTCCATCTCTTTGAAAATGTCAGTGTCTTGGTAGAAAAAGTTGCAGTTGGTTGAAAGAAAGCAAGCGCCTTCGCCACCACTCTACGACAAAGAGGAAATAATCTTTGTCAGCCTGGAGGACAAGAGCTGTGCTTTGGTAAATACCTTCTGGTTTAAACCCACCCCCCCAACCTTTGTCATTTTAGACTTTGCCCCATACTGTTCAAATAACCTTTATCCTACCAGACACCTGTGACTCCACTAGAGGAGCATCCCCCCTGTAGAAGGGACTCTTGCCCCCCACCCCAGGAACGGGTGTATGCTGCACCTGCCTCCCCAAGTATGGCATCTGTGCACCTCCAGAACACCAAAGGAGTAAGTCTTGGATGAGGTCTTGCTCTGGAGACCATGGAATTGATAGGTTCTCCGTCTTTTGGTAATGAGACGATCGCCATTTGGGCTTTTGGAACATATAAACGGAGCAAATAATTAAAATGATTTCATTGCTTAACCCCCCCCCCTGAAAATGTGGTATGTGATGGATAGATTAAAATGAGCAGCGAACTTGGATCGAGGCGCATTACGTCACTTTCCATTGGCAATGTCCACTTGAAGATGTACGCTTCAAAATTTTGTTTTGGACTATCAAATGTTGCATGTTTAAAATTAACAGTGCAAGCTCGGAGGAGCTCACCGGGCTGCTTAAGTTGAGCCGTTTCAACTTTTCCGTCCTCGGTTCACAAGCATCTGGTGTTGGGCAGCTCCTCCTGACCACCACGATGCCACAAATTAAAACAGTAAAGTGGCACTTTGCTGAATCTTGCTGTATTCTTCCAAAGAGGGAGGTTGTATTCTGTCTCAGAGCAGCTTTGACCCACTTCATGGTGCGCTATTTGATATCGCAGATTGTCCAGACTCGCATAATATTCAAAAAACCTGCGGTCAGGATTAGCTGACTCGGCTAAACCCATTAAACTGTGAAATGAAGCTTTTTCTAGCCAGTTTCCTCTGCACTACAATTGGTAAATAAAATGGCTTACTTCTTCAGAATGAGAACCGAAACAAGAGGGATTCTGTGGCATCTTCTGAGCCCAAGAACGCTGTTGGCACACAAACTCCACCAGAATTTGCTCAGTCAGGTTATGAATCTCATTATGGTAGGCAGATCCCCTCTTAGTATTTCTAAATAGGTGAGCATCATGTAAACAGCTGGGCTTCCTCTTAATTCATGCGTACAGGGTATTCAGATTGTACATTCAGCAGTGATGGACAGACTGTGCTGTCCCTGGGCCAGTCTGAGGGACACGGGAGTCAATCAGGCCAGCCGTGCGGAAGGGGGTCCTTGAGAGGTAGGGCGCTCGGCAGCACAGCTCCCATCTTCACAATCTCCAACATAAATGTGATCCTAACTGGGAACGCTAATCTGGTCACATTGCTGAAATGTTCTACTCATCACATCGCAATCTACTACCTCAGGAGGATTGTACGTCCCTCAGACCCCAGTTGTGGACTCCCTTCCTGTCTTCTATGCTACTAGAGTAAGTCATGTTTTTTTGCATTAGCTGGGAACTGTTACACTCAACTTCAGATTTTTCCCAGTTTTAGTTGGACTGGCACATTGCCAGTGGATTTTTGCTCTGTTAAAATGCTTGATTTGTCTTTTAGTAATTGACTTCTGGATCAATTTAAGTGATGGTGGCTCTGATTGGACTTAGTCCAAATAAAATGTTGGCATTTAGGATCACATTTTCTTGCTGTTCTTGTTCGCTGATGCTTTTATGGCGCCTCTTCTTTCCTCAGGACACTGGTTACCCAAATAGTTGTCGACGTGGCTCAAGGAGGAATAATTCATGCGGTAAGGCTCAAATGTACAGAACTGTGACCTGCAATAAGCAGCTAAGCTAGGTGATGATTTGACACGTCAATAACAAGTATTGCTAATTTTAAAATAGTTGTCATCTATCCAATATTCGATCCATTCACTAATGGACTTTATGGACTGAGCCCATGAGCTATTTTGGAGACTCTGGAGATTTAATGTATTTGCTATCATGGTGGTTTAGAACTTGTGCTTTTGATTCAGAAACTCTTAGCTGTATGAAACTAAATGTAAGCCTGAAATGTAACCAGAAGGCTCTTCTACAACACTTTGCTGCCGCAGTACAAAGTCATGTTTGTCTCTGCTCTTCAGCCACCTTGAGTGACTTGTCCCCAGTAAACAGTCCAGATCGAGAAGAAGCCTTCACAGTTGTGGACTCTGGCCATGAGGAGTCCCTGGCCTTCTCCACCTCAGAGGTTCCACTGACTCCCCATAACCACCAGCACACTGCCCTGCTTCCTCTGCATTTCTACCCACTGTCCCAGTCGGTGCGGGTGGCCTTCACTGCATCACGCACAGCCAACTTTGCACCAAGCAATCTGGACCAGCCTATTGTGTTTGACCAGCTGCACAGTAACCTGGGGGACATGTATGACTCCCACATTGGCCGCTTCACCTCCCCTGTCAATGGGACCTACGTCTTCATCTTCAATATTTTGAAGCTCGCAATCAATGTACCACTTTATATTAATCTCATGCGCAACGAAGAGGTAATTGTGTCGGCGTATGCTAACGATGGTGCCCCAGATCACGAGACGGCTAGCAACCATGCCATCCTGCCTCTTTTCCAAGGAGATCAAATGTGGCTCCGTCTGCATCGCGGTGCCATCTATGGAAGCACCTGGAAGTACAGCACTTTTTCAGGGTTCTTACTCTATCAGGATTAAAAGGACCTGACGGTGGTCCCCTTCTCACAGGGTTTATGGACTGATGCCTACAAAATGTGATTAGTTGTGAATCATTGACCTTTTTAAATCAAAGGCTTCAAGGTTGCAGGCACATGAGATGGTCATTTTTTTTCTCTAAGGAATTTGCCACCTGCCAGTTTGGATAAGTTCCTCTTGTGTGTTTGGTCTGTGTCCATAAATATTGAGAAAGGAAAGATTGTGTTGGTGGTGGGTGTGGTGACGATCACTTGATGCACATTTGTGGCACTGACCACTGGAGAGATCCTGTGTCCCTTCATGTGCTTAAATAAATGAGCATTCGAGTCTGTGTTGCTTTATTTTATCAGATTTTGAATTGTAGTTGCTCCACTGGACTCATTCAAATTGTGTTCTGTTTCCATGGTTTTTTTTTTCAGACATTAGCCTGGACATTGTACTTCCCTCTAGCTTAAAGTCTAATATTCATAGTTGTTGGGCGGGTGTGTGCGTATACAATCAATCGATTATCCTGGGCTCTAAACCCAAACATTTTCTTGTGCACTTGGAATCCTGAAATAGCGTGGCATTTCAGTGTGAAGTCAGTATTTTAACACCCAATGGAAGGATGTCCACAGGTTTGTATAATTCCTATATATTAAAGTTTGGTCACTTAATATGCCTTTGATACTTCAGAAATAAACTAAGTAATTTTAGTTTGGAAGCATTAGGAGGAACTAAAACACTCAACTGCAGGTTTAAAATGAGAAATCCTCTGCAGTCATCTGCCAGATAACATGGGCATGTCAATCAATTGCTTTTCAAAGTTGTCATGGCATTCATCTTTGATTAGACATGTCTATACATGTGATTAAGGGTCATTGCTATATTAGTTTTTGCCATCTGTTCTTTCTCTGAAAAGGTTAATCCAGTCATTCTCATAAATGTGATCTGTATTTGGTTTTTCCCTTGTATTTAGCCCATTTTTCAAATGCATCTGTAACCAATAACTACTGAACTTAAAATAGATGCACTCGGAATAAATATTTTTGTTGCAAGGGTGGGGCCGGGACTCCGGGTGGCGGTAGAGAGGCCTCATGCTGACGTGGCCGGAACGAAGAAGATTACAAACGTAAATCGACTTGGCTTGACGTTGAGCTGTGATGACTGCCAGGGAAACGGGACCGTTCTCAAGTCGGCGCATTTTGAAATAATACAAATTCCCATCACAAGAACTGTTTCAGCATTACGTAAAACGCATCGGCAATGAATGCTGCTCGTGATGAGCGTTTTAAAATGCTAAGTGGAAGGTGCAAGTGTGGATCTCAGCCAAAGTGAAGTGTTCCTATCGTTTGGCTAAATCTAAAACAAGCGCCGGCTGGGGACACATTTATGTGATTTAATAAAAAAACAGGAGCAGAAAGAACCGTGGAAGTGAACATACATGGATCCCAACCGAATAATACAGGCTCTCAAAGGAACTATAGACCCCAATATGAGGATAGCGGCGGAGAATGAACTCAATCAGGTGGGTGAGTCTTTGTATTCTACTTAAAAGCTGAACACAAACCTCAGCTTTAAGTTGCGAAAGTCTGTTTTTATTGCTATTTGCCACTTTGTGGAAGCGAGAATGGCCTAACAATATTATTTACCATCCTCGTCATCAAATTCAGAAATACTCGGAACAACAAAATGCGGACTTATCTAACTTTAGCAAAAGCCAATTTTACTTAGCTTGCCTCTAATTATTTAGTGTATTTTGTCCTGTGGGATCCCATTCAAAACCTGGATCCCAAGGGTTTTGGCATTTGGAGAGCCCCTTTCACAGTCCCCGGTGGACTGGCCTGTCTCAGACGTCCCCTAACTCTTTGACCACTTTGGAAGTGGGAAGCTGACTGGTCCCAGCGTGTGTGGAAGGGCCATGCTAGAAGAGCAGCAACTCCTGCTGCCTGCAGATGCCACCTCATGCTACCAGTGAGGGCTCTGGAAAAACCCTTCACGTAGAAAGGATGAGAAGAGTCAAACTGGTCTGTGGCCACCACCTGCCAAAGCCTCTCTTGACAGGGGTGGCCTTGCTAATTACCTGTTTACCTGTGGTCTTTTTCCATTTTTGCAACAGAATGTGGCATCAATGGGTCCACTTCCACAACTTTAAATATCCTATTTCTGGATTTATCAGCATATTCAAGTGAGCATGGAAACATCATAATGGTGTACAGATAGTAGTTCCCTGATCATGACAACACCGATCAACACACTTATATTTCTACTCAATCCTCTGATGTGTTCATGCATCTGGAAAAAAAAAAGGCAATGAAATGACAAGGCGCATTTCCACTGCAGGATTTTGGTGGGTATTTTGGGAGGGCGGGGGCATTGTTGCGTGTCTCGACTGCAGGAACCTACCCTGAAAGGCCATTTTCAGGAGCTTTCATAGGGCTCAATGGAGTCAGCATTGGTCTAGCAGGCGGTGCCTTTGCTCTCCCTGATAATGTCCGTGGGGTTTAGGGTTAGGGGTTAGGTGTTTGGGTTAGGGGTTAGGCTACACGGACACACAAAAGAGAAACCCAGCAAGTATCACAACACAACACAACATGTGTCATTTAATACTTATCAGCGCACTCATGTGTATGTAGACTCATGTGTATGCACACTACACCGCTCCAGCTCCTTTCCAGTTCCCCGACCTTCTTCCTCGTTGTTGCCTGGGCGTCGTCATGGTTGAAACTGTTGCACAACAATTGCATGGTCCTACCCCACAGTGGAGACATGACCATGAGACATGACCATGAGACATGACCATGGCCAAGCCAAGAGAAGGGTTCCTGTAAAGTTCCTGCCCCCTGTAATTACCAGGAACTCAGACTGCACTGTAAAACTAACTGTATAACTCGTTAGTTCTCCACTCCAGTTGTTTAATTAAGATATAGCTAAGTAGGCTGTCAGTGTATTCCAATCTTGTGTTTGCACAGCTAATGATGGAGATGCTTTTTCAGTGATGGGATCTCGATATTTTTAATACGTACACTGGGGGAAACCACATGTTTGATACGCTGCCAATTTTGCAAGTTTTCCCACTTACAAAAAATGAAAACATCCATAATTTAATGGTAGGTTCTCTTCAACCATGAGCTCATTAAAAAAAAAATCCAGAAAGTCACATTGTATGGCTTTAAGTAATTCATTTTCATTTTATTGCATAATCATATGGCTCGCACAGACCTGTTAACCCTAACCCTCTACTTGTTATTTCTATTGATCAGACCTGTTTGAACCCTTTAAAAGCCTGCAGTATGCAACTTGCTGATGCCAGCACACGTGCACACCTGTTGGAGGATTGCAAATGACCGTGTGAATGATCCAGAGGAGGAAAGGGGAAAGGACTTGTGGTCAGATAAGACCAAAATAGATGTTTTTGTTATAAATTGGAATAACAGGAAGACGGATGAGCACAGTCCACAGAACAGCATCTCAGTGGTGAAGAATGAGATCGACACATCCCACTTAGGGGGTGCTTTTCTGCACCGCTTTAAAATGAAGTAATTCAATGTAAAAATGGTGTTCATTAGCACCCAAAACAAATTCCCAGCATGATATTTCAATCAAACAAGGTTGGAACGAGTTTGAACAGACAGATGAAATGATGCAAGACTCAAACAAATCGGGCCAGGACTTTTTTCCTAGACCAAACACAAGAATTTCTATGGCTAGCAATGACGGTCCATAGTCCAAGATGTCTTTGGGGAGGCAGGGTTGATAGCTGTCAGCTGGTAAGTCACCATCTCCTGAATGCTCTTACTACACCACGCTTGCAACACCCATTCACAACCGCCACTCAACACCAGTGAGGGAGGGGGAAAATGCCTTTGGAAACACTTTGAATCACACCGTGAGCTTGGGGTCACAGCTGAAGTTCTCCTATCATGAAAATGACACACCTCTCCATTGTAAGTGGCAAAGCCTGCTAAATCAACAGTGTATGAAACCCTTATTCTCTCCCACAGTATATGAGGTGAATGTAATTAGATTGTTTTCAAGAATGTGGCTCTATTTTGTGTCCTTCAGTCCTACAAAATTATCAACTTCGCCCCGACCCTGCTTCAGATCATCATGTCAGAACAGGTGGAGTTTCCTGTTCGACAGGCTGGTAAGACTGCTCAGTTGATCTTCAGTATCTCACAGATTTCTGGGATCTCTCATGAATTTAGACTTGGGAAAGAAATGAATCACCAGATAAATAAGAACTCACTCCAACTTTTGCCCATTTCCGTGTGCCTGACTCATTTTGTGTGTAGCGGCCATCTACTTGAAGAACATGGTGAGCCAGTACTGGCAGGATAGGGAACCCTCTCTTGGAGAAGTGATTTTTCCCTTCAACATCCACGAGAACGATCGGCAGCAAATCAGAGACCACATAGTGGAGGGCATCATCCGCTGCCCGGAGTCGATACGGTAGGAAGACTGTCCCTGGACAAAGAGATCTCAGCTTTAATGCTAGTGCCTTTAGCAATGCAGTCCCACGTAGAACCACCATTTTTCTACCTTGCACCCTTGAAGACGTCATAATTGGAAATTAAACCTGTCGCTGGAGTTTTTGGGTATCATTTTGTGAAATAGCATGTTAAAATAGACTAAATATAAGCCCATCAGGATGGATGGATGCAATGGAATTGGAGACAGTTGAACACGAGCTCAGATATATTTGCAAAGGAGAAAGAGATCCAGGGTCAGGAATGCTTGAGACTGCAGGTCTGCGCCGTCCTCCACCATCCAGCAAAAGACACCAAAGATGCCGCCCCGAGTAAAGGAATTTGTGTACATTTGCGCAATATTACAAAATAATCTGTCCTAAACACTGTTTTTTTTTTTATTGGGAAAATAGCCCATCTTTGATTTTCTGCACTCTAGCTGTAGCCGGTGTATTTTAGGGGTCACAGCTCCTCTTTTTGCTGTTAACCAGCTGTTAATCTGACCTGGTTTAGCTGCCATGTGGCCTCAGCTTTTCACCTGCTGGGGACCCAATGAATCCTGATGTTGGGGGTGTCTAGGGTGACCAGAGGTCCTCCTTTACCCAAGCATGTCCTTCTCAGAAAATAGGTTCTCATCTCATTTTATTGGCTGCTTTTCCCCTTTTGGGGTCACATATGGGTGAAGGAGGAGGAGTCGCCAGCTCATCGCAGGGCAACAACATGAGCATTTATGGGTTCAGTATCTTGCTCAAGGGTACCTTGGTAGTGCTCTGAATGTGTTCAGGCACCTCTGCCTACTGTCAGAACACCTTTGTTTTGTCTGCCCTGGGGTTTCTCAGCCCAGCCCCCAACAGGCTGAGCTAGCACCACTGCAGCCGCTTCATGACACGCTGCAGACCCGTCCCCCGAGGATGCTCTGCCTTTGTTGGTTGCCTGGGCAATTCCTCACCCAAATGCAGAACCAAGTGGTCCTATTTTCTTTGGTGCTGCTCTGGTAAAGAATGCAGGCGTTGATTCCAACCAGGTCCAGCCTGATGTGGAAGCCACCAACTGACCTTCTGTGGGTCGTGGCTCTTGGGACGTGTAGTTTGGACCAAGGTCGTTTTCATGGCCAGATCTAATTTAAGAATCAAAATTGGGTCTACCAGACCACCCCAAGTCTCCGTTTGCCCCACCAGCAGCGACTGAATAAAGAATTAACCAAGTATCCTGCTAAATGAATGAGTAAAGCACAGTTGGCAACTGTTTTTCTTATTTGAACAAAGTCACCTGCATTTTAACAGGCAGGACAGGTGAAAATAGTGGTTCTAGTGTTAACTGTTCAACTTCTTGGGAACGCCTCTGATGTTCTGCAGGTCATCCACCTGCATCTGGTAATGCACAATGTTACGCAATGATAACTATTTCAAGACTTTGTTTGTAGCGTCCAGCTGACTATGTGCTTACGAGCCATCATTAAACATGATTTCCCTGGACGCTGGACTGCGATTGTGGACAAAATTGGCATGTACCTGCAGTCTCAGAACAGTGGCAGCTGGTACGGCACTCTGCTGGTTCTCTACCAGCTCGTCAAAACCTACGAGTGAGTCAACATTTCATCTTTCTCCGCTTTACCTCATTACACATTCGGCAGGTTTTCCGTCAGAGCTGCTAACCAATAACATCATTTATTGCAAAGTCCCACCAGGAATTCCATTTTTGTGAGTCAGGGCAGCGGGCAAGCTACATTCTGCATAGGCTGGAAAATCCGAGCAGTACCGTATTTTCTGGACTATATGTCGCTCCGGAATTTAAGTTGCACTAACCAAAAAATGCATAATAAACAAAAAAAATAGATATATAAGTCGCACTGGACAATAAGTCGCATTTTGGGGGAGAATTTATTTGATAAAATCCGAGACCAAGAACATACATTTCATCTTGAAAGGCAATTAGCAATCCATTAGCAATAGTGTTACGGTATGCTAACGTAACAAATTCAGCTACATGACCCACAACGAACTGAGTACGTGTCTGCTTTGTTAACGTAACATATTAACAGTTATTCAGATAACTATAGCATAAAGAACATCCGAGCAAGTTTACCAAACAATCAAGTCTAACTCCATAGACGAAGCACAGCTGCTTCTTCTGCGTCGCTAAAGGAACTCGTTCCTCAGGTACCCACGCCTAGAGCGCCCTCTGGTGGTTGTCAGTGTGAACATAACGAACATATGAAATTCTGTAATAATGTATTTATTTAAGCTCCGGAGTACAAGTCGCACCCCCTGACAAACTATGAAAAAAAGTGCGACTTATAGTTCAGAAAATACGGTAATTAGAACCGATAGGCATTATCTCTAGTTATTTATAGATGCTTGTTACATACATTCCATATATAACTCACCAAATGAAATTCCTCTCTCTCAACAATATGTACAGTAGCCAATAAACTTGAGCATACATATCGTTTTGTTCACGTATTTTCCATTTGTGGTGGGATGGCAAGAATAAAGCGCCACTGGAAGCAGAACTTTCACTCACTTGTTCAGTGGCGTTAGCCTCTAAAAATGGGCTCTTATTGGAAACTTGTACTTCCTGTGTGATTAATGCACCTTTGTCTTTTAAAGCCAGTGAACTCATGACTGTGTTGCAGCTTTAAAGATGCTTTTTGATCGTTTTGCCCCGTGCACCGAAGGTACAGGAAGGCGGATGAAAGAGAACCACTGCTGGCAGCCATGCACATCTTCCTGCCGAGGATTCAGCAGCTCATTAGTCAAGTGCTGGCTGACTCCAGCATCTTCTCTGTTCTCATCCAGAAACAAATCCTCAAGATCTTCCACGCTCTTATTCAGGTAGATATGGAACACTCCGGGCTGGAAAGGCCCCCGTTCCTTTGTGTGGTTGTCATGTTGATGTTGATGAGAGCACTAACGGACCATGGTGCTTTGCTGCAGTACTCGCTGCCTTTCCAGCTGATTGACAACACCGTGATGACTCAGTGGATGGAAATTTTCAGAGACGTCATGGATCGAGCGGTGCCGTCGGTAAGAAGCACGGGGGACAGTTTCCGCTGCGTTTGTGCGATGGTTTGGGCACGGTCTTTTGTTTGTGTGTTTGTCAGGAGACGTTGGAAGTTGATGAGGATGACCGCCCTGAGCTGGCGTGGTGGAAGTGCAAGAAGTGGGCGTTGCGTATCATTACCAGGCTGTTTGAAAGGTGACCTTTCTGCTCCTTCATTAGTAGAGCAAAACTCATCAGATAAACACTCATTTCTGGTTCGATTCACAGGTATGGAAGCCCTGGTCATGTGTCAAAGGAGTACTTTGACTTTGCAAACTTTTTCCTGAAGACTTATGCAGTGGGAATACTACAGGTAACTGCTTTGGATTCCAGAAGATGTGTTTTCTTCCGGAATCAGCTACTGCTGGGTTGACTTTTGCCACCTCGTGGACTGGTTTCTGTCCAGGTGTTGCTCAAGGTGATGGACCAGCATCGGCAGAAGCAGTATGTGACTCCTCGAATCCTGCAGCAGTGCATCAGCTACCTGAACCAGGGCCTGTCCCATTCACTCACCTGGAAACAGATGAAGCCACACATGCCAGTAGGAGTCCCTCTAATTCTATGGAATCATATGGAAACAAGTGTGTAGCTAAGGCTATGTAGCTTCTAGTAGCGCAGGACTGCATCGGGAACTTCCACCTCCATAAATAAAGCAACAAATTATCATTAGGGTCCGAGCGAGTGACGAGGTCCTGCAGGTGAGGACCCTATTGTAACGGAAGCGTGTTTTAGAGTTCTTCTTCCCATCAATCGCATTTTTGGACCACGCAATGACTCAGCAGAGGTTGTGCACGTGTTAGTTCTGGTGAAAACTGGGATATTTTGAAGAGTTTGGGAATAAACAGTGACAGTGGCATCGCCACTGGTACACATATGGATCATTTTAACCCAACGTTGTAAATCAAGGGGAATGTTGCACATTCTGGCTAGAGTGGTCAATTTTGGACCTATTTTTGAAGAGGTGTGGTCGCTGTGGCGTTATTAACGGCTCTCTGTGGCCACTCTAAGTGCTTTGACAGCCCCACCCCCTATAGGGATATTTTTAGGCAGAACAAAGACAAAGGAAATCAAAGGCAGACAGTCAAAACCAATGTTCCCTCTAAACTGCGCGCTTGCGCAATCGCACACTGCTTGCACATACTCGGCGCACAAGAAAATCTATGCAGCGCACAGAATAAAATTCAACAGAAACGTATTAATTAATATCTAATTTTAGATCTGATATAATCTAGTTAATTAGACTAGCCAATCAGCATTGACAGCGTTTGCGTATGTGCCCTGCCTTTACTCGCCGTGCAGGTTAGCTAGCTAACAACAGTGCAGCGGAGTTAAGAGATGCAAATGCTAATCCCTTATCATGGCAAAACGAACGGGCAGAGCCACATCCACTCATCAAGCCAAAGTAAAAAAGAAATGCGGTTCTTTTTAATTAGCCATGTAACTTGCTATGATCCAAGGTTTTGAACAAGCGTGATACTGGTGTGTGGCCACAGCGTACCCATCTGATGTTGCTCACAGTGGTCCTCAGTGCTCAGGGAGCTTGTGTGTCTGCTCAGACACATGAAAAATTAGAGGGAACATTGGTCAAAACTGAGAACGAAATGACAAAACTACCACAGACGGAACAATAGAACAACCAAGGAAGAAAGACCAAAGTATAGAGGCACCTACAATCCAGCACTTATGACTGCAATAACAGTTATTTAGTCTCTATTGACAAGTTTTGTTAAGAAATTGTAATTTTTCCATGTGTATAACTAAAAGAAGACTGTTATCTCTCCCAGGCCATCTGTCAGGAAGTCATTTTCCCTCTTATGTGTTACAAAGATGAGGATGAGAAACTCTGGCAGGAGGATCCATATGAGTACATTCGCATGAAATTCAGTAAGTACTTTCTGAACTTTTATCCTTAGACTGATACGATCCGTTTGAAGATTAAAAAAGCTGCTAATTAGCCAATGTCATTGTCCTTTCCTGTGTATTGAACTGCATGCCTTTTTCTTTATTGCAGTGCTGCATATTAGCACTGCTCCACAGCTGATGCTTTCTCTGATTAATATTTTGGTAGCAAATAAGTCCTCAAGTGTTTTTGAGTATGATACTACAAACTTGGCACACCTACTTTTGGGCAGTATCTCCTCTTCTTTACACACCCTCTCAAACTCTGTCAGGAGCCATTTTCAGATCTCTCTAGAGATGTTAATTCAGATTCAGGTCTGGCCACTGGCTGGGCTTTGGGTCATCCTGTTGAAGGACCCATCTTTGCCCCAGCCTGCAGTTCAGAAGGCTCTGGAGCTGGTTCTCAGGCTGTCTCTTTGCCTTGCTGCATTTAGCATTCCCTCGAACCTGACTCCTCTATCAGTTCCTGCTGCTACCACTACTGTGCTTCACTGGAGGACTAGTACGCACTTCTTACCTCACTTCCAAGTCCAAGTAGAACCTGGCGCCCAAAATGCCAATGGACCTGCGTTATTACAGCTAAGTTATTACAGCTCAGCACTGTTCAATTTGTGGTTAGCTAGCAAACGCTACATTTTGTTGATATATGACCATATAGGTTCTCTTTCAGCCAGGTCATATTAATCCGTAAAGAGTCAACCGGACTGTAGAAAGAAAGCGGTCTCATCAGAACGGCTTCTTCACTTCTGACTGGTTTGGGGGAGTTGAAACTATTTAGCTAATGCAGAATAAAAGGGCTGATTGAAAACACCTGTTGTGGCACCCATCGGGGGAGTTGTTAGGGCCACACCTGGGACCTGTAACCCTCATGATGATAGATAGAAATGCCTTATTGCAGGAAGTTTCTCTGCGGTAGTGGTAGAATAACAGTGGAATCATTTTTTTTAGTTCCAGATGTGGTCAGAAATAGCCAGAGCTACAGCACTGTGATAGGCTAATAGACAGCAGAGAGGTGGCGCGTGCTACGCAATTGTCCCTGGTTAGCAGCCGCATTGGCCAGGTGATGAGCAGTGAGAGACCGATGACTTTCTCAGGGGGCGAGAGCTAATGGAGGGGAAACTTGAAGGGTCCAAGCCCTGACCCTTCTGGAACACAAACCAGCTTAATACTGTGAGGCCGACAGTGGTGCAAACACCCGTGATCGTCGACTGCACCAACTGCTGCAGATGGGTCGGGGAGGACGAGGAGAGATGCTGAAAGGGAATCCCTCTCAGCAGCAGGTCATTTGTGACTCTCGCCAGAGCTCTTTCTGGGCTGTGGGTGGAGATTGCTATGTTGGAAATGATCCTGGATGTAGCAGCAACAACCTTCTCTGAAATTTTGGAGAGAAATGGGTATGGGGCCTGTTAGATCTCCTTCTATCACGCTGCATCGAGGCCCCAGACTTTCCTGTGTGCACTTTGCACTCCTTTTAAAGCGTCTGGCTAGCTCTCTGAATTCTAGTCTTCAGATTGCTGCTATCAGGCATATTTGATTGTCCCATTGGCTTGCATGCAGATGCTGTGATCTTGAATTTGTCAGAATTTGTCTTTGTAGAGCTCCCTGGATTTGCCAATACCATTGATCAGGGGAAAATCCCTTCCCTTCCCTTGAAGCAGATAAAGGGTGAACTGAATCTCCTACGCTCCTATTTACCTGCAAATTTTACCTGCAAATTGGCTAAGGGGACTCTGGTCACCGGAGCCGATGTCAGTATTCGAGTTCTTTCCTGACCCATGTACAAACTGGAGTGTTGTAGTTGCTTTGTTTTGCCTGGAGTGTTAGCGCACTTCTATTTTTAGCTGCTAGCCAGAGGTAGCACTCAGGGGCCCATCCTTCTACACAGATGGAACATCAGAGACCTGGCCAGAAGAGTTGAGATAAGACAGGGTGAAGCATATCGGGCATTGAGGAACCGAGAGCAGGACGTCCAGGCAGGATCAAGGGCGCCGTGGCCGGTTAGCTGTCATGCTAAGCACTTAGACACAGCAGCGGCCTATGCTAGGATCTGGTTTATGGACTTCAGAGAAACCCCAGAGCGACAACAGGACAGGCTCTCCCGGCTTAATGCGGCCGACTCCACCTGCAGGTGGATCACAGACTTCCCGTCTGACAGATGGTAAAGCTGGGAAAACGCATATCTAGAAGCCGAAGCATCAGCAACCCCTCAAGGTTGCGTTCTTTTTCCACCTCTCTTCACTCTGTCCACCAACAGCTCCATCCCTCTCATCAGTCGTTCAGGATCCTCATGGTTACGGACGACGCCCTCATCAGACTCACCTCTGAGGGGAATGAGTCGGTTGATCGCCTGGTTCAGGAGCAGGCCACAAGGAACCATTTGCCCTTCAGAGATGGCAGAGCAGATGATTAATGATGCGTGTGCGTCTTTATATAGTTTTTTTATTCATGCTTTTCCTTAGAAAAAGAATCTTTCTTCTTTAGCAGCACATGAATCTGACTGCTGTCAGTGCTAAGAGCTAAGCTAAGGGCTGTCGATACAATGCGAAAAGCATGGGCCCTAAAATTGAGCCCTCTGGGATTCTGTAGGACTGCAGAGCAGAGGGGGGACTCACCAAAGCTCACTCATAGTTCAGTCTGCCAGACCAGATGTGAACCATGGCATTGAAAAGAGACAGAGGGTCAAACTGCCTCTCTATGAGGCCCTCCTCACATCACCTTACGATGATTCA
Source organism: Takifugu rubripes (assembly GCF_901000725.2). Lineage (NCBI taxonomy): Eukaryota > Metazoa > Chordata > Actinopteri > Tetraodontiformes > Tetraodontidae > Takifugu > Takifugu rubripes. The sequence goes on along the minus strand of NC_042302.1, from coordinate 22,302 downwards.
GCATTTTCCTCTTCACCCACACATGAGACTGACTCAGTGACGTCGAGGCACATGATCATCAGAAGGAACCAATCACACGTTTACGGACACTGAAACTGCAGCTTTGACAACTACTACGGTTTAAATTTAGATCAAATGATGACACAGATGCCAAGGATTGTCAGATGCTCCACATTAGAAGCCACCACTTTGACACTTGGTTGTACTTCTATTGAGATGAGGTCTTGTGAATTCTGCTGTTTCTTGGAATGTCCTTATTACAGACCTGTATGATGACCACACCTCGCCTGCCTCTGCAGCCCAGGGCCTCCTGCATAAAGCTGCCCGTAAGAGGAAGGAGGTAAGGATGAATGCGTGGTAGCCTTTTCCATCCTGAGGAGGTTGAGTTAGATAGAGCTTCGTCAGCGGGGCTTATACCATATTGGCCCGAATATAAGACGACCCTGATTATAAGAAGACCCCCTCTTTTTCAAGACTCAAGTTTGAAAAAAGACTTTTTGAACACCAAATTTAATTTTTATACAGAAAATAATTGCAGTACATCTGAAACAAATGATTATATCTTCGACCCACTTTTCTCCAGATTGTTGCTACGTTTCTCTATTTTCTGTTATCTCTTCTCTTATTTTCTTCTCTTTTCTTTCTTACCGCTATTATTTTTATTTTTCTTCGTGCTACCGCTATTTTTATTTTTCTTCTTCGTGACAGGGGTTCGCTTTGGCCTGGGGAGTTAATTTCAGCATTCGTTTTAAAGATATCTGGCGCCATCTAGCGTTGTGAATGGGTATAACGTCTAGACCGCGAATGTAAGACGACCCCCACTTTTTCAGTCTTATTTCAATGCAAAAAACACCGTCTTATATTCGGGCCAATACCGTATATGCAGGAAAGCAAGTCAACTCTAATAAACTCTGTCCACACTTCTCACTGCCAGCATTGTTGCAATAGTGTTGACATTTTAAATCAGTATAGAAGCACGTTGGTCTTTTTGAGCTACAGTTTGCAAATGCTTCATAATTGAATGTGAAAACAATTAATCTGACTTTTTTTTCTGCTGCATAATGCTCACGTGTCCATCCTCCTCAGGTTCTTCCTCAGATGATGGACTTTTGCCACCAGGTGCTGGTTGACCCCTGTGCTGACCCTCACAGGAAAGACGGAGCCCTGCACTGCATTGGAACGCTTGCAGAGGTTTTAATGAAGGTAGCCATTTCGGTACCTTTGGTGCCATCCGTCAGTGTTGGACACTCGTTGATCCGTGTTTCCACAGAAACGGCTGTACAGGGAAGAGATGGAGCTGATGCTGCAGAACTACGTCTTCCCTCTGCTCAACTCGCCCCTGGGTTACCTGCGAGCCAGGGTGCGTTCACCATCTTCTCTAATTGTACGTGTTTGGAGCTGAAGACAATGGGGACGTCTCAATCTTACTGCTCCTGCTTTGTCTTTCTCAGTCATGCTGGGTGTTGCACTGTTTTAGCCTGCTGCAGTTCCACAATGAGCTAGTGCTCCGGAATGCCGTGGAGCTGCTCAAACACAACCTAATCGAAAACCAAGAGATGCCCGTCAAGGTAGAAGCCGCCATCGCTCTGCAGACCCTGATCAGCAATCAGGAACAGGGTTTGTACAAAAAGAATCATCCAAACGGAGACATAGTTGATCCGGCTGTCTGGGCTCATCGGCCTTCCTGTTGGCTTAGCAGCCAGCTATTTGAACTGTCCTGTTCTGGTTGTCCTTATGTTTTAGTCAGGTTCTGATACGAGCACGAGTGTCCGCTGTTTGATCTCCTGAATCAGCATTGGAAAGAAAAACACGCACAAACCAGCAAAGAAGCAGAAGAGTGATGGGGTGTAATGTGGCTTCCACAGAAGGCCGTCAACGTTTGCTAATGGTTTCATTTCCAAAGAACTGCTCAGATGTTCTCTGGCTTTCAGTGTTGTTGACGAATGCTCCAGCAGAAATAGTTCTAAACTTTGACAGATTTCTGAGCAAAGGGGTTTGGAAAGAAAGAGTTTCATTGTGTTTGTGTGTGTAGCCAAGAGCTACATGAGGCCGTACGTGCGCCCGGTCATGCTGGAGCTTCTGCACGTAGTGAAGGAGACGGAGAACGACGACCTTACCAATGTCATCCAGAAAATGATCTGCGAGTACAATCAGGAGGTGGCTGCTATCGCTGTGAACATGACGCAGAATCTGGTAGGGTGCGGTTCTGAATTCCAGAGATCCAAGCAAGTTCTTTCATGAAACGGTTAACTTGTTTGAATCCTCAACGTCGTCGTTGGTTTCTGAAATGACGGTCGGTGTGTTTGTGTTTGGCAGGCTGAAATATTCATCAGGGTTCTTCAAAGTGATGAGTATGTGGACAATGAGGACAAGACTGTCATGGCTCTGGGTGTCCTCAGCACCATTGACACCATCCTTACCGTTATGGAGGACCACAAGGAGGTCTTTGTCTCAGCAATTCCTCCAGACATGCCCAGACCGGTGGGACTAGGTGGCTGTATCTAAGCCTGTTCACCTGCTTTCCTCTTCTTTCCAGATCACGCAGCAGCTGGAAGGAATTTGTTTGCAGGTGATTGGCCTTGTCCTGCAGAAGCCAATCATAGGTATGGCAGGTGTGTGTATCGGCAGCAAATGACTTCCCCTACACTCCCAACGGTGCACACGACACAAGGGTGCTCGTGGTGCTCAGTGGGACTTCAGCACAGCCCACACAAACCATGGTGGAGGCTAGTACGACCGTGCGCTCCACCATGGTTCTCAAGACGAGGTGCTTTTGTATGTTTATTGTCCTTTGCAGAGTTCTATGAAGAGATCCTGTCCCTGGCATTTGGCCTCACGTGTCAGACCATCTCCTCCTCGATGTGGCAGCTTCTTGGGGTCTTATACGAGGTCTTCCAGCATGACTGTTTTGACTATTTCACAGGTATCTATTTGTCTAATGAAGCTAACGTTCTGTCCAGAGCTGAGTGAAGCTACTGTATGTGGAGCAACACTTGACCCCCCCCCCTTTACAGAACGCTTTAAAAAGCCTTTTCTTTAGTTGTAATTGACTATTTACCGTATTTTCTGGACTATATGTCGCTCCGGAATTTAAGTCGCACTAGCCAAAAAATGCATAATAAAGAAGAAAAATAGATATATAAGTCGCACTGGACAATAAGTCGCATTTTGGGGGAAAATGTATTTGATAAAATCCGAGACCAAGAACATACATTTCATCTTGAAAGGCAATTAGCAATCCATTAGCATGGATTAGCAATAGTGTTACGGTATGCTAACGTAACAAATTCAGCTACATGACCCACAACGAACTGAGTACGTGTCTGCTTTGTTAACATAACATATTAACAGTTATTCAGATAACTATAGCATAAAGAACATCCGAGCAAGTTTACCAAACAATCAAGTCTAACTCCATAGACGAAGCACCGCTTCTTCTTCTACGTCGCTAAAGGAACTCGTTCCTCAGGTACACACACCTAGAGCGCTCTCTTGTGGTTGTCAGTGTGAAAATAACAAACATGTGAAATTCCGTAATGTATTTATATAAGTCGCTCCGGAGTACAAGTCGCACCCCCTGACAAACTATGAAAAAAAGTGCGACTTATAGTCCGGAAAATACGGTAACTATAGCATACACCGAAATGTGTAAATGTGTAAAATGAAGATTACTATGAAGACATTTAAGCCTCGTGAGATCACTTTTGTAAGATTATTTGTAGGACTTTACTGGTGATCGATGGAGTCCCTGTGTTTTGTTCTGCTTTAGTGGCTCCTGGCTGACGACGTTGCTTTGATGCTGCTGTGGCTGCTCCGGCATGTCGCTGCGCAGCGGCATGTTTCCTTTCAGCCGCTCCTTTTGGTGCGGTCGGTGGGGAAACGAGGGAGGAGCCCAGACTGTAGATGTAGTTTGATCAGAAACTGGAGATGAGCCTGCACACACGCTCGTCTCGCTGGGAGGGGGCAGAAATGGGCAGTCGGCTAATGTGTAGGTCTAGTTGCCTCAATATTCATCCAAATCCAACAACTTGGAGGGTGTCCATGTGCACGCTCCCTCTCTGTCCTCTATCAACCAGGGAAACTGCAGACTGACGTCACGACCTTTGGAAATTGGAAATGACTCCCGAGGCTGTAGCGTGATCTCTTGGCGCGATGCAAAGGAAGTCAGCCAGAAGTGAATGCGCCATTTGGTGTCATGGTGGCTCCGACTGTAGGAAGACCCCTAAATGATCCTAAACTGGGACACTCTTAATGCTCATGCGTAAATTGTCCTAAAATCAATTAGATAAGGCTTAAATGTCTTCATAGTCAGGGTGCCTTTAAATATCTGTATCTAAATGTAAAGAAACTCCCAACCTGGTCTTCCAGAGTGTGTCCTCATGGATTTCCCCCGCTCTGCCTTCAGACGGGATCGTGCATGTGTGTGTGCGTAATAAAAGCCTTGTCTTTATTTTGCAGATATGATGCCTCTCTTACACAACTACGTGACCGTCGATACCGAAACACTCCTGTCAAACTCCAAACATTTGGAAGTGATCTACAGCATGTGCAAAAAGGTCCAGCCACGCGTTGGTGCACTGCTCCGCCTCTGCGGTGTTGCCGTGGCGTGCAACCGTCATGACTGCCGATCTTTTTCAGGTGCTGACTATAGATGCTGGGGAAGATGCGGAGTGTCACGCTGCCAAGCTGTTGGAGGTTATTATCCTGCAGTGTAGAGGCAGGGGCATCGACCAGGTCAGCATTGGGACGCATTATTTGAGCGTATCAATCAACATTTGCTATAGCTGTTGGCCCGCGAAGTCAAGGGAAGATCGATTAACATCTGGATTTCACTCACGATTGTTAGCTTTGCGGGGAAAAGCAGCAGGAAGCAAAGTGTGTGGATTGATGCAGACGGCATCAAGGAAACCTTCAATTGAACAGTTTTTCTGGGGGATTAAAAACAAATCAGGTCGCAAAACATTCCCTTGATGGAAATGTGTCAGTTTTCACACTAAACTTCAAGCTTGGTGGTCACAGCTGGGAACCATTGGCTGAGGTGGGCCTGAGCCTGGACCTCGACCTTAAATCCTCCCATGTTAGCAATCAATAAGCCACCATGGGGATGAGTGTGTGTGAAGGTGGAGGAAAAGCCAAAAGGACAGTTGTGAGACCCAAATGAGGTTTAAATTGGTCTTCATCTTGTGTCTCGCTCTGCAGTGTGTTTTGGAGAAATTGTCTGTTGACACTACGAAAGAAGGGAAAGCTGTCTAAACACGCTTCAGAGCAGGTGGAAAGCTTTACGACCCTTTCACTTGTTTGCTGTTCCACGCTCAAAATGACAATGTTAGGGGATTGAGGATGAGGATTTTGCAGTACTTGACACATTGGCCCACTGGGTACGAGCCCGGCCAATCAGAGGAGGGCTTGCTCGTGGGTATAATATGCAGATTGGGACTCTCACACACCATTGTAAAGGAAGTGGCGTTCCTGCAGAAGGGAAGGCTACTAGCTTAAATGCTTAGCCTCTTGCTATGCAGCGGGCCCTCCATAGATCTAAATCTGCCTTCTCTAACTAAAGAGGCTTGGAATTTTGAAGCCACATATTCCTCCACCTCTTAGGAGACTTCCTGAGTAGTTGGAGTTAATATTAAGGAGATTAATCAGGCGTAGAAACACCTAAGGATCCCAATGAGCCCTTAAACTGCTATAAGTCTATAAACATCTGCCAGATGTCCTCTTTAGGTTGAAGATTTAAGTCCACCACGTGTATTTGAGCTTCCTTTTATCTCTAAAATTCTTGAGAAGGTGGTGGTGACTCAGTTACTGGAGCACCTGCAGAGGAACAGCCTTTTTGAGATGTTTCAGTCAGGCTTTAGAGCTCACCGTAGCACAGAAACAGCACTTCTTAAAGTCACTAATGATCTTCTTAGAGCTTCAGATCATGGACTGGTTCCTATGCTGCTTCCAGTTTGTTCATGTTCATGAGGTTTGCTCTTCATACAGTAGCCTCATCGTGGAGCTTCACAAAATGATGTATTCGGGGACATTAATGAGCAGCAGGAATAAATGTTTGCAGCTATGCTGATGATGCTCCATCATATCTGGAGATGCTGACAGCACCAGATCAACCCCAGTAGACCACCGTGGCATTTACTGCTGCTTTTAGGACCTTTAACAGAAGAGTTGTAGGCTGAGCCTTTACGTCAGGCCCCCACCCCCCTGCTGTGGAACCAGCCCCCTGTTCAGGTACAGGAGGAAGACTTCCTCTCTACCATAATAACAGGAGACATTAGATAATCAGACGTCTGCCGTCCTTGGTCCGTCCTTGAAATCAGGATTGTGTCATTCTGGAATTGAACAGATGTTTTGTAAAGTTGAACTGAAATTGTTGCGACTGCGGCTCTGTGAGAAGCGCCATAAACCTGCTGAGAAGAAATCGGAATTGATTGATGCACACAAAAGTAGCTGGTTAGTCACACTTGGAGCATGTCCAAGTGGAAAAGGACCAGTCCGAGTACAGAACCTTGTGGAACTCCATGGCTACTGTATAAAGAAACTTTTAAATTTGAACCTTTTCATCAAACACGAACAGGCAAACAGTGCCTGGACCAAGACTGATGGCAACCATTAACAGATAAAGACAAAGAAAGGTTCAAACCTGATGTTCTTTCGGCGTGGCGGGACGCTCTATCCTACCCCAGCTCGCTGTCTCACGGCCTGTTGGTTTCACCGTACCGGGTGATTCATCTGTTGCATTGGGTGTTGACCCATCTTCGAGAACCCTTTCAAGTTCGGGCCATCGGCCTCTTTTACACGGAAAGCATTCATGGTCTTTGAGATGTTGAGAGGGTTCTCCAATGTCTCACAGGTATTCGTTGAGCGGTTTACTCCTGTTCCAGTCAGATCCCTCACATTTCGCTTTAAATATCCCATTATGAGGGTGTGCGTTCCGTGTCTGAGGCGCTCCATTCAACTGACCGTACCATTGTGTGAGGGCGTTTGATTGGCCCACTGTGATGGTCCTGCAGTTTCATTGGTCTGTTTTTTGGGTGGCATGAAAATCGCGAGCGGGGAAAAATGCTAAATAAGCGGTGGGGTTCCAGGCCTGGGAATAAAAGCAACGGCTTCTAGACTGGAAATTACAATCGGAACTTCCACCAGTGCGGTTTCTGTGCTGTGATGAGCTCTAAACTCTGGTCTGGACCACCTGCTGCTCACCAGGGTTCTGAAGAACATTAGACGTGGTGGATGAATGCTAAAGCGCTTGCTTTAGGGTGTGATACACTGCTCCTGGTTTAGGACAACCTTGTCCAGCTGTTTTCTCCCATCCACCTGTCTCCACGTGTGTTTCAGCTGTCCACCAACTGTGTTTCCTCGCAGTGTGTGCCTCTGTTCGTGGAGCTGGTCATGGAGCGGCTGATGAGGGGGGTGAAGTGTAGCGAACTGAGGACCATGTGTTTGCAGGTGGCTATCGCTGCTCTGTACTACAACCCGGTCCTGCTCATTGAAACCCTGGACAGCATGCACGTTCAGCACAGCCCTCAGCCCATCACGGCTCACTTCATAAACCAGTGGATCAATGACACCGAATTCTTTGTTGGGTGAGGGAACGCGTGCTCCTCCTCTTTTGCTTTAGCTACCTGCACAATAGATAAGAAGGGTTATTTGGGAAAGCTCTTGTCCAAAAAGCACACACCGTGTTGACCTTTTAATTATTGGTTTGTTTATTCCAAAGCAACAGCCTGGACAGGAGACTGACTGTCCAAGGGGTCTTTTCAAAGTCTCTTCTGGATTTTGTCAGCAGCAAATGAAGACTAGTGAGCCTTGGAGCTCTGAAGCCCCGCTCTCTCATCACCTGCCCTCCGTCTTTGTGTTCTTTAGGCTCCATGATCGGAAAGTGTGTATCATTGGTCTAAGTGTGCTGATGGAACTGCCCCGTCGCCCAGCTGTCCTGGATACTGTTGCTTCCCAGATCGTTCCATCCATTCTTCTATTGTTTCTGGGCCTCAAACCCCTTTATGCCCCTCGCCATGGCAACAAAGCAGACTCGCTAACCCAAGCACGGGAGCAGGACGAAGACCAGAATGGTGAGAAACGTCTGAACATGCGTGGATGGATGTGTGTGTTTACCCTGCTTATATAATCCTAAACACTCATTGAGATTTGATTTGTGTGTTTTCAATGTGCCACTAACAGAGGAGATACCCAGTGATGAAGATGAGGTCAGTGAGAACCATTCTGCCATGCAGCAGCCACCGCTGCCCAACATGCCTGGCCAGAGTGGTGAAGATGATGAGGAGGAGGATGATTACTGGGATGATGATGGCTTTGAGGGAACACCCCTGGAAGAGTACAGCACCCCGCTAGACTTTGAAAACGGAGAGGATGAATTTCACTTCTTCACCTCCACCCTGCTGCGTATGTCCCCTCCCTCCTTCCCTCCCTCTGCTGGCTGTCTTTCTACACTCGTGCACCTTCATAGACAGCTTCTTCTCATATGCCAGGGCTCCAGACCACTGATGCTGCCTGGTACCACTCTTTGATGTCTCCACTTAGCGAAGACCAAAAGAAACAGCTGCAGGAGATCTACAACATCTCACAACAGAGGAGTTCCACCTCCAAGGGGCAATGAAGAGTCAGTGGTCAGTAAGAACACCTCAGATAAGAGCTTAGTGCCAGGGCTAACTATAGGGCTAACATTTGAAACCAGCCTTCAGCAGGTTTCTCTTCAATGCTTCTCCTAAAAAGAGACTTCCTGATTTCATGATGCATTTGCTGCCCTGGTTCTACTACTTCTATTGTAGGGTCTGTAAATGTATATTTATTGATCTTTTATATCTGGGGAGGAGTGCCACACACTGTATGTGGTTGTGTTGCTAATGCTAGCTGCTAGGGTTGTCTCTCAAACCAGCCTGATGCTTCTCTAACTGGTCAGATTCCCCCAGACTTTAGGCCTGATTTTGATTTATTTCAGAGCATTTTGTCTTTTTGATTTACAGGGTTTAAATACTTTTGATTTTGTGAAAATGGAACTTTCCCGCTAGAGACCCGTGGCTAAACTGATAACCAGATTGTTTGGAAAAAAGGGAAAACCTAAACTTCCTATATTTACAGTTCCTAAATTTAATCCAGTTAACTATTTTGCCTTTTGAAGTTTCCTTTGTTTTTGAGGTGATGTGCAGTTTTCTGCTTTTCAGATAAACCACAAGATGGATAAACTCCATGGGATAATGGTGACATTTACCTCACTGGAGCAAGTGCTTGGAGCCGCACAGATCTGGAGATCTCAGCTAGGCTTTATCAATAAATCCACTGTAAATACCCTCATTGGAGTATTTCTAATAAAGTGTGTGAGTGTTTTTCCAACTGAAAGTTATTCATTAGATTTGAAAATGTGCTTGACCTCAGATGAATTCCTACTTCAGACGGACAGGATCAAAGTTAAACTGTCATCTTGTTTCCAGCTATGATAATTAATAAATGTTAAAATTAAAATAAGTAGATTCTGCTTTTTAAAAAAAAAAATCAGATTAATTTAGTTGGTTTGTATCGTGGAACATTTTCTAACCTGTTTTTTTTTTTTTTTTCACCAAGTTCTACTGTACCTTCCAATTATTAATCTGTCCCATTCCCAAGCAGTGCAAGGAATAAATATTGAGAAAATGAATAATATTTGTGGGAAATTATCAAATTCTTCTGGAACCCCTTCATGAGTTAGGGTTGGGGTTCGTTTGAGCAGGAATGATGAATCCTGATGTTGATCAAAGTTTGTACTCAAAATAACTTCAACAGACACATTAGGGAAAGACTGCTCTTTTCCCTATATTTCAGCTGGAAATTCCAGAAATCTCTTGTCGGCGTAAAAATTCCCAACTACACAGAAGCACATAAACATTACACAAATTATGAGTTCATGAAATCATGGAGGTGACTTTCCTTCCTCCATGCATTCTCTCTGATAGCCTTAAGTTAATCAGTTACATAAAGACTTTCTCGAGCTAGGAGCTCCACAGAATCCCAGGGCCTGACGCCCAACCAGCAAGAGTGGCAGGAAAAACTCCCCTTTCACAGGACGAAACCTTGAGCAGGACCAGGCTCATTTAGGGGGACCCTCCTGCTGATGGAGAGGGGAGGAAGGGAGAGGTGAAAAGAGGAGAGGAGATACATTTTTTTCTATAAATTCTTTTGACAGACGGTCCTTTTTAGCTGCTGCCACTAGTTTGAACTTCGTCAGCTGTTCATCTGGGACTAAGTTGTAATGTTCCATTTTTTGTCACTGGACCTATGTGACACTAAGGCTGTGTCCAAAACCACCCTGAAACAGCCTTTGCCTTAAAACGTTGCAACTTGCTATAAGTAGTGACAAAAATTAGAACGTTGCAAATAAGTTTCAGATAGGTCCAGGGACAAAAATTAGAACTTTGCAAATTAGTTTGAGATAGTTATAGAGTCAAAAATTTGAACGTTATGACAATGCCACATTGATCCAGAGACGAAAATTGAAACGTTTCGACTTAGTGTCAGATAGATCTAGTGACAGAAATTAAAACATTACGGCCTAGTTTCATCACAGATCCAGTGACAAAAATAGTAATATAAGTGACACATGGGTGGATTGACAAAAAATTGGAACGATAAAAAGACGATTAATGTCGAAAGTATTATTTTAAATACAGAAAATGAAGAACGCTTCACGAATTTGCGTGTCATCCTTGCGCAGGGGCCATGCTAATCTTCTCTGTATCGTTCCAATTTTAGTATATGTGCTACCGAAGTAACACAACAGCTAGCAACATCTACGTGGTATATATAGGCCGATGCTCCAACACCATTCTGGGTCATGGTTGGAACACTGAGCCGCCATGACAAGAACACAGTGGCTCTCAAGTTTCCATTCAGGCCAACATATAGAGTGGAGTCTTAAATTGAATATTCTGTATCAGTACTGACTCACTGGGACATAATGTCACCCGTCCCGGTCCAATTCTTAGCAGTTTGTTTTGATTCACAGGGGGCTGATGGGAAATGTGAACCTCTTCCTGTTTCCATTTTAACAGCATGTGGTTGCAGTTTCACAATCTCTCCAGTGGGTGGAATCCTTTGAGCAACCGTGTAAATTTGGGGTAAATACCCACAAACATTTAATACAGCGTCAGATAGATTCACTGACAAAATAGGAATGTAATGACTAAGCATCACATAGATCCAGTGACAAAAATTGGAATGTTCTTAGTGTCAGATGGATCCAGTGACGAAAATTGGAACGGTATTATAGTGCCCATAGATCAAGTGTCGAAAAATGGAACGGGATGACAGTGCCCCATAGATCCAGTGACAAAAAAACAACATTATGACAGTGTCAGACAGATCCAGTGACAATAATAGGAATATAATGACTAAATGACACATGGGTGGATTGACAAAAAAATGGAACGATAAAAAGAGGATTAATGTAGGTCGTATTATTTCACCAAATAATGAGAAAATGAAGAACGCTTCACGAATTTGCGTGTCATCCTTGCGCAGGGGCCATGCTAATCTTCTCTGTATCGTTCCAATTTTAGTATATGTGCTACCGAAGTAACACAACAGAGAGCAACATCTACGTGGTATATATAGGCCGATGCTCCAACACCATTCTGGGTCATGGTTGGAACACTGAGCCGCCATGACAAGAACACAGTGGCTCTCAAGTTTCCATTCAGGCCAACATATAGAGTGGAGTCTTAAATTGAATATTCTGTATCAGTACTGACTCACTGGGACATAATGTCACCCGTCCCGGTCCAATTCTTAGCAGTTTGTTTTGATTCACAGGGGGCTGATGGGAAATGTGAACCTCTTCCTGTTTCCATTTTAACAGCATGTGGTTGCAGTTTCACAATCTCTCCAGTGGGTGGAATCCTTTGAGCAACCGTGTAAATTTGGGGTAAATACCCACAAACATTTAATACAGCGTCAGATAGATTCACTGACAAAATAGGAATGTAATGACTAAGCATCACATAGATCCAGTGACAAAAATTGGAATGTTCTTAGTGTCAGATGGATCCAGTGACGAAAATTGGAACGGTATTATAGTGCCCATAGATCAAGTGTCGAAAAATGGAACGGGATGACAGTGCCCCATAGATCCAGTGACAAAAAAACAACATTATGACAGTGTCAGACAGATCCAGTGACAATAATAGGAATATAATGACTAAATGACACATGGGTGGATTGACAAAAAAATGGAACGATAAAAAGAGGATTAATGTAGGTCGTATTATTTCACCAAATAATGAGAAAATGAAGAACGCTTCACGAATTTGCGTGTCATCCTTGCGCAGGGGCCATGCTAATCTTCTCTGTATCGTTCCAATTTTAGTATATGTGCTACCGAAGTAACACAACAGAGAGCAACATCTACGTGGTATATGTAGGCCGATGCTCCAACACCATTCTGGGTCATGGTTGGAATACTGAGCCGCCATGACAAGAACACAGTGGCTCTCAAGTTTCCATTCAGGCCAACATATAGAGTGGAGTCTTAAATTGAATATTCTGTATCAGTACTGACTCACTGGGACATAATGTCACCCGTCCCGGTCCAATTCTTAGCAGTTTGTTTTGATTCACAGGGGGCTGATGGGAAATGTGAACCTCTTCCTGTTTCCATTTTAACAGCATGTGGTTGCAGTTTCACAATCTCTCCAGTGGGTGGAATCCTTTGAACAACCGTGTAAATTTGGGGTAAATACCCACAAACATTTAATACAGCGTCAGATAGATTCACTGACAAAATAGGAATGTAATGACTAAGCATCGGATAGATCCAGTGACAAAAATTGGAATGTTCTTAGTGTCAGATGGATCCAGTGACGAAAATGAGAACGGTATTATAGTGTAATGTAGGTCGTATTATCTCAGCCAATCATCTGCGCGATTCAATCTTTCAACAGCCAATCATATGCGCGATTCAATCATTTCGACGTCCCGCCTTAAATTAAACTGCGGTCTCAATCTTTGGAAAAGCCAATCGATCCTAGAGTTGATTTATTATTTAAAAGTCTGCCCGCTGTTTATTCCGGACATCTCCGTGGATTTTGACAAGGTACGTGCGCAAATTGCGGTCTGTTATTCGTTACGTTTTTTTTTCCATTTCACATAAAATATCACCGTAAATGCTTAATGCAATATGTCCAAGTCATGTCAGGCATTTGTAACGCTAATGTAACTTGATCATCGGGAGTTTTGCAATAAAGTTTGTGCAGTTGCTGCCCTAGCTTTAGCTGGTTGTATTTTTTTTTCTGCCGATGAAATTGCTTGTTTTCTTTGGCAGTTGTGCGCTGGAGTGCGTCGTTTCTGATTACTTGTTATGTTATAACATTATGTTATGTTATGACAGACAAAAGAAATGGCATGACCTTTACACTCAGGTGAAACGACCAACCTAAAACGACTTACATTAATCATTTCAGATAGCAGACTACATTTCTCCCTCAGGTATAGACAGAAAGGATATGATCTATCTAGATTTATAACTATTAGCAGGATAAAAATCCCTCTGAAGAACTTAACACGGTTAACTGTTACATTCAGCAGGGTGTTTACACATTTATTAGTCAGCTATTATGTTATGTGAAACAAGAGTAAGATTTTTTTGTTGTTACAGATAGAAAAGTGCCCTCTGCAGCTGAGTTATGTTATGTTATAACATGACAGAAAATGTCTACCAAAAAAACCTCCAGCCGTGCCTCCTCCACCTCCAGCAGTGCCTCCACCACCTCCAGCCGTGCCTACTCTTCAGTCATCTACAGTTTTGCTTCAGCCCCAGCTTCCTTCTTCCATGTCCTCTTCACAACAGGATGTAAGTGATAAATAAATAAATTCTCAGTCGATCTATAGATCACCTTCCACCTTCCCCAACTATTCTATCCTGCCTGCTCCCCAGTGAATCCTGTCTGCTGTCTATTCCTGATAATAAAGCTGTGTTCCGTCGAACTCCGGTGTCACATTTGGGTTCTCGTCGGGTCCCTGACATCTGTCTGTCTGCAAGAATTTAAGTAGTGACAAGGAAATTGTGATGCCACAGAACCTAAATATCAGTTTTTATTTTCCAGGCTGGAGACAACCGCAGCATTCCTGGAATGGACCGTGTAGATGAACTGGCTGAATACTTGGTGGAGCTACGAGAGCAGACGGGATTGACCCTGAACAATCAACAAGTTAGCACCATTCTGGGTTTGTGGCAGAGTCTTGACAAATTTGACAAAGACAGGATTGTGTATGCTGCAAGACATCAGGACCGGTTGCTAACTGGACGCTTCAGGTCTCCTAAAAAGAAGGCTGTGTTCACTCCTGGGGTAGAAAGCACAAAACGGTGTGTTCTTGGCTCAAGTGGTTCACCAGCTCAGTGGCCAAACTGCTGTCGCCTGATTGAGACCATCTTCGTGAGGCTGTGCAACATTCACACGAGCCCCCAAAAAAGAGGACAACACAGCATATCTCGATGGTCTCTAATTTTACAGGACTACAAAAAGATCCGGCAGCTGGTTCTGTGCAATGGGACACCAATGCAGCAGACAACCCTTCAACGTGTAGTGAACCAGACCACCCTCATGCAGTGGTATAACCAACGGTTGAAGGGTCAGGAGGCGTCTGTTCTTTTGCAAGGTGTGCAACGGCCAGTGGCAGCTGACCCATTGCCCTTTGCAAAAACAAAACCCATCTCTCTGCCACAGTACCAACACCAGCCCCCAGCTTCACACATACCATATGCCAGCAAATACAACTGGACAGGCAAAACCTAGGTTACGGCGAATTGATCCTGCAGTTGCCTCCAGTGGACCATCAGCCACCCTCTTCAGTACAAAGGAAAAATATACTGTCCAAACACTGAGGCTCTCACCAAGGAACAGTGGCTGAAGCAGATGAGACAGTAATGCAATATTGTTACTTTTAATATACTTATCCCTGTGGGCTGTTCTGCCCTTTGAGTTCCACTGCAAGTTTTACATCTTATTTCATATTTGTATCAATGTTTCATTGGGGTTTGATTTGTTTCTTTGACAATTTCAGCTTTATAAATGCTTAAAGGTGAATGTTATTTTGTTCACAATTGTACATACGTATTCTCTTTGTTATAAATTAAAAGTTTTACAAACCATTCCTACAGAAAGAATTCTATCATTTTTGGGTCTGGGTGGGATTTGAACTTCTGGCTTTCCTTCTCTCCTTCCCCCTTCTTTCCCATCATATAGATGATTGTTCCTCAGCTTCGGCACATGCTAATCTTATCTGTATCGTTCCAATTTTAGTATATGTGCTACCGAAGTAACACAATCACTGTCGACATCGACTCGGTATATGTCGGAAGACACTCCAACACCATTCTGGGTCATGGTTGGAACACTGAGCTGCCACAGTGGGTGCAATCCTTTGAACAACCGTGTAAATTTTGGGTAAATACCCACACACATTTAATAAAGCGTCAGATAGATTCACCTACACAATTGGAATGTTATGACTAAGCATCACATAGATCCAGTGACAAAAATTGGAATGTTCTTAGTGTCAGTTGGATCCAGTGATAAAAATTGGAACGGTATAACATAGTGTCAGATGGATCCAGTGACGAAAATTGGAACGGTATTATAGTGCCCATAGATCCAGTGTCGAAAATTGGAACGGTATGACAGTGCCCCATAGATCCAGTGACAAAGAAACAACATTATGACAGTGTCAGACAGATCCAGTGACAATAATAGGAATATAATGACTAAGTGACACATAGGTGGATTGACAAGAAAATTGGAACAATACAAAGATTAATGTCGGAAGTATTATTTCACCAAATAATGAGAAAATGAAGAACGCTTCACGAATTTGCGTGTCATCCTTGCGCAGGGGCCATGCTAATCTTCTCTGTATCGTTCCAATTTTAGTATATGTGCTACCGAAGCAACACAATCACTGTCGACATCGACTCGGTATATGTCGGAAGACACTCCAACACCATTCTGGGTCATGGTTGGAACACTGAGCTGCCACAGTGGGTGCAATCCTTTGAACAACCGTGTACATTTTGGGTAAATACCCACACACATTTAATAAAGCGTCAGATAGATTCACCTACAAAATTGGAATGTTATGACTAAGCATCACATAGATCCAGTGACAAAAATTGGAATGTTCTTAGTGTCAGTTGGATCCAGTGATAAAAATTGGAACGGTATAACATAGTGTCAGATGGATCCAGTGACGAAAATTCGAACGGTATTATAGTGCCCATAGATCCAGTGTCGAAAATTGGAACGGTATGACAGTGCCCCATAGATCCAGTGACAAAGAAACAACATTATGACAGTGTCAGACAGATCCAGTGACAATAATAGGAATATAATGACTAAGTGACACATAGGTGGATTGACAAAAAATTGGAACAATACAAAGATTAATGTCGGAAGTATTATTTCACCAAATAATGAGAAAAGGAAGAACGCTTCACGAATTTGCGTGTCATCCTTGCGCAGGGGCCATGCTAATCTTCTCTGTATCGTTCCAATTTTAGTATATGTGCTACCGAAGTAACACAATCACTGTCGACATCGACTCGGTATATGTCGGAAGACACTCCAACACCATTCTGGGTCATGGTTGGAACACTGAGCTGCCACAGTGGGTGGAATCCTTTGAACAACCGTGTAAATTTTGGGTAAATACCCACACACATTTACTAAAGCGTCAGATAGATTCACCTACAAAATTGGAATGTTATGACTAAGCATCACATAGATCCAGTGACAAAAATTGGAATGTTCTTATTGTCAGAAGGATACAGTGATAAAAATTGGAACAGTATTATAGTGCCCATAGATCCAGTGTTGAAAATTGGAACGGTATGACAGTGCCCCATAGATCCAGTGACAAAAAAACAACATTATGACAGTGTCAGACAGATCCAGTGACAATAATAGGAATATAAT
Source organism: Takifugu rubripes (assembly GCF_901000725.2). Lineage (NCBI taxonomy): Eukaryota > Metazoa > Chordata > Actinopteri > Tetraodontiformes > Tetraodontidae > Takifugu > Takifugu rubripes. Next base: position 5,350 of record NC_042302.1, on the reverse strand, counting down.
GACTAAGTGACACATAGGTGGATTGACAAAAAATTGGAACAATACAAAGATGAATGTCGGAAGTATTATTTCACCAAATAATGAGAAAATGAAGAACGCTTCACGAATTTGCGTGTCATCCTTGCGCAGGGGCCATGCTAATCTTCTCTGTATCATTCCAATTTTAGTATATGTGCTACCGAAGTAACACAATCACTGTCGACATCGACTCGGTATATGTCGGAAGACACTCCAACACCATTCTGGGTCATGGTTGGAACACTGAGCTGCCACAGTGGGTGCAATCCTTTGAACAACCGTGTAAATTTTGGGTAAATACCCACACACATTTAATAAAGCGTCAGATAGAT